>NW_024429188.1:40748991-41239975 GCF_017639785.1 Mesocricetus auratus | reverse complement strand
GTGCACCAGCCTCTTAGAACTGCAGATCGATCGTGAGGCTTCGATTTACCTCACAAAAGGTTTTTTTCCGTAAAGAATTTAACGTATGCTGAATGTTCGTTAAATTTTAGGTTATACTAAGTGCATCACGTCATTTAAATCGCGAAAAACTGACCTTAAAAAAAAGTACTAATGCGTAAATCTGAAAATCAAATATTTGTCCCATTTAATACTTGTTGAAGTAAAATGACAGTATTTATTCGCCAGAAAAAAGCAAGCTTTAACACTGCTTTAAACGCGTAATTTTATTGCTCCCACACAAGTGGATAGGCATGGTTTTCTCATTGCCGAGTGTCCGAGACTGCGGAAAATCTAAAGCTAGGATCCAATTCTAGGTAGTCTGCCTTGGAAATCTCTGCGCGAGCCTCAGCAAATGCTAGCGCGTCCCGTAAGACGGTGCATTTCGTATTTCGTCCCGTTTTTCTGTCCTAATTCAACAGAAGATGGAAGCCACGTAGGCATCCTGAAGATTCAGAGATTTGTGCCGTGGAAGGTCACTATCCCCTTATCCGAAGACTGCTAGAAACACACCTGTCCTTAAAGAAATTAGGGTTGATTTTTTTAAGTTTGCTGCGAGAAAAAAAACAACAAAAATGCCCATCTGGGGCAAAGTGGAGCATTTCAGTAAGAAAGTGTTAAGTTTGTCATAGTATGTGAGCTTTGGCTTAGTGATTCGTGGTTAAGGTTTTTTCTTTTTAAGCAGAACTTGTAGGTATCAGCAAGCTTCGGAGAAGGGAAAATGCTAAGTTTCAGCTAGACCAACTCCCAAATGTTAAGGGCAGCTCTTTTCCTTCTCAACAGAACTGTACGTTCCAAGCCATCCCCAACTCCAATCCCTAAGGAGAAATACTGACTAGATTCTGAAGGCTCTGCATCAGTAAGGTAATATCTTAAAAGTGTGAAGCATAGTGATAAATTACAGCGGAAGCTCTTAACGCAGGGAGTATGTGAACTGGGACAAGAGGGAAATGACAACTTCACCCTCTCTAAACTCCAGCTGAACTTTAGCATTTCCTTCAAGTACAGTGTAGGCTACAAGCCTCCCAATATTAGCAGTACCTGTGAGTGTCACCAATAGAAAGCAGAGACATTTTCATACCATTTACAGTCACGGCAGCTAACTAAAAATAGCACTGATGCTCATTACTACAAAAGTACAATGGTTATTAGATTTTTGGCTTATGCATAAAGAAGACACATATTACTGCAATTTCATTTTAAAAGGTATTTTGAAGATATGACTAAGAATTTGGGAGCTTCATCCAAACTGGAATATAATGCTTCAAACAGTGAAAAAGTTACAGGCAGAATCAAGTAATGTCATACATGCCTGCTCACATGACCAAAGGGGCACTGAACCACGAAGAGGTTAAGGAATTCACTCAAAGTTTCACAAGTGTTTAATAAAAACTGGACAAAAAACTCTACAGAAAATGTGTAAACACACCCCACCCCCACTCCCTGGTTTCCACAGTCAGCAAAGTGCCTCCTGCCATTAAAGAATTTGTGCCAAAAAATAAAATAAAATAAAGCCGGGCAGTAGTGGTGCACGCCTTTAATCCCAGCACTTGGGAGGCAGAGGCAAGCGGATCTCTGTGAGTTCGAGGCTGGGCTGGTCCGACAGCCTCCAAAACAAACCCTGTCTCGTAAAAAAAAAAATTCGTGAGGAGAATAAATATCCCTGAATTACTTCAAGAGCCAGGTGTTGTGGTGAACATCTGTAATCCCAGAACTTGGGATGTTGGGACATGAGGATCAGTTTAAGTCTACCCTCTACTACATAATGAGATTGAGGCCAGCTACATGCGACCCGGTGTCACAAGAAGAACTGTTAACTTCAACTGTAGGGTGAATAGGAGGAAAAAGATAGGAGAGAGGGAGGCCAGTTAGGAGGTTATGGATAGATTCACTGTCATTCCGACAAACCACTTGGTATTTTTATTATAAAAAGAATATAAATTGTAAACGACACTAAAAGCACAATGCTTTCTTTTTAAAGGGGTTCTAAAATTAACACAACAATCATATGACATTTGAGTCTAGTCCAAATGTGATAATGTGGGGATTATGACCTTAAAACCTTAATGTATGTGTGTTCAGATTACTTCTTTTAGGGAAATGAAAAAGTCCTCAAATACAACAGGTACTGGTGCTCCAAAATCAGATAGTCAGCTCCCAGAAAAAATCCACAAGACACAATCGGCACGTGCTGCAAAGATAAAGGCAAGAAAAGAGTAAGAAGCCATCTTTTTGCCTTTTATCGTTTTCCCACAACTAGACAAATTACAAACTTATTGAGGTTTTCTTTGTGTGTGTGTGTGTGTGTGTGTGTGTGTGTGTGTGTGTGTTTTACAAGGCAGTGTTTCTCTATGTAGCCCTGGCTGTCCTGGAACTCCCTCTGGCTGGCCTTAATTTCAGATAGCCATTTTATCTGAAGGCAAGGGCTAAAGGTGTGCACCACAATGCCATGCTAAGCTTACCCAAGTTTACTCCGATAACTTTAAACATTTCTTAATGTGTAAATTAAAATTTTGGTGTTTTTAAAAATTACCTTCAAGTTGAATATTATAGCTTTAGAATTTTATAATTTACAAAGCATGTTCACACACCCACATAATAATACTACAGCCTTCTGAAGCAATTTTGTTATTATACATTATAAGTGAGAAAAAGAGGACTGGCGAGATGTCTCAGTGATTAGGACCCCCCTTCCTAAGGACCCCAGTTCTGTTTCTGGCACCCATGTTATGTAGCTAACAACCACCTGTAATTCCAGCTCCATGGGATACAGCATGCAGATATGAATGCAGACAAAATATTGCATACATAATAAATAAATCTTAAAAATCTTAGCTGGACTTTGGTGGCACATGCCTTTAATTCCAGCACTTGGGAGGCAGAGGCAGGCAGGTCTCTGTCAGTTCAAGAGTGTGAGGACCCGCACTCATATGCATATATCCACCTGCAGACACACGCATAGTATGTAATTAAAATAGTCTTACATTTTTATTATATATTTAAATTAGGAACAAGCTTGCTTCCCATGTCAGACACAGCTCCCTCTCCCTCCCCTCCACACCTGCTCCCCTAATTAAAATATTTTAGGTGTTAAAAAAGTGAGAAAAAGCCAGAAGGTAGTGGCACAACCTTTAATCCCAGCATTCAGAAGGCAGAGGCAACCAGATCTCTCTGAGTTTGAGGCCAGCCTGGTCTGCAGAGGGAGTTCCAGGACAACCAGAGCTACACACAGAGAAACCCTGTCTAGAAAAAGAAAAAAGAAAAAAGCACAACTGGGAAGAAAGCTAAACCAGTTAATGAATAACATCAACGAGAATCCAAAAGGTTTATTTCTGTAATTTGGGAATTTTTATTTCCTTTATTTTAAGAAGGATGGCTGACCTGGAAGTCACAGAGATTTGCCCGCCTCTATTCTCAAGTGCTGGGATTAAAGGCATGCGCCACCATATCCTTTTCTGTGTGTGTGTGTGTGTGTGTGTGTGTGTGTGTGTGTGTGTGTGTGTTCGTGCGTGCGTGCATACATGCAAGCGTGCGAGTGCTTGGGTGTCATCTTTAAGAATGCCATTCAACTCCTTTGAGACAAGCTCTCTCGTTAGCCCAGAGTTTGCCAATAAGGTTAGACTGACCAGCAAGCTCTGGGACTCCTCCTACTTCCACCTGCCCGGCACTGGGATTACAAACACATGCCATCATGCCAGGTATCTTTATACGGGCTTTAGGGATCAAACTCAGGTCCTCATGCTTGCATAGTAAGCTTATACCAACTGAGTTATTTCCCCAGACTTTTTCTTCTCTCTATCTTGTAGTCTACATTTTGCCAGCCAGTGGTGACATTGTACAGATGTCCCTGTCTTGGCACGTAGCCCTACAGGAGATACTGACTGGATAGGAGAGCACAGAAACCTGTAAAATCAGTTGGTGCTGGGACATTATCTAAAGTAAATCATTTCTCTAGCCTGTCTGGAATGAGCCTAGCTTGAGCAAAGATCAGAAAAGGGAATTTCTTTTTCTAGGTCACAATCATAAACCCCTAGAAAAGAAATGGGGCCCTTGTGTAAATGGTAAATTCTGCTGTTTTACATTGCTTGAATCAGTTAGGCAGTGCTTTTAGTAACTACTTGTAATCTCAGCACTAAGGAACCTGAGGCGGGAGCTGAGTCTGAGGCCAGGCTGGACTAAGTTCCAGGTCAGTATGGGGTACATAGTGAGACCCTGTCTAAAAGTTTTTTAAAAGCCTGGCAATAAATTATTGTATGTTCTGTGGTGTGTTGCATGTTCATGCAGATGTGTGCCAGTATGTATGTATGTGTGAAGGTCAGAGACCTTCCTAAGTAGCTCTCTAGCTGGTTGGGGTGGGGTAGATGCATGTGCCCACATACCTGGTCTATACACACCCAGATGGAAGCAGAGGTACACACTGAGTGTCTTCCTCTATCTCTCTCCACTTTATTTTTTGAGACACAGTCTCGAACTGAATCTGGAGTGTACAATTTCAAGTAGACTAGCCAAAAATCAACTGGAATCCTGTCTGCACCCCCCAGTGCTGTTATTATGGAAGGTGCACCACAGCTCCCAACTTTTACATGGGTGTTCATGCTTGTCCAGCACTCTTTAACAGCTGAGCCATGTCCCAAGCCCCTTCACCTTATTTTTTGAGAGAGCATCTCTCCCTGGACTGGAACTCACTAACAAGGCTAGGCTAACTTGCCAAGGAACCTCAGGGATCTTCCTGCCTCCACTTCCCCAGTGCTGGATTACAAGCATTTGCAAACACATTTATCATTTTATATGGTTTCAGGCTATCGAACTCAGGTTCTCATTCTTTACCCACTAAGCTATTTCGCCAGCCCCATGAATGTTTTTAAAAGGCCAATTTGCCTTCTCACATCTTCTATTTATCCATATTGTCTCTTTCCCATCCCTTTCCTTCTATCATCCCTCTTCCTCCCTTCCCTCTCTCTTTCTTTCCTCTCCCACCCCAACCCCCAGCAGTATTAGGAATTAAGTCTCTGGATCTCTAAGGATGTACTTAACAGACTTCTTACCTAGTGTACAAGTCCTTGGTTCAGTTTCTATCACCACATAAAACCAGGCATGTTAGAATCCCAGCACTAAGAAGTTAGAGGCAGGAGGATCACAAGTTTAAGGTGCAACTAGTTTATGCAACTAGTCAAAGCCAGTCTGAGTTATAGGAGACACTGTCTCAGAGGGAGGGAAGGAGGAAGGGGGAGAGAGAGAGAGAGAGGGAGGGAGGGAGAGAGAGAGAGAGAGAGAGAGAGAGAGAGAGAGAGAGAGAGAGAGAGAGAGAGAGAGAGAGAGAGAGAGAGAGAGATACTTGCACACACCGGGACTGTACCCTGAACCCAAATTTACTGTGTAGTCAAAGCTGGTCTTGAACTCTTGATCCTCCTGCCTCCACCTGCTAAGTGCAGGGATTATAAGAATGTGCCACCATAGCCAGGCATTGGTGGCACACGCCTTTAATCCCAGCACTTGGGAGGCAGAGGCAGGCAGATCTCTGTGAGTTCGAGGCCAGCCTGGTCTACAAGAGCTAGTTCCAGGACAGCCTCCAAAGCCACAGAGAAACCCTGTCTCGAAAAACCAAAAAAAAAAAAAAAAAAAAAAAAAAAAGAATGTGCCACCATGTCTGGCTTTATGTATGTGACTTGATAAAGTTTTAGGTGAATTTTTTATCTCAGGGTAAATATTAATTATTCCATATCCTCGTTCTGATTAGAGACTACAAAGACTAGTTCCAATTACTCCATCATTAGGTCAGTCTTAGTAATGGGGAAATATAAGAGGATGCATAAATTGAGAGTTTTCTAAGATTTCAGGAAAATGAAAAGTATTTCATAAATCGCTAACATCTTTTTCCTCTTATAATTAATAGAGAGATTTCAGCAACAAAAATACAGAAAGCCTGGTTCACTTATGTGGACAAAACATTGTTTAAACTCCTAAAACACACTGTTTGTGCAGCGGTATGTATTTTTTTCTCTGACAAATGTTATTCCTTAACTAGTTAAAAGACCTGTTAATTAAAGATAGAGCAAATAACCCTCTTTGTCTCTTTAACTTAGATACAATAATGTCAAACTCTAAAATTGCTTCTTTTGTTAATCTTAATAGATATTTCTGGTTGTTGTGTTTTTTAGATTTATTTATTTTTATTTTATTTATGTGTATGGATGCCTTCAAGTGTATCTGTGCACTGTGGCATGAAATGCCTGTGAAGACCAGAGAGGTTATTTATTGGATCCCCTGAGACTGGGGAGTGAAAGATAATTGTAATGTGGGCATTAGGAATCAAACCTGGGTCCTCTGGAAGGTCAGTGAGTATGCTTAACTTCTGAGCCATCTCTCCAGCCCTCTGGCTTTAGTCTTAATATGAATGAGTATTACTATTTTTCTGAAATTAATGCAGTTGTGTTTCAGTTTAAATTTGTGTCCTTATTTGAAGATAAGAGACAGTGATCTTCTAACAATAAAAATCTCTGAATTAAGAAATGGGGGTGCAAGCCAGCTGGTGGTAGCACTCACCTTTAATCCCTGCACTCTTTTTGGAGACAGAGGCAAGCAGGTCTCCATTTTGAGGGCAGCCTGGTCTACAGGGCAAGTTCCAGGATAGCCAGAGCTACAGAGAAACCCTGTCTCAGAAAAGAAGAACTAGGGGTGTAGTGCAGTTGTAGAATGTGTATTCAACATGTTTGAGGCTCTGGGTTTGATCCTCAACACTACAGAAAAAAAATCCCTGAATTTAAAAGTGCACTTTTCTTTTACCCAGCAGTTTCACTTCTTTTTAGAGAGGATTTATTTATTTATTATACATGTGTATGTATGTGTGCCTGGGTGAGTTTATGTGCACCATGTGCGTGCAGGAGCCTGCAGAGATTAGAATAGAGCATAAGATCCCCTGGAACTGAGGTTACAAGCAATTGTGAGCCACCATGTGAGTGCTAGGAACCAAACTGAGGTCCTCTGCCAAAACAGTGCATGCTGTTAACCACCGAGCCATCTCCAGCAGTTTCACTCCTAAGAGTGCGTTCTACAGTGCAATTTCATTGCAGCATTGGTTCATAGATGCAAGTAACCATCTCTCTCATCATGGGTAAAGCTTGCAATATTAACACGATTCTACAATAGAAAGATAACCAAGATAGCTTGATAGTGAAAAGGACAATTCAGAACAATATGAGGAATAAAATCCTATTTGAATAAAAGACAACAAACAGATGCCCATCCTCTTTCCAGGAAGGAAAAAAAAAAACCCTGGAAACTCCAGCAGAGTGTTAAGCCTTGTTTAAAGTAGTCTGCTATCAGAATAGTCTCACTAGAGGAATTTTATCAGCCATGAAAAATAAAAGTCTGAGAAATATGTATACTTCACTATCTGACTCACAGACGTATTTGTATTATCATACAAAACTCATTTTTAATTATCATGTTACTGCTTTCCTCATAATTTTAGGCTCTCCGTAAATAGGTGAAGTTAATCAGTTATTTTTACGTCTTTGTTCCAATGCTTCAAATTAATAATGCTTTATTGTAACCCGATAGTGGTGGCTCAAGCCTTTAATCCCAGCGCCTCTAGAGGCAGAAGCAGGGAAATCTCTGAGTTCGAGGCCAGCCTGGTCTACAGAGTGAATTCCCGAATGACCAGGGCTACACAGAGAAACCCTACCACCCCCCCAAAAAAGAATAAAATGCTTTACTTGTTAAAAATCCTATTATTGTACATTTTATGGAATCATCACAGGCATAGAATTGAGTAGGGTCTTTTAAAGAAAAGAATGGAAATTTTAGAGTCGAACAGATCTAAGAGTTTTTTTTCTTTGAGTCTTTATTAATTTACTTTTTACATTCCAATCCCAGTTCCCCCTCACTCCTCTCTTCCCGCTCTCCCACTTCCCCCTCTTCCCATCTGCTCCTCGGAGAGGGTAAGGCCTCCCTAAGTCTGTCCCTTCATCTTGTTGAGGCAGGACCAAGGCACCTCCCCACCCCCACACCCCTCTTTCTAGGATGGGCAAGGCGTCTCTCCATATGGAAAGGGCTTCACTAAGTCAGTTTGTGCATTAGATTTAGGTCTTGGACCCACTGCCAGTGGCCTCATACATCAAATTAACGTTTGAGACCTAGCTTTCTCATTTATAAAAATGAGAGCAATAATACTCTGCTTGTCTTGTTGTTAGCATTAAATGAGGATAGATATAGATATATGATACCACCATGTTACATGGTAAATAAAAGGTGTCTAAAAACTAGTCACTTAATACCATTATCATCCCCATATTACCATGATTCTTTCAACAATAAACACTTTTAAGTTTCTTGTGTGTTTCAGGTACAGTATCAGATGCTAGGAATATAATAAAGAAGAAAGATGCTGTCTCTACCTTCATGATGCTTCTAATCTAGTTGGAGACACAGATAAATCTATAGATAAATGCAATAAATTAAGTGAAAGTATTATCATAGGGATTGCAAAATGCCTGTGATATCAAAAGACATGGATATTCAAACTTGGAGACCCCTGAGTTGAAATAGCAGATGAAGGGCTACATAGATGATAAATGGAGGAGTCAAAAATAGAAATCCCAGCCTCCAAAACAATACAGAGAAACCCTGTCTCGTAAAACCAAAAAAAAAAAAAAATAAAGAATAGAAATGCACCTCTTTAGAACCCTGAGCCCAGGGTTCGGATCATTTCACTATGCCTCAATTCTTTTTGTTGTTGTTTTGTTTTGCTTTGTTTGGTTTTGTTTTCTGAGACAGGGTTTCTCTGTGCAACAGTCCTGGCTGTTCTAGAACTCACTCTACAGATCAGGCTGTCCTCGAACTCACAGAGACCTGCCTGCCTCTGCCTCTTGAGTGCTGGGTTTAAAAGTGTGGACCACCACCATCAGGCTGCTTCCATTCTTGTAATCAGTCAATGACGTGTGTCAGGATACCACTTTCTGTTTACAGTGACATCATTTATTTCAGGAATATTGTGTGGCGCATGAACTGCTGAAGAAAGTAAGCCCCATAGAAGCTGCACTTGTTAAAGATCCGAGCATGAAGTGTAAAGTCAGGTTCAGGTAATGTAACCAGCTGATTTATCTCATAGGAGAAATAATAGAAATGCTTTCTTTTATACTTATTATTTCTCAGGACAAAATTAAAAGGTAAGCATTTCCCTGTTTACATTTGTTATGGTTTTACATAGGCTAAGGCATGACTCTGGCTATAATTTGACATGAGGTCTCACCCCCATTGTGTCCACAAGTATGAGAATAGTTGTGACTTTCACCTTTGGATCTGTTTCTTTGCTAGATCTTTATATGTTCTTTATATGCCCTATATTTGAAAAACTGTATTAGCTCTGCTAAGTACATAAGAAAGAAGCAATAGAGCCCCACAATCATTGTCACATCACTAATTTTTTATCTTTATTTCAGATTTGGTGGTGAAACGTTTCCACCTTTTATCGTGTTCAAAATTTTTTTTAAAAATGATGGCCATGGTTACAAGTATTTCAGTGGGAAAGATTTACTAAAGCCGTCAAGTAAGGTGATGTTTCATGATGGATGTTTTATATTAATTTATATTAATATTTCTTCTTAATATCTATGTGATATCTAAATTACATTCCAATTATACAGGCCATTAGCAGTCCACCAAGCTTTTTCCTAAGCACCATGTTTCAAAATGTCTCCACTAAAACAAATTTGAAATGTTTTACTTATGTGAGGTTATGAAAAAAATATCTCAGTTTTCTTTGCGTTGAAATTTTAAATTCTGGAAAGGCAGGGGCAGGAATGATCTCTGAGTTAGAGGCTAGCCTGGTCTACAGAGTGAGTAATAAATATTGGTTTATTGAACCAGGGTTTCTCTATGTAGCCCTGGATGTCCTGGAACTCACTGTGTAGACCAGGCTGACCTGGAACTCACAGAGATCTTCCTGTCTCTGCCTCCCGAGTGCTAGGATTAAAGGCATGTGCCACCGGCATGAGAAATATATTTTCATCTTACTGTTGAGGGATAAATTCATGTCATGTTCATCTTCAGAATAAGCTGAGGTTGTTTCTATAAAACACCATCTATAGTGTCTGTTCTAAGATTGTATAATCGAACTTTTCCAGGAACTGAAATTCTCCTGGGCCTGTTCCATTGTCCCTATTCTTAGGCTTAAGAAAATGAGAATCTCAGAAGGAAGAAGTCAGGAGAAAACAGTATTTATTCATTAAAACTCACTGAAACATTGTATAATAACCTCATTTTTTTAATTTATGAAGTAAATGTTGGAGGGGAGGAAATAGCCCAGTGATATAAAAAGAAAATGTGACTTTCCTTTCCTCCAGCATCCTGAAAGCTTCATCACACTCCTTGCTGTGTCTCCATCACCCACCTGTCTGAGAACCTGCTAACAGACAGGAGAAAGACAGCTGGCTTTCAGGAAATCCCAAGTCAACACCTGAGGAAGACTGTCAAGACTCCAAAATGATGAGTCAAGTGGTAAACCCTAGCAAAGACTTTGAATTCCAGAATTTACAGAATTGGAGAAAACCAAAGGAGCAGAGAGTTCCCCTACGAGAAGAGAATCCCAGGGTGAAATGCAAAAACTGTGGGGCCTTTGGACACACCATAAGAAGCAAGAAGTGCCCTATCAAGTCCTGGGATGGTGCCAAGGTACCACTGCCCTTGGGCATAAAGAAGGGAAAGGAGAACCAGGACCCACAAAAGCCAAAGAATCTGCATAGCACTGGGCCAGTGTGTGAAACAGAGAAAGAGAAAAGAGAGAGAGAGAGATTAGAGGAGCAGAGGAAGGCTCTCGTGCTCAAATTTCCCAAGAAACCCCCAGAGAAGAAGCCTCGGAGTTGGAAGGATACCACACATTCTGGTGACTATCTGAGGCGTCCGAGCAGACCATCGTTCATCCACATTAACAAGAAAGTATCCCTGAAGTGCACCCAAACTAGTCTGCCATCACTCAAGAAATCTGATGGGGAACATGTGTACCATACAGCACCTTCCACAGAAAAGCCTACTATTACCATTAATCTTGAGGAAAATAACATGCCAAAACCAGCAGTTGGGCACAGTGCTGAGCACCCGACTTTCAGTGGGAATGCAACAGGCCGAAGCACAGAGCATTGCTTCTATCAGGTTCCCCAGGCTGCCTTCAAAGTGCAGGAGATGGGCCATGTATTAAACACCCAGTCACCAGTCCAGCATTCTGATGAAGATAAACACTCCCTCCTGTACCCCGCAGCACATCCAAATAGCCAGCATGCCAAACTCAGCCTCAAAGTAACACATGAAAGAAGTCTCCCCCTTGTCAGCCAGATGAGCCAAAATCCTCAAAAGAAGCGGCGCGTAAGCACCTACCAGAGACCACAGAAGATCACTGAGAAGCCTATGTTGGAGGCTTTCCGTGTTGTGCCACATTCTAGTACCAGTCAAGTTGAATCAAAAGGGTTACCTCAAGCGACCAGTGTTGAACAACAGCCTCCTTGCAACAGAGCTCTCCTGAATTTCACACAGCCTTTCACCGAGTCCTGTCATCCATTGTCCAGTCATGTTCCAGTCCAACCCCTCCGAATGGTCTTCACTAGATTGAGGAATGACTGCTGGAGCTCCAGGATCTTGGAAGCTTCCTCATCCCATCCTCCTGAAAAGAAAATACCTTCTGACAAGATCTCTCCCTCCCTGAAGCAGTCTGAGGGAGCATACCCCAGGGTCCCACTGAGCATTATCATAAGGTCCCGTCCACCCTCCTCCTCTGAGGAGAGGAAATGAGAAAACCACATGAAAAATGACTCTGTCTCCAGCCTCAGAGGGACTTGTAGAGGACTGGTGGATGGAGAAGAGAGCGCAGGAAGCTGACTAAGCCAGTTGTTTGGGGTCTTTGGGACAGTGAATCGTATGAATACCGTCAACTGAGCAGCAGACACAGACACCCTTCAGATCACATAAACTGTACTTCAAATGGAATTGACTGGGGTCTTACATGAAGTCTGTATGAATTTGAGTTGGTGTGTACATGCGTTTATTCACATGTAAGTAGAAAAGCAGAATTAGCCTGTTTGGCATCCAAGTGTCTATGTTAGTGGGAGGTCTGGATGAGCTCTACGACCTCCATTTTCATCCTGACCTCAGAAGGGAGATCTTGACTATCAAATGCGCCAGTGAAAGCCGTCGTGAAGAAAGTTTTCTTGCACTTACACATGTTCTTTAATGTCTTGTAAATATGTTTAAAAAATAAGTTCCCATGTTAATATAGATCTACAAAGTATGCCAAAGAAAAAAGAAAAATGCACTTTGATGCCTGTCCCTAATATGCTGCAGCTGTCACTCTCCTGGAGTAATCAGCCCTAATAGTTTGTTATGTTGCCTTCATTTCGCTATGAAACAAGGTTATATAATTCTGTTTGTTCTTGTTATTAAGATGTTATCATACTATTCAGCCTGACTTTTTCAGTGAACACCGTAATGGTCTTTTAATGAACAGAACATACCCAACTTGAAGAGAACAGTTTGGTCTGCCCTTGTCCCTTCTTTCTTTTCAAAACAAACTTGGCTAAAATGTGAAGTCATGGTTGAAAGAAAACATACAACGGTGGGATTTTTCCCATTATAAGTTTACATTTTTGCTCTTTGAATAAAAGTTTTGTTAGCCAATTGATCCAACTATTCTGCTTACTTACTTCTTTTTGGTGTTTGTTGGTTTCTTTGTTTGTTTGTTTGTTTGTTTGAGACAGGGTCTCTCTATGTAGCTCTGGCTATCCTGGAACTCACTTCATATACCATGCTAGCCTTGAGCTCCTAGGGATCTGCCTGCTTCTTCCTCCAGAGCTCTGGGATCAAAGACATGCATCACCACACCTGACTCTTACATCTTGAACTTCTGATTGCAATGCCTCCACCTCCAGAGTGCTAGGATTACAGGTGTGCAGATACACAGGTGTGCAGTGGTGAGGATCAAACCCTGGGCTTCATGTATACTAGGTAAGCACCATACCAAATGAGCTACATCCCTAGCTCTAAATTCATTTATTCTTTTTGTTTGTTTGTTTGTTTGTTTGTTTGTTTGTTTTAAGACAGGCTTTCTCTGGGTAACAACCCTAGCTATCCTGGAACTCTCTTTGTAGATCAGGCTGTCCTCGAACTTACAGAGATCCTCTTGCCTCTGCCTCCCAAGTGCTGGGATTAAAGGCATGTGCCACCACCGTCCAGCTCATTTATTCTTTTATTTTATTATGCGTATGGGTGTTTTCCTGCATGCATGTCTGTGTGCCACATTCGAGTTTGGTGACAGAGAAAGATGTAAGATCCCTTGGAAAATGGATTTAGGAATGGTTGTGAGCCCCTATGTGAGGGCTGGGAATCAAACCCATATACTCTGTAAGAGACATCAGGGCTCTTAACAGATGTCCAGCCCTTCATTTATTTCTTTGTAGAAGTGGGCCAGTTTTAGTTTGTTCAGACGTCTATTCACTTATCTCTGAAAATATTTTTATTATTTTTGTATGTATTAATGTTTTACCTACACTTCTGTGTACCACATGTATGCCTGGTGCCTGAGAAGACCAGAGAAGGATTGCCCTGGGACTGCAGTTCCAGACTGTCAGGAGCCTCCAGGTGGGTGCTGGGAATTGAGCCCAGGTCCCCTGGAGGAGCATCCAGTGCTCATAACTGCTGAGACATCTCTCCAGAAATTTATTGCCGGGCATTGGTGGTGCACGCCTTTGATCCCAGCACTAGGGAGCAAGAGGCAGGTGGATCTCTGTGAGTTCAAGGCTAGCCTCCAAAACAATTCAGAGAAACCCTGTCTTGAAAAAAAAAAAGAAGAGAAATTTAACATATTTTTGCTCCATCATTCCCCACCATATTTCCGTTTCTTTTTGCATTTACTTGTCATTTTCCAGCTGTATCTCTCATGTATTCACAAAAACAAAAAGCAAAACAAGTGAAAGTGGGGGAAAAAAGGAAGTTGGACAATTTACACTACCCAACTTCAAGACTTAGAAAGCTGCTGTAATTAAGACAGACATAGAATCCCCTGGGGAAAAATAGAAATACATCTATCTAGAGATTATCAGTATTTTCTGCAAAGGTGCCAATGCAGGTCAAATGGTTCTAGAACAGTGGTTCTCAACCTTCCTAATGCTGCAAGCCTTTAAATTCAGTTCTGCATGCTGTGGTGGCCACCAACCATAAAATTATTTTCATTTCTACTTTATAACTGCAATTTTGCTACTGCTATGAATCGTATACAAATACATATGTAATGTAAATATGCTTTCCAGTGGTCTTAGGAGACCCCCGTAAAAGGGTCCTCTGACCAGCCCCTAAAGGACCGCAACCTGCAGGCTGAGAACCTCTGCTGTAGAACAATAGAACAATGGGGTGTGTGTGTGTGTGTGTGTGTGTGTGTGTGTGTGTGTGTGTGTCGCGCGCGCACTCTTGTTTCATTTTCCACTTTGACAATCTATTTTCTCAGCATTGGTAATTTACAAGAGGTTTTCATTATTGTTGGTCCACCAGAGAATTTTCTACAACCTTGCTACCCAAAGCATGTGCAGCCTTACACACTGGCATCCACTGGACCATTTTAAAATGCAGAGCCTTGAAGCTGGAGAGATGGCTGAGCAATCAAAAGTGTGCACTACCCTTGCAGAGAGGCCAAGTTTAGTTCTCAGCACCCATATCAGGTGGCTCGCAACTACCTGTAACTCCAGCTTCAGAGGATTTTGTGTCCTTGCTGGCCTCCTTGGGCACCCGCATGCATGTGCACATGTGCGCACACACAATTAAAGAATAAAAATGATGGGGCTGGAGAAATGGCTCAGAGGTTAAGACTGCTCTTTGAGAGGTCCTGAGTTCAATTCCCAGCAACCGCATGGTGGCTCACAACCACCTGTAATGAGATCTGGTGCCCTCTTCTGGCGTGCAGGCATACACGCATATATAATAAGTAAATATTTAAAAAATAAACCAGTTACTACACTTACAGGCTAAAGAGCCTTAACTGTTGGCATCTAGCAACTGTTATTTTATGTTGAAAAATCCGTCTTTTTAAACTTTATTCACATAAGAAAAACATTAATAGCCACCCTTGTTATTGATTATTCTCTCTTTTTGTCTCCCTCCCTCTCTCTCTCACCCTTCTGCTCTTTTTCCCCACACTGTGTCAAGATTCAAATATATTAGGCTGGCCTCAGACTCATGCGGCTAAACTTGAACATCTGATTCTCCTTATTAATACTCCTATACTTATTAATACAGGTGAACCCCACCATATCTGATTTGGACAGTAAATTCTGAGGATCAAACTCGTGGCTTCATGCATGCTAGGCAAGCACTCTTGCTATGTTTGTCAGTCCTGCTTGATCACTTAGGGATGAGGGAGTACAAACTCTGGAGGTTAGCGTCAAGTGTCTTCCCCATTCATTTTCCATCTTGAGTTTTGAGACAGAGTCTCTCATTGAACGTGGGGCTCACCAATTTATTTAACTAAGCTGGCTAGCCAGTAAGATTCAGGGATCTGCCTGTCCCTGTCCCACAGCGCTGGGATTTCAGATGTATGCCACAATGGACACGGTGATATATCTTACATGCGTACTGGTGATCAGAACTCCAGCCCTCACACTTAGGCAGCAAGCACTTTACCAATTGAGCTGTCTACTTAGCTCCTCTGGCCCAACTTGATCAATTAACTGTAATCTCAAATGTGCATTATTTCATTTCATTCCCATAAAAACTAGTCTGTATGTTTTGTTAGTCTATCCTCACTCTTTAAAAAAAGTTTGAGACCAGCATGGTCTATAGAGCGAGTTCCAGGACAGCCTCCAAAACAATACAGAGAAACCCTGTCTAAAAAGCCAAAGGGAAAAAAAAAAGAAGAAGAAGAAGAAGAAGAAGAATCTGAAAGTAGAAAGGAGACTAATGGGAAAGAGGAAAGGGACCATCGGGAATAGGAGGAAAATATATATGAATAAAAGTGCCGCTGGTCGTTGGTGGTAAACGCCTTTAATCCCAGAATCCCAGCACTCGGGAGGCAGAGGCAAGTGGATCTCTGTGAGTTCGAAGCCAGCCTGGTCTACAGAGCAAGTTCCAGGACAGGCTCCAAAGCAACACAGAGAAACCCTGTCTCAGAAAAAAAAAGAAATGCCATAAGGCCTAATAATGAAAAAATAAAATCACATATTAAATAAATAAATGACAGACCAAGTAACTCAGTTAAAACCTCAGAACTGGACAGCGAAAGAACTGAGAAAAAAGTTCATATTCTTGAGAGATGCACTCTCACCCTGGACTCTTGGGGGAGGGTCTAGGCCCTGCCCTGGATGAAATGACAGACTCTGGAGATCCCCCAAGGAGGGCCTCACCCTCCCTGGGGAAATGAGGGAGTATTGG
Source organism: Mesocricetus auratus (assembly GCF_017639785.1). Taxonomy (NCBI): domain Eukaryota; kingdom Metazoa; phylum Chordata; class Mammalia; order Rodentia; family Cricetidae; genus Mesocricetus; species Mesocricetus auratus. The sequence goes on along the minus strand of NW_024429188.1, from coordinate 41,223,517 downwards.
GGGTTGGGGGAGGGCACGGGAAGAGGGGAGGGAAACGCAGAGGGACCTGGAATTGACATGTGAAGCAACCTCGTTTCTAATTTAAATTTAAATTTAAAAATAAAAAAGAGAAAAAAGTTCATATTCTTAAACACCCCTGAGCTAAGGTAACACTGTTCTTCTCTCACGTGGCCCTCCTTCCATTCACTGTTTGACAAACGCCATTCTCTCTTTGTCTGTGGGAAAAGCTAGAATGTGAAGCCGGGCATGGTGGCACACTCCTTTAATCCCACACTCAGGAGGCAGAGGCGGGCGGATCTCCAGCCTGGTCTACAGAGTGAGTTCCAGGCAGCCAGAGCTACAAAGAGAAACCCAGTCTCTATTTTCTTCCCATTCCATTTTCCTATATGCACCATCAAAGCTTTGGAATTCAAAACAAAATAAAAAAGGACTGTTCTGGATAATAAAAATGAGAATTAGAGAGGAAAATATGTGAAGGCAAGATATTGTGTTGTGCTTTACATGAAAAGAAAAGAAGCTCCGGGCTTTTGCTCTGACAGAGTTCTCTCCATACTCTCCCAATAGCACGTTCTGGGGTCCCGAGGAAACAATTGATCTGGAATAGAGAGAGATTTGGATTTGCTTCTCTGCCAGCCTCCCTCCACATAAGCAGACCCTTTGTGGCCGGAAGCACCAATCCATATTATAAATGGGGTTGGATGATTCAGCACATGCTTACGGCAGCATGGGCGTATTTAAGTCTCCCCCAGTATGTGTAGCTATTAGCAGGATAGATATACGTGGGAGAGTGTGATATACCTAGAGCCAAGACAAAGAATCTTCACCCTCTGTTTTCTGTGATTTCTCTCTCACTGGTCTCTCAGACATTGTCCTTGAATGTAAACCGGACATTTTAGAAAGAAGGAAAAATCCTTGAATGTAAACTGTTGACATTTTAGAAAAAAGGAAAAATCCTTAATTTGCTTCTCTGCAGCTACTGAGAATGAAATCTAAAGGAAAGGGAGGTGTAAGCAACCCGACACATCTACATTTCTGTTTGGAAGTTATGAGTTAACTAACAGAAAAGAGTGTCAGTTCCAACAACACATTTTATTCTAGTTCCCAAGACACCCTGTTTAATCATCAGGTGAATTTCTTTTCACTGATAGCACAAGCGAGATTATGGTTGTTCTTTTGTTTTCATTTAAATGAAAAGAACGATTTGTTTTGGAGACAGGGTTTCTCTGTGTAGCCTTAGCTGTCCTGAAACTCGCTCACTCTCTCTGTAGACCGAGTGACCTCGAACTCACAGAGATCCGCCTGCCTCTGCCTCCTAAGAGCTGGGACTAAAGGCATGTGCCACCAACGCCTGGCTGAAAAGAATGTTTTTTTTTTTTTAAGAAAAACATATCTTTAAAACTGTGGCCCAGGCTGGAGAGAAAGCTCAGTGGTTAAGAGTACAGACTGTTCCTGTGGAGGACAGCAGTGCAGTTCCCAGTGTGCACATGAGGCAGCTTACAGCTGACTAACAGCAACTCCAGGAGATCTGGTGCCCTCTTCCTGCCTCCTTGGGCACTGTGCTCACATGAACAAATTCACATGCATATACACATAATCAAATAGAAAAATAAAATCTTTTTTAAGATTGAAAAACACATTTTTACGTTGTGCTGGTGTATCGTTTGCCTATCACATGTGTGCAGTGCCCACAGAGGCCAGAAGAGGGCATCAGATTCCCCTGGAATGGGAGTAATCATGGTTGGTAGCTGTCATGTGAGTGCTCTTATGTGCTGAACCATGTTTCCAGGCCCAAATTAAAATCTTTTTAAAAATTAAAAACTATGATCCCTTGAGGACTGTAGACTCAACTATACCTGTAGTTTTATTTTTAAACTGCGTATCAGTGTCTCTAGCAACAAATTTCAAATGGTTTTAAAATCCCTATATAAACCAGACATGGAGATCCACCCCTAAAATCCTAGCGCTTGAGAGGTGGAAGCAAGAAGTTTAAGTTCATCCTTGACTACACAGCAAGTTTAAGGCCAGCCCAGGGTTACATGAGACTGTGTCTCAAAACAAATTCCTATATAGCTGGGCATGGTGGCTCATGCCTGTAGTGCCAGCATTGAGGGAGCTGTACTACATTGACCAACCTGTACTACAGAGTAATACCTTATTTAACTCCTTCCTCTCCTTCCTCTCCTCCCCCAAATTTCCTTTTTGTAAATGTAGCCTTTCTATTACTAGCAAGTTCATAAAAGACAGGAACAGTATTTCTCAGAATATATATAAAATGTGTGCCAATGATTAAAAATATATTATTTTGAAAATCGACTTTCTTTATAGGCAGTGGCTGATGCTTACAAGATAATGGGGGAAAGGAAATTTTGTCAACAAATTATGGAAGATGAGCATCTTTTCCAGAAATTCAAAGTAACTGATCGCATGGATGTTGTCACAGTGCAAGATTACATGCAAGTAAGGAATTTGGATATAGATATTAAAAAGGCTTGCCTGACCCTATTCTCTAACAAGAAAGAATCATAATTTTTATTTTTTTTTGAAACAGGATTTCTCTTTGTAGCCTTGGCAGTCTTGGAACTCGCTCTGTAGGCCAGGCTGGCCTCAAACCCACAGAGATCCTCCTGCACCTGCCTCCCGAGGGCTGGGATTAAAGGTGAGTGCCACCACCGCCCAGCTCATTATTTTTTTTAGTTGTGATAAAACACACACAACATAAAATTGACCATTTTGGGGGCTAGAGATATGGTTCAGTGGTTAAGAGTTCAATTCCCTGTCTATAACTCCGGTTCCAGGGGATCTGACACCCTCAAGCCAATGCATATAAAATAAAAATTTAACAAAATAGCATGGGTGGGGTTAGAGAGATGGCTCAAAGGTTAAGAGTGCTTGCTGTGTTTTCAGAGGACCTGAGTTCAGTTCCCAGCACCCACATCACACAGTTCACAACTACTTGTAACACCAGCCTCAGAGGAGCCAGTGCCCTCTTCTGGCCTCTGTGGGTACAGCATACACATACTCAAGCATGCATACATACATACTCAGGAGGGAGAAAAATAAAATTAAATTTTTTTAAAGAAAAAAGTTACCAATTTGAGACTGCCGAGATGGCCTAGCAGGTAAAAATACTAGACAGCAAACCCAAAATCGTGAGTTTGATCCCCAGGGCCTACATGGTAGAAGGAAAGAACCAACTCCACTAAGATGCCTTCTAACCTCTTACGTCACGTAAGTGCTCCCCACATGCGCACGTGCACACACACACACGCACACACACACACACACACACACACACTAAACAAAATGTGTAACTTTTTGAAACTAATGAGTGAAGAGTTGCCTCTAGTTGCAAGATACGGAAAGAATGAGAAAGCAACAAGAGTTCTGTTCAAAGGCTCTTGATATTCCTGGGGAAATGGTGATTGCTCAGTTTAAGGATGTATGTCTTCAGATGCAGGAGAGAGAGTAAAGGCAGTGGGCCTTGGTGACAGACAGGGAGAGAAACTGAAGATATGTCTGGCATGACTCCTGGATTTCTGGTTTGCATAGCTGGATAGAGCAGTGCTGAATTGGAGCACTTACGAGGCACACCTGAAAAAAAAATAATAATACTTTTGTAACAGTCCTTCCCATTTTTCTACTAACAAATCCAAAGAGGCAAACATTGATGAAAAATTACCAATATTCTGATTCCTAATATAATAATAATAATAATGTATGTGACCTTAGCTTCTTCCTAATAATGTATGTGCCTTACTTTGACATATGAAGTTAACTCAGGGCCTTGGAGACTCTTGGTTGTGCTTTCTTTCTTTTAGAGACTTAAGCTATGAGACTCAGGAATTAGATCAGAAAATAAACGAAGCTAGGGATTCCAACCATTCACAGGTTGTGAATATGTCAAGGATTGGGGTCACAGAGAGAAGGCCCCAAATATTTACACTGGCAAAGAGAGATAAGATTATTTGTGTGAGTGAATGGCATTTTTAAAGATATTGCCTGGTATATCATTTCCTTTCATCTTCAAGTTTGTAAATCCTGCAACTCTCTTTATGGATGAGAAAAATGAAGCTTTAACGAGGTCCAAAAACTCACCCAACGTCACACAGTGAATGAGTGGCAAAGGAGATCAGTGACAGACTCGAGACGTTTACTAATTGTACCACTGTACTCCTGGGACATAAAGTAACAGACATGCTCACTATGCAGGTAGCATGGGACTAAAAGAATGGGTGATATGAGCTGAAACTATACAAAAACATTTCACTTTTTTATTGTTTTGACACAAGATCTCATGTAGCCCAGGTTGACCTCAAATTTGCGATATAGCCAGAGGATGACCTTGAACTCCTAATCTTCCAGTCACCACATTCCAAGAGCAGGGACTACAGGTTCATGCTACCACTCTTTGCTGTTTGCTCTCCAATGTGTGTGGATCTGATTTTTTTTTCAGCACGGGAGCTTGAACCCAGGTCCCTTGCATAATAGGCAAGCACTCTACCCCTAAACTATGTCCCCAGCCCCATGCAAAGCAAACTTAGCAATCAGTAGAGAAAATTGCTTGGCACTCGGGAGGCAGAGGCAGGCAGATCTCTGTGAGTTCGAGGCCAGCCTGGTCTACAGAGTGAGTTCCAAGACAGCCTCCAAAACGATACAGAGAAATTTTGTCTCAAAAAAACTATTACAATAGAAATGAAAGACTTAAAACATTTAGTGCAGTACTATTTAATATACTGAGAGCGAAAGTTTTATTTCTTTGTTAAAAAATAATCAGCTGTGAAAGTTTTTTTGGTTTTTGGTTTTTGGTTTTGTCTTTGTTTTTGGTTTTGGTTTTCGAGACCGGGTTTCTCTGTATCGTTTTGGAGGCTGTCATGGAACTCGCTGACCAGGCTGGCCTCCCGAGTGCTGGGATTAAAGGTGTGCGCCACCAACGCCCGGCTCAGCTGTGAAAGTTTTAATTCTTTGTTAAAAAACAATCAGCTGTGAAAACACGAAAAGCCAATGGGTGAAGTACATGACTTGTCAATCTCAATAAAGTTGTGAGTGTAACAGATTGGGGGTGTAGCTCGATGGTATGGTGCCTTGAGTTCATTCCCCACCACAGGCAAGAACAAAGAAAAGCCATGGGAGAAAAAGCATAATCAAGAATAATTTGAAATCTGTGGCTCAGGCCTATAATCCTAGATGTTTAGGAAACTGATGCAGGAGGATCACAAGTTCAAAGCCTGCCTGAGGTACAGAATAAGTGCACAGCCAACGTTTCAAGACTGTTATCAAAGTTTTTAAATTTAAGGTTGAGGGGGAGAGAATTAGTCTAGCATGCACGCGGTCCTAAGTTCCGCCCTCAGTCCACCCCCTACCAAAAGAGCCCTTGGAAGAATGCTGGCCTTCTTGTTCTCAGGTGAGTTACTGTGGGGACGAACTGTCTTTGCTGTGTCTCTGTTACTTGTCACACTCCTAAGTTTGAATCGGGTGCTGACATTTTAGCCTTCATATTTTCTATGTTGCAAAGTATGTTAGATTTCTCCTAATGTGAAGCTTTTTCTGCCAGTGGCACTTTGTTCTTCTTACCAAGGCCACATATGTGGGTATGTTCACCTTCACCAAATCCCTCTAGCTGTACATTGCCAGTTTCTTAAACTGCCACCTTTTATAGCCACCCGTTTCTTCTACAACTCACTTTTCACTGCATTCCAGACTCAATTCCAGTGACACCACATTTGGTTTCTTTGTTGGCCAAGTCTGCCTTTGAAAAAAAAGATTTATTTTTATTAATCATATGTATGGGGCAAGATTGTGTGCACACAAGTGCAGATGTCCAAAGAGGCCAGAAGAGGCCGTTGCATCCCTGGAGCTGGAGTTACAAGTGGTTGTGAGCCACCTGACATGAGTGCTGGGAACCTACCTCAGGCCCTTTCCACGAGCAGCGTGTGCTCTTAACTGCCCAGCCATGTCTCCAGTTCACAATTCCCCATTTTGATTATTCATTGTCTGTAAAATGTCACATGGGCTTATCATTGTGATGCAAAGAGGTCACAGAACTACATATTTGCTGTCTGTATGTGAACTCATTAATGGATTCACAGTGACCAAGCACTGACATTTTTAGAGCCAGGATATGACTTGTCACTAAATATGACTGCACAGTCATCACTGGTGAAGTAGGCTGTGAATTGAAGATCTAGCTGCAGAGTGTGTGCCTTATGCAAAGGTTTGCAGTTATATTGTGAGAACTGGAACCGGCTGCTTCTTGCTGAGAGACTGATTCTACTCAGCAAAATGGTGGCAACTGACCCTTCTGCATGATGTCACATGGGTACACCTGTGTGTTTGTGTGCATGAAAGTGGGTGCACACAAAATTTGAGCGTATGTAGTAGACCCTAAAGGCCTTACTCCTAACACTGTAGCTCCTCATCCTTTATGATGTTAAGTTGAATATATAAGTCGCGTTTTTAAATTGCTTGCTTGATATCATTTTTATTGGAAAAAAGGTAAAGTCAGATTCCTACAAATATTGCAAATAAAGATAATGAAATCCTCCACTTAGCACCAGAGATTAACTCATCATTTTTAAAATAGTGTGTGCCGGTGTTTGTGCATTAGATAAACGTTTAGTGAGTGTGGCGCTGTGTGATCTGAAGCTGCATGGCATGGGTCGTGCCTTCCAGTAAGGGAATTAGGATGAATATAGACAGCAGAAACATCTAGGTGGAGTGAAAGTCACAGGAGGGAGATGCCAATAGAATTTAGAGATGAGCACCAATAACTGGGCTCTCTGCATTTTTCCCCATATAGTACTGCAGCCTTATGGACAAGACCCCTGCATCATCTGGTGGCAAGAATAACCACTGGCGAAGATTAAACCTCAGATACATTCCCAAAACAATGATGATGTACGACATAGTTGATTATGCAGAGTCTGGAGTCATCTCAAACCGTTTACAAAAAGAAATGAAGTATTTGTTACAGAAGCCACGAACAGAAGCGATGCGTCAGCACCAGCTACAGATTGTCTCGAAAGTTAGGTAAAAGCCCATTATTCTTGAGGTTACAACACTAAAAGCATTCCTGAAAATGTTCCCTTTCTGATACATAGTCCACTAAAGATAACCGTAAGGCACACGGGAAAATTTGAGTTGGGGAAGATTGTCCCAAATATATGCATCTTTGTAAGCAGAACACTAACAAAAAGGCCAGTTGGTACTGAGGTGATAACTTGTGCCACCAGGCAGCCACCTCAGGATGCCAAGAGGCTGTGCTGGTAAATGTGCAAACAGTGCAGGGGTAAAGAACCCTGGTGACACTTTCATTGGAACAGGCAGACACAGATGCTGCTGCTGGAAGAGAAGCCTCAGGCCATCATGGCTTCCTTTCAAGAGAACATAAGAGGCCATGCAACGGGGGAGTCATCCTAGGTCAGGGAGTGATGGGGCACAGTAGAGTGAGTCAGGGGTTAGTGAGTGTGCCTCTCGGGGGAGAGGGGTCTCCGTGCAACTGTTAATATTTTTGTTTTCATAAATACAACCAAAAGAGCTCCCACTGCCCATGCAGCACAGAGCCAAAGGCTCTGTGCCTTCCTGTTGAAAGCCGTAATTGTCCTCTCTCCTGGCTCCCATTGCCTAGGATCAGTTGTATAATTTACAGTGGCAATATTCCCTTCTTTACCAATGACAAGCAAACATGTTCATATTTTGGACAACTGTGTTGTAGCAAAATATATGTATTAGGGTCCGAAACAACAGGAACAGAATGCTATTATTCCAATTAGATTGCTTTTCATTTCCTTTGCTAAGAATCACCCAACCCATTTTATTTCTAAATTAATCTGGCTTCCTTAAGAAAAAGAAAGGGGTGCTAAGGCTGAAGAGGACTTGTTGATATGTATTTTCCCACACATATACTTGCAATGAGATGAATTCCTTTAGACTACAAAGAATACACTGGCAGGCAAACATACTGGGGATGCTCAGGAGTGGAGATGAAAGGTGTTGACCCAACAAAGTAATTTAACTCTCTTATTTTATAGTCAACGCTGTGCACTTTCCAGACAGATAGCCTGGCTCAAGGCACAGTCTGTCATCATGGAATAGATTTTCTCTAACTCATACATATGAACATTGAATATAGAACTTAACCCTATTACCACTAAGGTCAAATAAATGATGTCATTTTCCTCACTGCCATATATAACCTTGAGCTCCCTGCTATTTGGATTCACGCTACTGATTATCCAAGAATGAGTCATTTAGGAGCCAGACAGCTCGCCAAATTTTTAACCAACTGAAGAAGAAAAATATTTTCCTAAGAGCATCTTTGGATAAAGTCCTAGTCTGGGATCAGGAATTGAGTTGGAGCAGTTGATTTGGGAGGTGATCCCAGGACCTATGAGGGGGTAGGGCAGTAAAACAGAAAGGAACATACTCCGGACTGCGTGTTAGCAAGCCAGTTACCACTGGGGCTACCTGGAGCTTCGTCCTTCCTGGGACTGTTAGAGCCAGTGTGCAATGTGCAACTCAGTTATCCCACTGGGCACACTAGTGTCCCATGGCCATTGGTTAAGTGCTGGCCAGCAGGGGCAGTGTTCTTGGTTGCTTTTAATCTTCTCTGCACGTGGACTCTTGTTCTGAAAGACGGTTGTAAGGATGAATGAATGACACAGGTGCTGGCAGGTGATAATAAAGCCAATGGGGTGAATGATGTAACCCCACCCTGATTGAATAAAACAGCTTCACTAGGCTGGGGAGATGGCTCAGCGGACAAAGTGCTTGCTACACAAGCGTGAGAACCAGAGTTCAGATCCCCAGAGGCCATGTCAAAAGTCAGGCAGGTGTGGTAGCCACTTGTCATCTCAGCACTCAGGACACAGACAAGCTCACTGCCAGACTAGCCAGAAATGGTGAGCTCCGCATCCAGAAGAGATTTAGTTATCCTCAATAAATAAAACTGGACAGCAATCGAGAAAGACACCTGACATCAGCTGTGGGCCTTGACAACACAATCAGACAGTGCTTGCATACACACACACACACACACACACACACACACACACACACGTGAGCCCACATATGTGTGAAAACATGCACACATACACGGAGCCACACAAATGCATACACAAATAAATACCTTCATCATGAAACCCATTCCTTTGTATGCTAACCTTAAAATTAATTTTTAAAGGAAGCTTGCTTTTTTCAGCTGTTATGAAACGTAAATTCTGGCATTTGTTACGGTATTTAAAAAAATTCATGCTAGGTGTGGTGGTGCCTTTAATCTCAGCATTCAGGACAGGACGCTTACTTCTGTAAGTCTGAGGCCAGCCCGGACAACAACCTTGTCAAAAACCAAACAGAACAAAAACAAGCAAACAAAAAAACATTCATGTGGCCACTACACAGGCTTTTCTAAGAAGGTCTATTTTGGATTGATAGCAGGTTTTGACCATTTTTATCATCGTAGTTGTCAACGCCATCATCATATAAGCACCTCTACAAGTATCAGGTAAAGAACAATGCTGTGCCTTTTTTTGCCTTTTTGAAATGGTCTTGCTCAGATTGGCTTTGAGCTCAGTAATATAATCCAGCTGGCCTTGACCTCACGATCTTCCTGCCTCTGCCTCCTATATTCTGGAAAGAGTGTGCTGTCATGCCTGGATGTTTAAGAATGGAAAATGCAGATGGCTATGGTGTGGTGGTGCATGCTTTTAATCTCAGCTCACAGGAGGCAAAGACAGCTGGGTCTCTGAGTTTGAGGACAGCCTGGTTTACAGAGGAGTTCCATGATAGCCAAGACCACACAGAGGAACTCTGTCTTGAAAAACAAAAACAAGAAAAGAAAAAAGAAAAATGCTATGTAAAGTCATAGAAATGATTACTTTAACCTAAAGACTGACATGCAGTGTTGCTTCACTTACTGAGGTCTCTCAGTATGCTAGAGAATGTCCTAGAGTTTAGAATTTACTTCACATTTAAATCTTATTTTGTGTTCTTTTATTTTTTTCTGTCTCTTACACAAATGTCTTCTAGGTGTCCATCCATTACAACTGTCTGTCCTTTTTACCAGCCTTGGGAACAGCAAGGTAAGATGAAACATCTGGGCCGTCGATCCAAGCAAGCACAAAAGAAGGTTGAACAAATGAAAAAGGCCTACATGACAGATAAAAAAGAAAAGGCTTCCTCCAAGGTAACTGCAAATTCAACCAGCAGTGAACTCATTTGTTATTTTGGGCAATTTTCCAACTGCCTATGAGTAATTTTATTTGCACAAAGAGATGCAAGTTCAAGGCGGAAACAACTTTGGCATACCAATACCTGGGCAGTGTGAACCCACTTTCTGGAAACACCTATTTCCTTCCTTCCTTCCTTCCTTCCTTCCTTCCTTCCTTCCTTCCTTCCTTCCTTCCTTCCTTCCTTGCTTCCTCCCTACCTCCCTCCCTCCCTCCCTCCCTCCCTCCCTCCCTCCCTCCCTCCCTCCCTCCCTCCCTCCCTCCCTCCCTCCCTCCTTCCTTCCTTGTTTCACTATGTAGCCCTGGCTGACCTGGAACTCTGTATAAACCAGGCTGGTTTCAAACTCACAGAGTTCCGCCTGCCTCTACCTCCTGAGAACTGAGATTAAAAGCATGTGCCACCACAGCCAGCTGCATTTTCAATTCTTAAACATCCAGGCATGGCAGCACACTCTTTCCAGAACTGAGGAGGCAGAGGCAGGAAGATTGTGAGTTCAAGACCAGCTGGATTATATTAGTGAGCTCAAAGCCAACCTGAGTTGTATAGCAAGAACATTTCAAAAAGGCCAAAAAGGTGGGGAAAGTGTCCTGGAGAGATGGCCCAGTGGTCAGCAGTACTGACTTTCTCTTCCAGGGGACTCTGGTTCAATTCCCAGTGCCCACACTGCGCTTCCCAGCTATGTTGGACTCCAGTCCCAGGGGATCTGCACTCTATTATGTCCTCAAGATCACTGCAAGCACATGTTACACAGACCCACAAGCAGACAAAACACCCAGACACATTAAGTCAAAATGAAGGTTGAGACTCTTCTTACAAAAGGACTCTTACACAGTATTGGTAGCTATTCTGTTAAGCACCTGATGTATGGACTCCACATCAGCACAAGCAGGCAAAGAGGAAAGGAAGACTTGTTCCACAGATTGAATCCAGCACATCTCTCGAGTGCTAGTCTAATGAGAGCCATCCAGTGTGCGTGCTCAAAATGAAAACAGCGCCTCACAGGCACTGTACCCTCAGCTCTATCCCTACCTCTGTCATTTTTGACACATGGGGTTTTCTCTGTTCTCCAAGATGGCCTCTCCTTCTGGGCTCAAGTGATGGTCTCCCTTGAACCTCCTGAGTGGCTGGAGCTATAGGCTGGTGAGGTTCTGTTTAACCGTAAAATGCTATGTGATATAAAATCTGCCTCTATGCTTCCACACTGAAGGGCTACTTAAAAAGAACATGTTTTGATACACTACTGGGTGGTTTTTAAAAATTCTGCCTGACTGGCAAGATACTCAGCAAGTAAGGCTCTTGCTGCCAAGTCTAATGACCTGAGTTGATCCCGGGACCCCACATGTTGGAAGGAGAGAACCAACTCCCAAAAAGTTGCCTCTAACCTTCACACTTGTGTGTTCTCACATGCATGCATATTAAATAAATACATGAAAATATTTCTAATTCTGCTACAAATTTTGGAGGGTGAAGCTAAGTAAAGATAGAGAATAAAAATACAAAGTAGTAAAATCAAAATATGAAACACTTAATTTTTAAATTAATTTTTATCTAAATTTTTAAAAATCTTATTTTACATACCAACCCCAGTTCCCTTTCCCTCCCATCCTCCCATTCCCCCCATCAACTCCCCACCCCTCTCCCCATCCACTCCTCAGGGACGGTGAGCCTCCCCCCATGGGGGATCATCAAAGACTGACTCATGATTTAGGGAAGGACTTAGGCCCTCTCGCTTGTGTCTAGTCTGAGAGAGGATCCATCTATGGGGAATGGGCTCCCAAAACCCATTTGTGCACTAGGTATACATACTGGTTCCACTGCCAGAGGCCCCATAGACTTCCCAGGCCTCCCAACTGACACCTATGTTCAGGGGCCCTGGTTTGGTCCTATGCTTGTTCTCCAGCTGTCAGACTGGGGTCCGGAAACACTCTATTTTTGTTTGTAATTCCACCTAGGAAGCACAAGAAGACGAATCAGAAACAAAGAATAAGAAGGTCATCTTCTCCTCTCCATCTTTTGAAATTTTGGCAATTGAAGAACCCCCAACAGACACCAAACTTCAAAAAGAAGAAAAGGAATTATTTGCCTGGTATCAAGACCTATATGTTAAATATTCTTCATTGTTTTGAAACACTAACTGACAGAAAGCAACTGTTGTTCAACAGTATTGCTCTCTGTCTATAAATAAAAATCAGCTGAGCACAAGTAAGTCTTTACTATGCTTTCTTAACCAGATGCATAATGTATTTGTGGCCCTTTTGTATTACCATAGGTGGGAATGATTTTTACACTGAATGGATGGATTACTTCTATTAGATGCCCTAGATCTAGCAATATACAGTTTTGTTCAAGAAATGAGAAGCAAATTAATCCATAGGTGTTTAATTCAATGTTGATTTTTTTCATTAAAAATATTTGAAAGGCCATGCCTAGCATAAATATTTGAATTCACAGGATAAAGGGCTATTCTTGAATCGGCCTCCATTGCCTTTGTTTAGCAGCATGTTGTTTTTTATGGACTGGCTTTGGAATGACCTATTCTGAATTATAATAAAATGATAAAAATCTGTTATGACAGTGGGAATGACAAAGCATACCTAATCATTACTGAGCACTGTAAGCACCTGGAACAGAATGTAGCAGCGGCTTTGGATATTTTTCAAATAGAAAGACTGTTTTCAGTAATATTTTTCCATTTTGTTTTGAATTGACACATCTGCCTTCCTGATAAGAGCAAATTATTGATTTCGTCTATGATCAAAGCTACTGAATCATATCAAAAATTTCCCTGAGACTACAATAGCTAAACAAAATGTAGTTGTTTATTGAACTTTTAAGATGAAATGTTTTCTTTTGCTTGGAATTTAAAATGCACAGGTTGATAGTTAAAGCTACTCGGGCATAACAAGGATCTCATTCTCTACTAAAATACTGTCTTAGATTAGAAATATTGGAGGAAATGTATATGACTGCCACTAGAGCAGAGTTAACATAAACATGCACTTGTTATTATTAATATAGCCTCTTTGATAGCCATAAAAGGAAGCATAATCTCTTGTCTTTAGAATTTGCCCGGACACTGATCGGATAAAAAACATCTATTTGTCCTCCTGAATCACACATAGTCTCCTTCATTAATTTAGGAAGCTGTCTCTCATCTGATCAAATACATACAAGGTCCAATCCAGCCACAATACATGTAATAGCAAAGCTAAGGAAGACGTCACCTAGAAAGACGAGAAACAGGACAAAGGAAGGCCACACTCTCTATGTCTCAAAGAGCCCATTTCTCCTATTTCATTAGCTATGATTTCTGCCTTTTCACAGCACATGCTAAGCATGGCAGTCACATCATAGAAGACCCTTGACAAAGCACATAGCCCAGTCTCTATGACAGCTATCTGTGTGAATGCCTGTGCATATTTTTCATTTTACTAGTGTTTTATTTTATAAGTTGTAGCTTTAATTATGATATTTTCATGCACATATAGAGTATATTTGAAAATATTCACCCTCTTATATTCTTATCCCTGTCCTGCTGGTCCCCTTCTTCCCAAATGATCTCCCTTCTACTTTCATGGGTTTGTTTGGTTGTTTTTATTTTATTTTATTTTACATATGAGAGAAAACACAAGGGATATGTGTCTTTTTAAATCTAGTTTATTGTATTTGACATGATGACCTCAGGGGACTTAATTTCTTTGTTCTTCACAGGGGAATAAAACTCCAATGTGTGTGTATACAACATTTCTTTATCCATGGACGGGCATGTAGACAAGTTCTTTTTATTTGTTCGTTTTGTTTTTGTTTTTACTTTTGGTTTTGTTTTTTGAGACAGGATTTCTCTGTGTGGCTTTGGAGGCTGTCCTAGAACTTGCTCTGTAGACCAGGCTGGTCTCGAACTCACAGAGATCCACCTGCCTCTGCCTCCCGAGTGCTGGGATTAAAGGTGTGTGCCACCAACGCCCGGTTTTGACAAGTTCTTTAGGTTGTTATTGTGAATAGAGTTGTGAAAATATGTGGCTATGTATCACTACTGTATATTGACTTTTGTATTTTGGGTTATACCCAGAAGTGCTGTACTTGGCTCATATGCAAGTCCTACATTCAGTTTTATGGAAAACCTCAATAATGATTTCCATAGTGGCAGAATTTGCATTTCCACCAACAGTGCATAAGGGCTCCTTTTCCACCACAGCCTCACCAGCATTTGTTGTTGTTTTTTTTAAAATTCTGTCCTTCAGTTATTATGAAGTGTGTGTGTGTGTGTGTGTGTGTGTGTGTGTGTGTGTGTGTGTGTGTGTGTGTGTGTAAGCCAGAAGAGGGTGTCAGATTCCCTGGGGCTGGAATCACAGACTTGTTAAGCTGCCATGTGAGTGCTGGGAAGCAAGCTAGGGTCCTTTACCTGCTGAGCCGTCTCTCCAGTCGCCAAACTACAACTTTTTTTTGAAATGGGTATTAGTGTTTTTCTTCCTTTTTTAAAATTTAAGTGAGAAATGAGCTAGTTTCATATGTCAATCCCAGCTCTCTCTCCCTCCCATCCTCTCCTGCCCTCCCCACCAGGCCCCCCAGTACCCCACCCAATCTCCACTCCGATCCCCAGGGGTGTGAGGCCCTCCATGGAGGATCTCCAGAGTCTGTCATTTCATCCAGGGCAGGGCCTAGGCCATCCCCTAAGAGTCCAGGGAGAGAGCATCCCTCTATGTGGGATGAGCACCCAAAGTCCATTTGTATGGGATAAATACTACCCAAGGCCCCATAGATTATCTGGGCCTCCTCACTGACAACAACATTCAAGGGGTCTGGATCACTCCCATGCTGTCCACTCAGCCATCAGTCTGGGGTCCAAAAGGTCCCTCTTGTTCAGGTCAGCTGTTAAACCAGCCCAGTCTTAACCCCCTTTGCTCATCAGTTCTCCCTTTCTGACACTGGATTCCAGTTGAGTTCAGTGTTTAGCTGTGGGAGTCTGCCTCTGCTTCCATCAGTCGCTGGATGAAGGTTCTGTTTCCCAGACTCTCTGGCAATGGGATTGTATGTTGGCACTTCCCTGATTCATGTCTAAAATCCATATATGAGTGAGTAAATACCATGTTTATTACCTCACTCAGGATGGTTTCTTCTAGTGCTGTCCATTTGCCTGCGAATTTCAAGATTCCATTGTTTTTTTCTGCTGAGTAGTACTCCATTGTGTAAATGTACTTTGTTTTCTCTATCCACTCTTCAGTTGAGGGGCATCTAGGTTGCTTCCAGGTTCTGGCTATTACAAATAATGCTGCTATGAACACAGAGGAACAGACAATCTTGTTTTATGAATGTGCATCTTTTGGGTATATGCCTAAGAGTGGAATTGCTGGGTCTTCTGGTAGACGGATCCCCATTTTCCTGAGGAATCTCCATACTGATTTCCAAAGTGGCTGTACAAGTCAGCACTCCCACCAGCAGTGTAGAAGTGTTCCTCTTTCTCCACGCCCTCTCCAGCACAAATTGTCACTGGAGTTTTTGATTTTAGCCACTCTGACAGGAGTGAGATGGTATCTCAGAGTTGTTTTGATTTGCATTTCCCTGATGACTAAGGATGTTGAGCACTTTCTTAAGTGTCTCTCAGCCATTTTAGACTCCTCTACTGAAAATTCTCTATTTAGTTCAGTGCCCCACTTTTTAATTGGGTCCTTTGGTGTTTTGGACACTTGTTTCTTTAGTTCTTTGTAAATTTTGGAGATCAGCCCTCTGTCAAATGTGGGGTTAGTGAGTATCTTTTCCCAATCTGTGGGTTGCCTTTTTGTCTTATTGATTGTGTCTTTTGCCTTACAGAAGCTTCTCAATTTCAGGAGGTCCCATTTATTAATTGTCAATCTTAGTGTCTGTGTTACTGGAGTTATGTTCAGGAAGCTGTCTCCTGTACCAATTTGTTCAAGGGTATCTCCCACTTTCTCTTCTAACAGGTTCAGTGTGGCTGGATTTATGTTGAGGTCTTTGATCCATTTGGACTTAAGTTTTGTGCATGGCGATAGACATGGATCTATCCACATTCTTCTACATGACAGCCTCCAGTTATGCCAGCATCATTTGTTGAAGATGCTTTCTTTTTTCCATTTTATAATTTCAGCTTCTTTGTCAAACATCAGGTGTTCATACATGTATGGGTTAATGTTGGGGTGTTCAATTGGATTCCATTGGTCCATCTGTCTATTTTTGTGCCAACACCAAGCTGTTTTCAGGACTACAGCTCTGTAATACAGTTTGAAGTCAGGAATGGTGATGCCTCTGGATGTTGCCTTGTTGAACAGAGTTGTTTTGACTATCCTGGGTATTTTGGTCTTGGAGAGATCCAAAATAACAGGAACTTACCTAACATAATAAAAGCAATATACAGCAAACCAACAGCCAACATCAAACTAAATGGACAGAAACGCAACACGATTCCTCTAAAATCAGGAACAAGACAAGGCTGTCCACTCTCTCCATACCTTTTCAACATTGTCCTTGAAGTTCTAGCTAGAACGAAAGGAGATCAAGGGGACACAAATTGGAAAGAAGAGGTCAAACTATCACTATTTGAAGATAATATGATAGTTTACATAAGTGACCCAAAAAACTCTACCAGGAACTCCTACAGCTGATGAATACCTTCAACAAAGTGGCAGGATACAAGATCAACTCAAGAAATTCAGTAGCCCTACTATATACAGAGAACAAAAGGGCTGAGAAAGAAATCACAGAAATATCGCCCTTTACAATAGCCACAAACAACATAAAATACCTTGGGGTAACTCTAACCAAACAAGTGAAAGACCTGTATCACAAGAACTTTGAGTCTTCAAAGAAAGAAATTCAAGAAGACACCAGAAAATGGAAATATCTCCCATGCTCTTGGATAGGTAGGATCAACATAGTAAAAATGGCAATCCTACCAAAAGCAATATGCAGATTTAACACAATCCCCATTAAAATCCCAGCACAATTCTTCACAGACCTTGAAAGAACAATTCTCAACTTTATATGGAAAAACTACAACTTTTAAGAAGTGATTTATTGCCAGGTGGTGGTGTCCGTCTTCAATTCCAGCAGGCAGATCTCTGTAAGTTTGAGGCCAGCCTGATCTACACAGTAAGTTCCAGGACAGACTCCAAAGCTACACAGAGAAACCCTATCTTGAAAAACAAAAAAAGTGATTTATTTTATTGTGACAGGCTTATCTCTGTTATTTCAGACCAGCCTTGTCGACATAGCAAGCTACAGTACAACCAGTGTTACAGAGTGAACTTGTCTCAAGAAGCCAAAAAAAAGTGATTTGTGTTAAGTAAGCTGTGTGTTTGTGCGTCTGTGTGGGGATATATGTACATGAATGCAGGTGTGTGAGGAGGCCAGGCGATGGTGTCAGATCCACCTGGAGCCTCATGACACGTACCATGATGAAGGTTGGATGATACCTGTTAGACATCAGTTCTTTGGTTCCCCGTAGGTCTAGGGGTCAAAGTCAGGTTGTCAGGCTTTCATAGCAAGTATTTTTAACCACTGAACCATCTCACCGGCTTTGTTTGTTTGTTTGTTTTCTTCATATAGCCATTCTGAGTAGGGTGGTGTTAAAATTATCAGTGTAATTTTCATTTATTTTTCCTTGATATTGCTCTTACATTTTTCAAGTGGTTGTAATCATAGGTAACATACAGGTTGGTTCAAATTTGTTTGTGACAGACTCTTGTACTGCAGTTCGGCCTTAAGCTCACTATGTAGCCAAGGATCAACTCTTTACCTATCCCTCAGCCAACTGTCATAACCTCCCAAGTGCTGAGATGACAGGCAGGCACAACCACAACTAGCCAAGGATATGTCGATCTCTAATTTTTCACAGCAGTAGCTACTCCATATTATACACACCCTTACACAGTCTTCATTTCTTTGGTTAGTTATGTACTATATAATGTCTGTCTGTAAAACTCCTATATGTGTATGGTATATGTGAAGGGCTCCAGCAAGCCTGAGCATGAAAAACATGGCACAAACAGGCTTTGCCTTTTACCCTTCTCCCTCTTGCTAAAAACCATTAGATTACATTCCTAAAGCTAATTCCCAAGTTCTATTCCCTTATTTGGCCACTTCCTCCTCCTGAGACTGACTTCCAAGGTTCAGCTATCAAAGTATTGACGTCCAGCAATCAAAAGCCCCCCACTTTGGCTGCCTTATTTAACATGGCAAATTAAACACCTCATCCTAACACAGGATTTCTCCTTTTCCCTTTAAAAACTGCCATTTGAGAAACACAGGAGTGGATGAGGTTAGAGGGGAAGAGGGAAGGGGAGGAGAGGGACTGCAAAGAGAGAAAGGGGAGGAACTGCAGTTGGGATATAAAACCAATAAATAAATAAACAGTAAAAATTTTAAGAATAAATAACTGCCATTCGCCTATGGACCACATCTGCCTCCTCTCCATCCTTTGTCCCTCCAGGGCAAATATCCTTTCCCCCTTTCCCTTCTTCCCTTCCCCTTCTCCCTCATTCTCTATCTCCTGTTCTTGTCTCTTGTTTCCTGCACTTTGCCCCCTCAACATCCTTTCCCCATTTCCCTTGTTCCCTTCCCCTTTTCCCTCGCCCTCTCTCTCTCTCCTGCCTTTGTCTCTAGTTCCCTGCCCTTTATCCCTCCACCCCACCCAGGCAAATACATCTCCTTTGTGCTGAGAACTTGGTCTTGGGGGTCCTGTGCTGGCTCTGGACTTTCAGTATGCATGCAGATATTCTCCTGTGTGTGTCCATGTGTAGGAATGCATATTTGTGCCTGTGTGTGGAAGCTAGACGTCGATGTCGGATGTCTTCCTCAGTGACTCTCCACCTTAGTTTTTGAGAGAGGGTCTCCTACTAAGCCTAGAGCTAATCATTTTGGTGGGGCTGGCTGGCCAAAGAACTCCAGGCATCTGCCCATCTCTGCCTTCCCTCCACGTACACAACACAGTGCAAGAATTACAGAGATTCCCAGCCATGCCTGACACTTTTATATGGGTGCTAGGGATGTGAACTCTGGTACTCATGCTTGCACAGCAAGAATTTTACCTCACTGAATCATCTCTCCACTGTTGGGGAAGTCCTGTTATTTGCCTGTGCATTTGTCAATAAAGTACTGTCTGGCCAATAGAAAACCTAGATAGGAGGGACTAGGAGTCGAGGAGGATTCTGGGAAGGGGAAACACAAGAGAGTCGACATGTAACCGCATGGGGTAGGAAGCCCGGGACTATTCTCCGGTAAGAAACATACTTAGATTAACAATTATGGGGTAATTACTTAAGTCAAAGCTAGCCAGTAAGAAACAAGCAAGGCCAACAGCTTCATAATTAATATAGCCTCCTGTGTGTTTATTTGGGACTGATACGGCTCTAGAACCAGGCTGGCAGAACGGCTCCTTCTAAAGGAAAAAGCTTCTCTTAACACTCCACCCCATATATTTTTTTAAATTTATGTTTGTTTTTATTTAGAGGCTTCAAATATTTTCTTTTTAATTATGTGTATATATGTGGAAGGTGTGTGTGTGTGTGTGTGTGTGTGTGTGTGTGTGTGTGTGTGTGTGTGTGTGTGCTATGACTTACAGGTCATTTGGTGAATGCCCTTAAAGGGAATGGTGTGACCTCTGGGTCCTTCTTTGTCTCTCCTAGATCGTGAGGCGATTCAATTTTATTTCACTATGATCTGTTGCCATGATTTGCCACCAAAGGCCCCAAACAAGAGGGATAATTAACATAGACAGAAATTTCTAAAATATTTTCTTGATCGGTTGGTTACTGTGGGCACTTGTCACAGAGACAGAAAGCTAACTGACACATCCTGTTGATTTTGCTTTACATTATTTGAAGACGTGGTTAAATGCATATATAATTTCAGAATTAAATATTAATAAAGTCTATCTAGCTTTAGGGTTTTTGTTTTGTTTGGTTTTGGTTTTGGTTAGTCTTCATAGAATATCTAAAATGTTTTCCCATCATTTTTTTGGTTAGGAATTTTTAACCAAAATATTTCAAGATATGTTAAAGACAAGGACTTTCTAAACAGGATTTCAATGACGCAGGAAACAATCCCAAGAATTGACAAATTGCCAGGTGGTGGTGGCAAATGCCTTTAATCCCAGCACTCAGGAGGCAGAGGCAGGCAGATCTCTGTGAGTTAGAAGACAGCCTGGTCTACAGAGCGAGTTCCAGGACAGCCAGGCTACTCAGAGAAACCCTGTCTTGAAAAAACAAACAAAAAATAAACAAAAAAGAAGAATTGACTAATTTGATATATTGTCCTCAAAGTCTTAGCCAGAGAAATTAGATTTAAAAATATAGAAATAAAAGAGATACAAATAGGAAATGAAGAAGTCAAATTATCCCTATTTGCATATGACATGATCACATATTTTAAAAACTCTACCTAAAAACAGATATGACACACACTTTCAGCAAAATAGCAGGATAAAAAAATCAACACACAAAATCAGTAGCTTTAGGTCAGTTTGAGTTTAATTCCATCACTCAGAAGGCAAAGACAGGTGGATATCTGTGAGTTTAAGGTCAGCCTTATCTACATAGCTAGCTCCAAATGAGCCAGGCCTCCATAGTAAGACCCTGTCTGAAAAAAGTCAGTAGCTTTTCTGTGTAGTAATAATGAAGCTTCTATGAAAGAAATTAGGAAAAAGAATCCATTCACAATAACTTTAAAACTATCTAATAATAATGGACCTAATCAAGGAATTAAAAGACCTCTAAAGTGAAAATTTTAAGATACCAAAGAAAAACGTTAAAGAAGACACCAGAAGATGGAAAACACCTCCCATGAATTAATACTGTGTAAGTGACTATTCTACCAAAGGCAATCCACAGATCCAACACAATTCCTATCACAATTCCAGTGACATTTTCACAGAACTAAAAATAATGCTAAGATCCAGATGGAAGCACAAAGACCCCCCTATAGCAGAAGAATCTTAAGCAGAACAATGAATTCTGGAGGTATGTGACCTCACACTACTACATTACTACAAAGTCATAGAATAAAACACAGACTTGTAAACAAATGGAATAGGATAGAGGAACAGAATAGAATAGAAATAAACATACAGGTACAGACACCTAATTTTGACAAAGGTGTCAAAAACATTCATTCAGTGAAAAAAAAAAGAAAACCCAGCCTCTTCAACAAATGATGCCAAGAAAGCTGAATGTTCACATATAGAAGAATGAAATTGGATCTCTAACTTTCATCTTCCACAAAAATCAATTCATATGGATCAGAGACCTTAAATGTAAAATCTGAAATCTTGAAACTACCAAAGAAAACAGGCTAAACACTTTAAAATGCAAGCACAGATAAGGAATTACTCCCCACATCTGACAAAATGGATTACACAAAACTAAAAAGTTTTGGCCAAGGAAAAAGTCAGCAGAGAAAAGAGAAAGCCTATAGATTGGGAAAAATAACTTTGCCAATGATCTATCAGTGAATTGATATGCAAAACATATGAAGTATTCTAAAAAATCAAATGCCGGGTTGGCGAGATGGATCAATGGGTTAAGCACTTGTCACAGAAAGTTACGACCTGAGTTTGATTCCCAGAACCCGAGAACTGACTCCTGATAGAAATCCGTTCACCTCCACGAGTGCAGCACGGTATGCACACCCACACTGGAATGCACACATCACGTACACACACACACACACACACACACACACACGCATACACAGAGACACACACACGCACACACGCAGGCATACATGCACACACAAACTACACACACTAAGAAATAAAATTATAAATTAAAAACCAAAATAATCAAATCATCCAACTAGTAAATGAACTAATAAACTGAGACAACAGTTCTCAAAAAGAAAGAAAAAGAGACAAAGAAAAGAAAGAAATACTGATGAGCAATAAATTTGGAAGAATATTCAAACAGTGATGATGGGGTAGAAAGAGAGGGTGATGAAATTTGTGTGGCAAGGAAGCAGAAGTCAACCAGAAAATGTCAAAGTGATATATATGACTTGGTATGCTAATTATATTTTAATTTTTAAACATCTTGTATTTTAGCGGCTGGAGAGGTGGTTCAATGAGTAAGAGCCCGCACCCCTCTTCCAGAGGACCAGAGTTCAGACTCATGTCCACACCAAGGCTCACAACTACCTGTGACTCCAGCTCCGGTGGATCTGACACCATTGTCTGGACTCGCACACACCTGCACTCATGTACACATACCCCCCCACACACATACACATTATTTAACATAATAAACATTAAATCACTCTTTTTAGTTTTTTTGAGACAGGATCTCTCTGTGTAACCCTGGTTGTCCTGGAGCTCACTATGTAGACAAGACTGGTCTGAACTCACAGAGATAAGCCTGCCACCACGCCAGCACTAAAATAAATCACTTTTTAAAAGTTGTAGTTTGGGGACTGGAGAGCTGGTCAGCAGGTAAAGGACCCTGGTTTGCTTCCCAGCAGCCACTTCCGTAGCTTAGCAAGGTCTGCGACTCCAGTGTCAGGCTATCTGAGGCCATCTTCTGGCCTCCATGGATACTGCATGTGTGTGATTCACAGACACATATGACGCACAACAAATACTCAAACACATGAGATAAAAATAAATGAATCAGCCGGGCACTGTGGCACATGCCTTTAAACCCAGCACTCCGGAGGCAGAGATGAGTTCATGGCCAGCCTGGTCTACAAAATGAGTTTCAGGACAGCCAGGGCTGTTACACAGAGAAACCCTGTCATGAAAAACGAGGGGCAAAAGAATGAAAAAAAATTAAAAACTAAAACAAAAATTCTAATTTTATACATAAAAAGAAAGGGCACACGCCTTTAATCCCAACACTTGAGAGGCAGAGGCAGATGGATCTCTGTGAGTTTGAGGCCAGCCTGGTCTACATAGAGAGACCCTCTCTCAAAAAAAATACAAAAAAGGGCTGGAGAGATGGCTCAGAGGTTAAGAGCACTGGCCTCTCTTCTAAAGGTCCTGAGTTCAACTCCCAGCAACCACGCGGTGGCTCACAACCATCTGTAATGAGATCTGGTGCCCCCTTCATGCCAGACAAACCTGTATGCATAATAAATAAAATACACACACACACACACACACACACACACACACACACACACACACACACACACAAATCTAAAAAATACAAAAAAAGAGTGAGTTACAGGGCTGGTACTGTATCTCAGTAGTAGAGTGCTTGCCCTTGGGTTCCTCCTTGGCAGCAAAGCAGAAGAGGAGGAGTAGCAGTAGGAGGAAGAGGAATTAAGAATACCAAATCCCAGCAGGTGGATCTCTGTGAGTTCGAGGCCAGCCTGGTCTATAGAGCGAGTTCCAGGACAGCCTCCAAAACAATACAGAGAAGGAAAAACAAAAACAAAAACAAATCCCTTGTAGCAGTTGACTTGTGATCACATATCATTACCACCAGGGGGAGCACTAGACCCACAAGTACCTCCATCTTCCATTTCTAGCCTCAGGAACTATCAAGGTAATTCTTTGTGTTGGGATTTTAGACACGTAAAACCATGCTTGACTCACTTCTGTTATTCCAAAACACCTAGTTTGGAGTACTCAGTTACATCCTCTCTAGGGAACCAACATACTTATCCTGAGTCAGACAACCGGCCCTCCTGCCTGTAGGCACAAAGATAGACTTTTTGCCTGCAGAGGGCTGAAGGGAAGTTTTCTGAGCTGGAAAACAAGGTACAACTAAAGAGAGGGGACCATATCATATGAGGATCAAACACATGTTCACTCACTGAACGTTAAAAAAAAAAACCCGCCCTCTGCTCTGACCAGACAGTTGTAAGTCTGGTAGTTTGGATTACACCCTCTAGGAAGTTTAGAAGAGACTTTTCTGGAAGGTCTGGCCAAGAAGAAAAAGACTTCAAAACACTGGTATTGGGGGAAGACAGTACTACAACTAATGGCTCACCCAGCAAGGGAGGATAAAGCAGCGAGTTCTGCTCAACACAGAGCCTCGGCTCTGGTTTTCTGGTTCCTTTTGTTAGTTTTGTTTTATTTGAGACAGGGTTTCTCTGTGTAGCTTTCGAGCCTGTCCTGGAACTCACTCTGTAGACCAGGCTAGCCAATAACTCACAGAGATCCACCCGAGTGTTGGGATTAAAGGTGAGCACCACCACCCAGCAAGACCTGGATTTAAAAAAGAACAACCAGAAAGTTTCATTGTAATGTTTTAGGATACTACAGAAAAAAAAAGATAAATAGCAGTCCCCTAAATTTCCAGAAAGGAGAAATTAATCCCACACAAAGGCTCCAGGAAGGCTTCTCACCTGTAACTCTGGAAGCTAAGAGACAATGATGAGGGACCTTGAAAATCCCCAGAAAGAGAATTTCACCTAGATTTCCAAAGCAAACTGGACCCTCACTTCAGGGAAGCTAGAATAAGCATGACTTTTCCCAGCCATGCAAGATTAGGGCGGTTTTACCTCCCATTTGCTCTTCTCAAGCAAACCCTAGAGGATATGGTTTCACCAACAGCAGAGCACAAAGAAAGAAAAATGGACTTGGGATCCAAGAAACAGGGTACACAAGAGAAGTGAAAAACTACTTGAGATAATGGGAGAAACCTCAAAACAGGAGATATGGGGCTGACCTGGGAAAACAAATCATGACTGGGCCAACCAGATGGCTCCAGAAACTTCTTAGGAAGATAAAATCACAAACCTAAGGAGCTTCAATTATGAAGTTTCCCTAAGCGAAACTCAGAGGATACATGCTCCAGAAACCAAACTCATGACAAAATAGGACAATTAGTGACTTCAGAAAAAATGAGAAGGTTTCAAGGAAACCTGAGCATTAAATAACATTCACACAGGTCTCTAACAGAAATTGGAATATGGCCTCATGAGAAGCCCGGATGGATGGCAAGTGTGTACATGTACAGTAGTGGAGTAAGGGAGGAAAGAGGGTTTGATCCTTATCCCCCGCAGTGGGAAAATGCGGGTGACCTCTAGCTTGCTTTGTTTGGGCTTCTGTAACAGAACACCAGAACCTAGGTGGCTTTCAAGCCACAGAAACTTATTTCTTGCAGTTCTAGAGACTGCAAGATCAAGGCACCAACAGACTCAGTGTCTGGGAGGAGGACGTGTATCGTGTCATCAAAGAATGTCTTTTCTCTGAGTCCTCACATACCAGAAAGGGGCACATGATCTCTCAGGAGTCCCTTTTCTCAAAAAAACTGACATTCTGGGGGGGGGGGGGCGTGTGTGTGTCTGGGTCTGTGTGTGTGCATGCGTGCCTTTGTGTGTGTGTGCATGCAGATGTGTGTGTGTGCATGTGTGCGTGCGTGTGTGCGCGTGCGTGCGTGCGTGTGTGTGTGTGTGTGTGTGTGTGTGTGTGTGTGTGTGTGTGTTACGCCGGCACACATGCCACAGTATTCGAATGGAGGTCAGACCCAGCCAGCTTTCTTCTTCTCCCATGTAAAAACCATATTTGAAACTATTGTTTCTGAAGATCAGAAAGTGGGGGAAAGAAGGACATGCTCTCATGCTCTCATGTGTTTTATGATATCATTGTTTAAGTATCTGATTGTTTTACTTTCTTTATTTTATTATGTGTGTGCTCTCACCAAGGAGCACATGTGAAACCCAGAGAACAACTTATGGGAGTAAGTTCTCATGTGGGCTCTGGAGATTGAACTTAGGTCACCAGGCTTGGCAGCAAGCACCCTTAACCACAGAGTCATCTCACTGGCCCAGAAGAATTTGGTCTTCAAAACTATGTACATTGAACTAACAAAATGGATCAACACAAAAATAGTACTTGCAGCAAAAAGTCTGACAGCCTGAGTTTGGTCTCCAGGACTCACATGATGGAAGGAGACACACACACACACACACACACACACACACACACACACAAACCAGCCACTTCTGCATATTCATACATTTGATTTTAAATATTAAATTTAAAAAATACAAGAAAATCTGGGTGGTAGTGGCTCAGGGGACAGAGGCAGGCAGATCTCTGTGAGATCTAGGCCATCCTGATCTACAGAGTGAGTTCCAGGATAGACAGGGCTTTTCTACAGAGAAACCCTATCTCAAAAAAATATAAGAAAGTAGAATTGCTAGTATTGTTAAGATGCACATAGAAGTGTCCTAGTTTGCTAAAGGTAGTTGTTAAATTTTCAGGAATTCTGTGAACAGGCATCATTAAAAGACTAAACTGCAAAAACTCTCCTACCCTACAACCAGATTTCAGGGTAGGAAAGATGGTTCAGGTGTTAAGAGCACTGCTCCTCTTGCAGAGGACCCAGGTGAAATTCCCAGCACCCATATAACAGCTCACCACTGTCTGCAATCCAGCTCCAAGGGAGTTGACACCCTCACAGAGACATATGTGCAGGTAAAACACCAATGCAGATACAATAAGCATAAGTAAGTAAAAATATTTCACTGCTCAAAACCCACGGTTTCGGTGATGGAAACTCAAACCAGTACCTTGCACGCACTAAGCATGTTTCCCATCACAGTTACTGTCTGTGTTCCCAAGTGGGAACACATTATTCCAATTGTTGCCTTTGAGGCAGTGGCTGGAAAGATAGGTCAGTAGTTAAGAGCATTTGTCATGCATGCAGAGGACCAGGGTTCAGTTCCTGGCACCCACGTGTTGGCTAACAATCATGTAAAATCCCAGTTCCAGAGCATCTGATACCTTATTCTGACCTCTGAGGACACTACACACAAGGGACACAAGCATACGTACAGTCAAAACATTCATACACATAAAATAAAAAATAAACGTTAAAATGATCATGGGTTTATGATGATCTTTGCACTTAGTGTTATTAATACTCATTTTCAATATATGACAGTTATGACAGTGATTCTACATATTGATAAACCACAAGACAGCTTTTTACTATGTTTGATGTCCTGTTTTAAATTTTTAGTTATTTATTTTTATGTGTATGGATGTTTTGACTTCACATATGTCTAGCCACCATTTGTGTGCTGTGCCCTTGGAGGCCAAAAGAGGTAATCAGATCCACTGAGATTGGAGTTACACAGTTGAGAGCTGCCATGTGGGCTCTGGGAATTGAACGCAGGTCCTCTGCAAGAGCAGCCAGTGTTCTTAACCCCTGAACCATTCTCTAGACCTATACACAGATTTTTTTTAAAAACTTTTACTTTAGGGGCTAGAGAGCTGTAACTCCACTTGGGAGGGGTCTGATGTCCTCTTCAGGCTTCCAAAGGCATTATAAGCATGTCTGTATATCATTCGTACACATAAATAGAAAAATGAACAATAGTTAGAAATTTTTATCTTAAAATATGTGTGCCGGGTTGGGCGTTGGTGGTGCACGCCTTTAATCCCAGGACTCAGGAGGCAGAGGCAGATGGATCTCTGTGAGTTCGAAGCCAGCCTGGTCTGCAGGACAGCCTCCAAAACAATACAGAGAAACTCTGCCTCGAAAAACCAAAACCAAAAAAAAAAGTGTGCTGGGTGTGGCATCACATGTCTTTAATCCTAGCAGAAGCAGGTGGGTCTCTGTGAGTTTGAGACCAGCTTGGTCTACAGAGTGAGTTCCAGGACAACCAGGACTATGTAGGACAAGCCTATCTCGTATGTATGTATGTATGTATGTATGTATGTATGTATGTATGTATGTATATCTCACAAATGTACAGTTTAAAGCTATCTTTTAAATGGTATAACAACCCTTTGCTTTGAAACTTATTCTTTCATGAATTTTTTGATTAGTTTGCTTTTCAGGACTTGTTTACGGTAGCCCCAGTATCCCTTTGGGAAAGGTTATTTTAATGGGCAATAGCAGCCACAGGGACAGCTTCACACCTGCCCGCCGTAGTCATAAATCCTGTCTACTAAGGACCTGGGCAACACTGTGCTACGTGAGGTTTCCTGGGCTCACATCCCACCCCCTGCTTCTCTCAGAGGCTTCCATCTGGCAAGTGCAGAACTGAGTGTTCAGGGGTCACCCCATCCTACCCTTGAGGCAGGAGCAGGCTATTGGAGAACACCTCTACAATTACCACTGTGTCAGAAGAAGCCCGAGTGACCAGGTCAGCGACCTCCTACCTCTGCACACCTTCACTAGAGTAAGCATGCTCCTCAGTTCTACAGTAATGGCCTCCGTGCTTTACCGTGTGGTGGCCTAAGCGCACATCCACAAACATGCTCGTTTCATTCCGCCTTCTTTTTATAAAGCCTTCACTTCTTTTTATCTAGAGGTTCTCTCCCTACCTCTTCTTTTTTGTTGTTGTTTTGTTTGGTTTGGTTTGGTTTGGTTTGGTTTGGTTTTTCAAGACAGGGTTTCTCTGTATTGTTTTGGAGGCTGTTGGTCCAGCCTGGCCTCGAACTCACAGAGATCCACCTGCCTCTGCCTCCAGAGTGCTGGGATTAAAGGCGTGCGCCACCTCTTCTTAAAGGCTGCCTACCTCTTCTTAAAAGTTTTTAAATTTAATTATTTATTTACTTATTGGTTTTTCGAAGCAAGGTTTCTCTGTGTAGTCCTGGCTGGCCTGCACGGCACTATGTAGGACAAGCTGACCTGGAACTCAGAGATCCATAGGCCTCTGAATTAGCCAAAACCACACCAGTGCTGGGATTCAATTCATACACCACCGTTGCCACCTTTCTCTTCACGGTTTTGTTTTTCTTTTATGTGTATCATCACTATTTTGCCTCCATGTACGTCTGCGCAGCCATGTCTGGAGTGCCTGTGGAGGCCGGAAGAGGAAATCAGCACCCCTGGCACTGGGGTTACAGGCAGTTGTGAGCTGCCATTTGGGTGCTGGGACAAAAACCCGGGTCCTCTGGAAAAGGAGCAAATGCTCTTCACTGCTGAGCCATGTCTCACCCCCACTTTTAAAAAGATCTATTTATTTTTTACTCTCAGCTTTCTTTTTATTTATTATTTGTGCCTTTTATACCATGTGCCCTGATCCCATTCATTTCCGTGCCCCCTCACATCTGCCCCCGTTCCCGCTACCCCCCCCCCAAAACAAAAGAAAAATTGAGAGAAAAAAAGAAAAGAATAAAGCCAGGAAAAGGGAAAGATTCTCGTCCTGGAAGCTGCAGTGTGGCACGGTGGGTCACGCAGTAAACCCTTCAGCCCATGTATCTTTACTTGTGAGTGCTTTGCAAAGGGTCCTTGGTCTGGTTGGAGGCCTCTGGTGTACACTGTCGATGCTGGGCCCTCACTGGGGCTCCTCTCGAATATTCTGCTGTTGCCCTGTGGTGTGAAGATCCTGCAGCCTTTGGTCTTAACGTGCTCCAATAGTTCATTCATGGGGTGGATGCTGGGGTGGGCCAACTCATACCCCTGGTTCTGGGCCCCGGTAATTGCAGGCTTGGCCAGCCCTCCAACCCTGGCCCGTTCTGACCACCAGGGGAGCTCTCCAGCCTTGACCCCTTGCTGTGGTGAGCAAGGGGCGGAGCCAGCTCTGCTGTCTGCCCTTAGGGTCAGCTTTTCCACACTGGACCATCATGGCCAGCTCTCCTGTGTTTCCCAGGACAGTCCAGGGGCCGCTCTCCCGAGTGCTGCAGCTGGTGAGGGGCAGGGACAGCTCTCCGGCTCCTAGGACCACAAGGCCAGCTCTCCCACCTCACCTGCCACAGGATGGGAGAGCCTGGGAGAAGAAAGGCGTCTCTCCTCAGCCCTCAGCACCACATGGCAGAAGAGGGCCGAGGCCAGATCTCCCATGCTCATGTTCTGGGCGCCTAACCTGTGCCCCTGTCAGTAGGGTCAGCTCTGCTGTGCTGCCCACGCGAGGGCCAGGCTCTCAGGGCCAGCTCGCCCAGGTCCCTGTGCACAGGGTCAGCTCTCTTGCTCTGTCCGGGTGAGGTGTAGGCCCTGCTCTCCCGCATGCTTGAGCCAGTGAGGGGCAGGGCCAGTGGGGTCCCTGCCAACTCTGTACAGCCCTGACACCTCGGCCTTTGCCCCTCACCTCCAGCTGCAAGGTGCCGAGTGGGCCCGCGGTTTCTCCTCGGATCCCGGGGAGGACAGCCCCAGGCCTGTATGTGGGCGTCCTCGTGGCCCTCAGCTCGCCGAGACGCTGGACCGGGCCAGGCTTCCTTGTCACAGAGTTCTCTCTGCAGAGCCCAGCTGCCTGGCACCATTGTGAGCGCCCCTGGGCTGAGGAGGCGGGGCTGGAGTCCTGTGTGGGCGGGGCTGCGATCTCCAGCCCTAGATTAGCTGAGTTGGCTGAGTTCCAGCTCGCCTGCCCTCCTGGCATGGGGTACAGGCCCTGTTTATCAGTTTCCAGGTTTTCATAGCAGTGCTTCTCAGAGTCCACCTAGGAGTCTTGTCAAAATGCTCATTCTGAAGCAGGGCGGTGGTGGCGCTCGCCTTTAATCCCAGCACTCAGGAGGCAGAGACAGGAGGATCTCTGTGAGTTCGAGGCCAGCCTGGTCTACAGAGCAAGTTCCAGGCCAGCCTCCAAAACAATACAGAGCAACCCTGTCTCGAAAAACCGAAAAGAAAAAAAATCCTTGATTTTATAGTGAATTCAAGACGACCCTGTCTGGGGAGGTAGGGAGGGACCCATACTTGCTCATCATACACAGATCATAATAATGTGCCAGGCATACTCCTGCTTGGTGTGGAAGTCCTCTCATGGGCCCAGGCTAGAAAACCACTTTTTTTTTAATTTTTTATGTGTATGGGTGATTTGTTTGCATGTCATTATCAGTGATACTTGGTCAGTATATGATTATTGAAAAATAGACCAAGCACCACTGATAGTGACTGCACATTTCCAAGGAGCAGTTTGGGGGGTGGGGTATTTCTGTACTTGAACTCGCTCTGTAGACCAGACTGGCCTTGAACTCACAGAGATCCACCTGCCTCTGCCTCCCGAGTGCTGGGACTAAAGGTGTGCGCCACCAGCAGCCCTTTCATTCTTTTAATAATCATGTAATCAAGCATTTTTGAAAACAAAAAGGAATATCGTGCATATTTCAAAATAATCACAGCCTTAGTGAAAAAGGGACATGGAGTAAGTGATTTATATCCTATGCAACCTCTTCCTGTGGTGATCCAACAGCACGGTTCCCAGAAATAATGCTAATCATCTCTCGAATATTATTGACAGCTTGAAGAAATGGTAATTCACATCAAGTCAGATTTCAAGGCTTCCGTTTTGCAACCTGTAGTCATTTAAGTTATTTTACATGTCCCTTCATTTAAAATTACCTTATGGCTTATTTTTACATCAAACTAGTGACTATAATACAGTAGGTATACAAAATTAATAAAGTTTTAGTAACAGGAGAATTTTTTTTCAATTCTACTATTAAATATTTGCTCAGAAACACACGAGAGACCCAACATCTTTGGCCAGGAAGGGTGCAGAAAAGTTGAATATGGCCCAACATTCAAGACTGTCTGAGCCTAGTCTATAAATTTACAGTATTATATTCAGCTATGATTCATAGAAATGACATTACGCTTAAAATATTCAACTGTGTCGTTTTTTTAAAGTTCCCCAAGAGTAAATCATTTCCCTCTGTATTTTGGGAAAAGTGAATATTCATTTCTCTTTGGTGATATTAAATTATGACGATCTTTAGCATTTAAATTAACCTGTCAAATTACATCCTCCCCAATTATCCAACATTTACAGATATGAGAAGCTTCTGAAAATGAAAATAAAGGGTATGATGGTTATGGACCACAATAACGAAGAACAACATACCTCACCATCACGGGATTTTAAGCATTTTTTGGATCAATAATTATTACAGATTTCTATAAATAAGCTTTCAGTGTTAAAAGATGTTGGCTCAGCATTTCCGGAAATCTATGACTAATGCCATTGTACTATCTGTCTGAAGAGTTTTATCATGACATCATCTCTTCAGAAACTTTAAATATT
Source organism: Mesocricetus auratus (assembly GCF_017639785.1). Classification (NCBI taxonomy): domain Eukaryota; kingdom Metazoa; phylum Chordata; class Mammalia; order Rodentia; family Cricetidae; genus Mesocricetus; species Mesocricetus auratus. The sequence goes on along the minus strand of NW_024429188.1, from coordinate 41,191,426 downwards.
AATACATAGGTTATTCTTAGCATGTTGTTGTTTTTCTGATTCAGGTTACTTTGTGACTTTGTACAAATAAATGCTATTCTTTTAGCATGCTGGAGTGAATAAGGCAAGATGGCAGTACTTAAGTTTGCACACATTCAGCCAAATTAAAATGCCTGTGCAATGAAGGTACCTTGCCAATGTCTCTTTCCCTTCCCAAACTACTTATGAAGGCACACCATCAAAGGGATTTTTTGAGACCTGTCTCATCCTGTAGCCTAGAAAGCCCTCTAACTCTCCAGGGCTTCTCCTGTTCTAGTCTCCAGAGTAGCCAAAATTTGAGGCACGTGCCATTGTGCCTGGAGGGAACATTATTTCTCACAAAAAAATTTTAGAGTCATTTGTGTGGAATACATTTCCATAGTTCAAGTAATTTTGCAACAAATTAAATCATGATATTCATGTTTTTCTTCTAATACCATGCAAATATGTCTCTGGAAGCTAATTTCTCTCACTGTGTCCAAAATGTAACTTCCAACCCTACTGTGGCAGATGCTGCAATTGGGCTACCTGGATCTCCTCGCCTTTACTGCCTACCAGACTTGCCAATCCCTAGGCATCTTTGTTTCGGGCAGTCTCCTGCCCCTGGGTTTATGCAAGCATGCAAAAAACAGGTTAGCTCAATAGGGCTCTTGAGTTGCTCTCCCTTGGAGGCTGAGAGAAGTTGGTACGGTGACATTCCAGCTCCTTCTGTCTTGTGTCGTGACTGAAGTGCGTGTGTAAGCTTCATGCTGGTTCTCTGAATTTTCCAGCACAGTAGAGTTTGAGGCCCCCACAGTGGTTACTGACGTAACACACCTCCTTTTCTTTGTTGCCTTGCCTCGACTTCCTTCCCTGGTGATGTCCTCATTTTCCCACGAAGATGGATTTTGTTTTTGTTGTGTTTTCACACCTTCTCGGGGCCAGAAACCTTTCTTGCCTGCACTGTTCAATGCCTGCTCAGCTTGGCTTTGTTCTACTCCCTGCATTTGAATTTGTCATTTCCTGGGCTTACCGTGCAGTGAGCAGAGCAAATGCCAATTTTGTTAGGAAATGGCTTTCGGGCTACTTCTGGATCTGTCTTCTTTGTACTCTGTGTCAAAAAAAAAACCAGTCATTTTATTCCTCAGTTAATCCCTCAAGATAAACAAATCTACAATTGCTTTCTGGCAACCTGGAGAGAAAAAATTGGGTCTCTGGAGTCGCTATAGTCAAACACAGGTTCCAGTCAGTGATTTCAAGGGTGTTACTCACCTTTAAAATTCTGTGAATTTTAGCCCCAACTCTACAGAAACTATGCCATAAAACTGAAGAGAAAGGACTATTTCCCAATTCATTTTATGAAGACAATGTCATCCTAATAGCAAAGCAGACAAAGGTCATTTAAAAAAAACACCTTACAGCACAAGCTTGTTCATGAACTTGGACACAAGAGATTCTTTGAAAAGGTTACAAATCATATTCAGAAATAGAGAAAAAGAACTATGTGCACCACGATCAATTGGAGGTGTATTTCAGAATAAAAGTGTTTAATATTCAAAAATCAACTAGGGCTGGAGAGATAGCTCAGCGGTTTAACACACTCCATGCTCTCATAAGAGGCTTGGTTGGGATTTCTAGCACCCCTAAGGCTCACTACCATCTGTAACTCCAGTTCCAAGGCAATCTGTCAGACCTCCATGAGCACCTGGCACATGGTACACACACATACATGCAGTCCAAACATACACATAAATTTTTTAATATAAAAATTGTTTTAAAAAAACAGTGTAATCCTTTAGCCTATATGGCTAAAAGTAATTGATTCAGAAAAACTACTTGAAAAAAAAATGAACACCCATACATAATAAACACTTTGCAAATTAAGGGAACTTCATTAATAGTTAGCATCATACTCAATAGTGAAGACTGATGCTTTCTCTAAGATTACCCTAATATTCACTCTTACTCAACAAAGTGCTGAGAGTTCTAAAGCAAGAGATGGGAATAAAAAGCATATAGATTGGAAACAAGGAAGAGAAACCATCCATCCCTGTTTAGGTGAGAGGATTGTCTCCATAGAAAATTCTCAGGAATTTACTGGAGGGGGAAAAAGCTTGTAGAATAATGAGTTCAGCAAGACCTTTTACTTTTACTTTTACTTTTTTTTCCAGACAGGGTTTCTCTGTGCAGCTGGCTGTCCAAGAACTCACTATGTAGACCAGGCTGGCCTCAAATTCACGGAGATCTGACTGCCTCTGCCTGCTACATGCTGATACTATAGGTGTGCACCACCACACCAAGTTTATGAAAATTTCATTGTAAAAATAAAAAAGCTACCACAAGACCCAGCAATTCAACCCTTAGGCATATATCCAAAAGATGCCCATTCATACAACAAGGACATCTGCTCCACTATGTTCATAACAGCATTATTTGTGATAGCCAGAACCTGGAAGCAACCTAGATGCCCCTCAACTGAAGAGTGGATAGAGAAAATGTGGTACATTTACACAATGGAGTACTACTCGGCAGGAAAAAAATGGAATCTTGAAATTTTAAGGCAAATGGACAGCACTAGAAGAAACCATCCTGAGTGAGGTAACCCAGTCACAAAAAGACAAACATGGTATGTACTCACTCATATATGGATTTTAGACAGGGATCAGGAAGGATAGTGCAAGTCTGCACTTCCACTGATAGAGAGAGAGAGTCTGGGAAACAGGAAAGAACCTAAGAGAGATATGCATGCTGTCCCAGAGAAGAGGAATGAAGCAAGATCTTCTGAACAGATTGGGAACACCGTGAGGGGTGTGGGGTGAGTGGGAGCTGGGAAGAAGAGAGGGGGAGAAGAGGAAGAGAGAGTAGGTCATGGGGGAACAGGAAGGTTGAGTGGGGGGTAGAATAGGGGGAAGAGGAGTCATAGGTTAGAAGACAGATCAGGCACCAGTGTGACCTCTAGTGATCTAAAGAGATGACACCAACTGGCAAGCTAAGCAATAGTGGAGGGACCACCTTAAATGCCCATTCCTAATAACAAACTTGATGTCTATAGCCATCCTAGAACCTTCATCCAGTGACTGATGGAAGCAGAGGCAAACACCCACAGTTATACACTGATGAGCAAATTGGCAAAGAATGGACTGGCAAAACCAGCAGAGACAGCTGATCTGAACAAGGGGGAGCTCTTAGACCTCAGACCGACAGCTGGGGGGCCAGCATGGGACTGATCCTGACCCCCTGAGTGTGAGAATCAGTGAGGAGGCCTGAGCAACCTTTGGGGCCCTGGGCAGTGGATCAGTGTTTATCCCTGGCATACAAACCGACTTCGTGTGTCCATAACACAAAGAGGGATGCTCTCTCAGCCTGGACTCTTAGGGGAGTGCCTGAACCCTGCCCTGAGTGAAACAACAGACTCTAGATATCCCCTATGTGGAAGGAAGTGGGGATAGGTTGGGAGGCTGGGGGGGGGTCGTGGGGGGTGCAGGAGGAGGGGAGGGAGAGGGAACTGGCATTGACATGTGAAGCAAGCTATTTAAAATTAAATTAATAAAAATAAAAAAGCGCCGGGCGATGGTGGCGCACGCCTTTAATCCCAGCACTCGGGAGGCAGAGGCAGGCGAATCTCTGTGAGTTCGAGGCCCGGCTGGACCGACAGCCTCCAAAACAATACAGAGAAACCCTCTCTCATAAAAAACCAAAAAAAAATAAAAATAAAAATAAAAATAAAAAAGCACAGCTAGGTATGATAGAGATGTAGGAGGGGAATAGCATTTCAAGATCAGCTACATAATGAGTTTAAGGGTAAACTGTGCTGTATGAGACACCGTCTCAAAAAAAAGAAGAAAAATAATAATAAAAATAAAAAACACAATGCCATTTAAAATTGCTATTTAAGCCAGGTGTATTTGGTAGCACATGCAATTAGTCCCAGCACTTGATAGGCAGAGGTAAACAGATCTCTGTGACTTCAAAGCCAGTCTGTTCTACATAGAGAGTTCCAGACAAGCCAAGACTACATAGTAAGAATCCTGTCTGAAAATTGTTATGTTTCAAAAAGTCACCTAGATATAATCTAACAAGGCATGCATAAGTTTTCTGCATTGATATATTTTAAATGTTGTTGAAAAGAATCCAGCTTAGAAATGCCAGACTCAGTAAGCACGGAAATTCTGCCCAAGTTGATACATAGGTTTAACACAAGTCCTAGAAGAAATCCAGCAGGACTTTTTTGGTAGACTTAGACAAGGTTATTCTAAAAGATATGTGAAAAAGACAAAGGAACTAGGAGGGTGAAAAGAATTTTAGAAAAAGACGAATGAATTAAGAGTAACAGATGGCCGGGCGTTGGTGGCCCACGCCTTTAATCCCAGCACTCGGGAGGCAGAGGCAGGCGGATCTCTGTGAGTTCAAGGCCAAGCTGAACCGACAGCCTCCAAAACAGAGAAACTCTGTCTCGTAAAACCAAAAAAAAAAGAGTAACAGATGAATGAGTTGGGAATAATCATCATAAGATATCAATGTTCTCTGCAGCCACAGGAATGCAGACGGCATGACACCAGGGAGAGAAGCAGCCCACGGATCCATGGAGCAATGTAGAATCTGCAAATGGACAAAATTAACACGCACATAGTATTTTTTAACAAGGGTGCAAAGGCAACTCAATAGAGAAAGAATAGTCTTCACCACAAATGTCACTCATTTAACTGATTGGACAGCCATAACCAAAATAAAAATGCAAAATGTTTACACAAAAAAGAAATTAAAAATAGGTTATGAATTTTAATATGAAACATGAACCTAAAACTTTTAGAGGAAAGTTCAAGAGAAAATCAAGAGCTAGAACTATAGTGGTTTCTTACACAAGACACCAAAAGGATAATCCACAGAAGTCAATAAACTGGACTTTAGGAAAAGTAGCTTTTGTTCAATGAGAGACCACGCTAAAAGGATGGACGTACAAGGTACATACTAGGTCAAAATATCTGCAAATAACAGTCTCTACTGTAGCAGGGCCCCAGACCTTCCTTAGAAGTCCCCCCAGACTTTAGCACAACTGACTCCATGGTGGAAGCGCCATTCAGGCTGTAAAACTCAACACGTAAACAGCACCACCTGCCAAAACGAAGAAAAGGTCTAATCCATCAAAAGCCATAGGTCTGGGAAAGTCTCTAAAGGTACTCATCTTGTTTTGGGGCTTCTGTAGTTCCACTTCTGTTCTTGTTGACTGAAGTATGTCAATCCAGGACATGGGCTTTGCGCTGAAAAAGTCACCCTGAGAAAGGCTCAGTGCTGCAGTGGGGTCCTGCACACCCAGTGTAGTCATCGGCTGCCTAACAAAGACTTCGTATTGGTTTAATCCCATGTCCGAGCTGTCCTCTCAGTGAATACCCCCTCCCCGCCAACACTACAAAGGGCTTGTTTCCTGAATGTGTGAAAGAAGGAGAGCGAGGAGGGAAGGATGAGAAAGAGGCAGAGAGGCAAGGGGGCAGGGAGGCCGGGAAGAAGCTCACTGTTCACCCAACAGAATTACAAAATAAAAAATGGTAACATCAAATGCTTATGTGTGCTACACCTCAAATAACCACAGGGACAAACGAAGGGGAAATGAAATATAGTGTTACAGAGACATAAAGGGGAAACTAGACTAGGAGGATTAAATGGTAAAGGGGTGGGAAAGTAGGGTAAACGGAGAGGAACAGCTAACACTAAAGGCCTTTTGAAAAACCATATGGAAACCTACTGCTCAAGAAGCTTCCTAAAATATGTAATACATGAAATAAATGTAAATGGAGTCACCATATAATGCGGGAAACAATGGTCCAACTAGACATCTTATGTCATCAAATACAACCTATATTGCCAGGAATAGGTTATATCCTATTGAGTGATTGGCTAAAGGGGTTCTGTGACACCCCCCAAACATCACAGGCTATTGCCCGGACTATTGGCTACCCTCCATAACCTGATGGTAAAGCCCTATTGCTGAAGACACCATTTACTTAAGTCACTGAACAGGAAGAATAGGGTTGTGCCCAAATAAAGTCTGACATCTACTGACTAGCATTCATGGTGCTAGAAGGCTCTCCGTATGTTACTGGGAGAAAAAGGTAATCATCAATACCACCAGCTACAAACCCTGAGACCTAAAACAGCTGTGAGCCTGCAAGATATACTGGTGCAATAGTAGCACAAATAATGTGGAAGTTTTCAATATGGAAGTTATCAGCTGCTTCTTAAATTGGATTTAAGACCAAATCTATGACATAGAACTCATATTTGATACTGCTAAAGTGGCCAAGAGCCTGAGACTAGATAGGTCATGGGCTTAAGGGAAAGCCTACCACTATTATTCTGCTGAAGATACACAGCAATAAAATAACTCCTAACGACATATGTTATCCCCATAGATCAGTGCATTACTCAGCCCTCATCAGAGAGGCCTCTTGCAGCGGATGGGAATTAACGCAGAGAGCCACAGCTGGACAATGTGCAGTGAATGAGAAGCAGCACTCAGTCCTAAGCGGGATATCTTCCTAAAGCCCCTCCCCTTAAGGCTCCGGGGAAGAGGAGGCTGAAGACTTTAAGAGCCAAAGGTGGTGGGTGATTCCAAGGAAACTGTCTTCCCAGTACAGCAAGACGGGTGCACAGACACACATGTGAACTCAGAGACTATACCAGCACTCACAGGACCTGCACAGGCTCCAGCCAGACAAGGTCCCAGCATGAGAGGGGAAGTAGACATGTGGCCCCACCCCTAACCAAGAAGCTATTTGCAATTGGTAATGACTGGCAAAGGGGAAGTCAGTTTTCTCCAGTAGAGTGTCAATGGGTATGTCAAGCACACTCCAGGGCAGACCCCATGCCCAGGGGAACAAACTCCATGGGGTTTTGACTTTTCGTTTTTTGTTATTTTGTTTTGTGGGTGTGTGTAAGGGGGGGTTGATTTTCTTTCTTTCTTTATTGCTTTTTGTGTTATTAGTTTTTTGTTTGTTTTGATTTTTGGTTTTTTTGTTTGTTTGTTTGGGAGGGTTGTTTGTTTTGTTGAGGGGAAGAAGAGAGAGAGAGAGAACATGAAGTTGGATAGGTAAGTAAGTAGGGAGGACCTGGGAGGAGCTGAAAGAGGGAAAAACATGATCAAAATATATTGTATGAAAAAAGTCTTAGGGTCTGGAGAGATAGTTCAGTGGTTAGAGCATTTGCTACTTTTGCAGAGAGCTGGGGTTTGTTTCCCAGCATCCACATGGTAGCTCACAACTGCCTGTAGCTCTGGCTTCAGAGGATCCAACAGCCTCTTCTGGCCTCCTCTGGACCCTATATGTGGCACATACACATATACATACACATGCACAAACAAAAAATAAAAGAGATCTTTTTAAATAATTTATTTATGTTGCTTTGTGTGCATTTGGTGTTTTTCCTGCATGTATATCTGTGTGAGGATGTCAGATCCCCTGGAACAGAAGCTACAGACAGTTGTGAGCTGCTATGTGGGTGCTGGGAATTGAACCTGGATACCCTGGAAGAGCAGTCAGTGCTCTTAACCACTGAGCCATCTCTCCAGCCACCTCCCCCCACACACACACAAGAGAGAACTCTTTTTGGGGGGGGGGTTCAAGACAAGGTTTCTCTGTATTGTTTTGGAGCTTGTCCTGGAACTCGCTCTGTAGACCAGGCTGGTCTTGAACTCACAGAGATCCACCTGCCTCTGCCTCCCAAATGCTGGGATTAAAGGTGTGTGCCACCAACGCCCGTCAGAGAACTCTTAATAAATAAAAGAATACCAAATATTGGTAAGGATGAGGAGGATTGGATCACTTCATAACTTGCTAGTAGAAAAGGAAAGTGGTCCAGTCACTCTGGAAAACAGTCAAAACTAAAACATGCATTAGCCATATGACCAAATATTCCTACTGTTAAACATTAATCCTGAAGAAAACTTTGTCCAAAAAAGAAAAAAACCTGTGTGTGAATGCTCACAGCAGTTTTACTTGTAATAGCAAAATGCTAGCTACAGCCTAAATCTATCTCAGTGGGTGAATGATTGGACAAACTTCGGTACATCTGTAGAATGGAATAGTATTCTGAAATCAACGGGAATGAATTATTGATATTTTAGCAACAGCTCGTATGGACCTGAAGCTCATTATTCACAGTGAAAAAAGTTAACCTCAAAAGGTTATACACTGTATGATTCCATCCATAAAATATGCTCGGAATAACAAAATCGTAGAGAAGAACAAATTAGTGGTTGCCAGGCAACAAGAACAGGCCAGAATGGAAACTACATGCAAATGCAAAATTCTGAGATAATATTCCTTAGTGATGACAGAACATGTCTGTGTCTTGATTGTGATAATCAGTACACAAATCTACACATATGATGAAATGTACCCTCAAACCCACACAAACAAATGAAGGTTAAAAATGGTGAAAACTAACCTAAGTATGGTGACACATGCCTATGATTCCTACATTCTGGAGGTAGAGGCAGGGGGATCAGGAATTGAAAACAAGCCTTGGCTTGTTTAAGGCCTGCCAGGGTTACATGCAACCCTGTTTCAAGAAAACAAAATAAAACAATAGTGGAAATTGAAAATCTATAGTACAATTATCAATATAACTGTTGTACAGTAATTCAATTTCCTGGTGTTTTATATTATGGTACATGGGTGGTACTTCCTGTAAGATTTCTTCCAAAGGAAAGAAATTTTTAATTTTATGAATTTGTCATCATAGTGAGAGAAAAAGCATACAAGCTCTTTAATTGTTAGAGAAAGAATCTTAAGATTACACTTAAAATGCTGCAAATTCTTCAAATATAAACTTGTTAAGCAAGGGATGTAGCTCAGTGGTAGAGCACTTGCTTAGCATGAGTGAGACCCTGGTTTCCATCCCCAGCAAAGGAAAAATCACATATATAACTATAAGTATACATACACACAGAGTAGAACAGTAAGCATATTGATGTGCATAAATTTCTGGGAAATGTAAATTACCTGTCACTATAAAAGCTTGAAGAGGATGCCTTGGAGCGTGAATGAACAAGAGGAGCTTGAGAGCAATGGAGTGGAAATGCTCTGACAGGACATTTTCTGACTTTTCTCATCCCCGTGTTTCAATCCAATCCTCTGTCTTTGCTTTGCTACTGTTGAGGGTACATAAAGGTTCATGAATTATACATTATATGATGATAAAATACCGTTCTTTGTCTTATTAAATGTTTGCTGTTTTGAATTTTATTTGTCTATTATAAAAAATTTCCATGTTTCCTTTTCCCAGAATCTGCTTAGTATAGCTTCCCAAATTTTCTTCCTTCCTTCCTTCCTTCCTTCCTTCCTTCCTTCCTTCCTTCCTTCCTTCCTTCACTTCCTTCCTTCCTTCCCTCCCTCCATCCCTCCTTCCCTCCCTTTCTTCCTTCCTTCCTTTCTTGCTTGTTTGCATTCTTCTGAGGCATGCTCTCATGTAGCCCCAAGCTAACCTAAAATTCACTACATGGTCAAGGATGACCTTGAACTCCTGACCCTCCTGCCTCCACCTCCTAGTTCTGGGAACACAGGCATATGCTACCATGTCTACTCTTTTGTGTGTGTGTTTGATAGAGAACAAATAACTGTATATTTTCCACAAATGGAAAAATCTTTCATTGTTTAAGGAAAAAACTTAAACCAGCTGTGGTGACACACCTAAAACCCCAGCACTTGGGAGGCTGAGGTAGGAAGCCCATTTGAAAATATTTTTTAAATTGTGTCTGTATGTATGTGTGTGTGGCTAAGTGTGTGTGAGTGCAGGCTCCCAGAAGAGGACAACAGATCCCCTGGTGCTAGAATGAGAGGCCTGTGTGAGCTGCCCAGCATGGGTGCTGGGGAACTGTGGGAGAGTAGCAAGCCTCAGTGCACCATCTCTCCAACCTCAGTAAATTTCACCCATTTGTTTTATCGTAACAACTTACTCTTTGATTTCATCTTTTTCCATGTTCTGTGTCTCACATGTGTTCGTGACATTTCATTTCCTTTTTCTTTTTTCACCTTTGACCAGATAATCCGGTTTTCAGTGTTCTCTGTTTTTTCCCTCCAGTAATTTGTAAGGTTTATACACTGCTTTCATTCTAGCATTATTTTGCTCAATTTCTATATTTGAAAATATGATACTTAGGGCTGGGCGGTGGCCTTTAATCCCAGCACTCCTGAGGTAGATCTCTTGAGTGTGAGACCAGCCTGGTCTACAGAGTGAGTTCCAGGACAATCAGGGCTACACAGAGAAACTCTGTCTCGAAACCCAAAAAAGTGTGCTATTATATTAGTTATGAAAATTGGAAGATATCTACATTTACCTCCCGGGCCCATTAAGGCATTTGTCACTTTTACTCTAGCACCTGAAATTTTGTTGAAGAATGTTGCTTGTGTTTGTATGCAGCAAAGCTCTTTGCTTTCCTAGACAGGAATATTTGGTAGCCCCAGAAACAATCCTTAAAGAGGTTCTTTTTTTAAAAAATGTCTTTGGGGCCAGCAAGATGACTCAGTGGAAAAAGACACCTGCCACCAAGCCTGGCAGCAGGAGTTGAAATCTCCGGGACCCACATGACAGGAGTGATCTGGCTCCTGCAAAGTTGTCCTCTGACCTACATGTGCATACATGCCCGCACACAAACACACACATTAAAATGTAATGCATTTTAAATGAAAATAATAAAATCACCTTTGTGCTTTTGTCAAAAAGAAATCTACTGACCACGTCCATCTGGGTCTACTCCATCTTCTCTGTTCCAGTCCACGGATCATTTGCTTCTTTTGCTAAAACCTCACTGTCTTACCTTTTCTGAAGTTAGAGTAGTTCTCCAACTGTGTGCTTTTTCAAAATTGTGTTGACTGTTACAATTCCTTTGCTTTATTTATCAAACAAATTTTAGAGATCTTTTGAAATTTTCTACAAAAAGCCTTTCCAGGATTGGGGTTGCTTGGCTCCCACCGGGATTGGAAGCTCTGTGCAGTTCCCAGGCGATCCGCAGGCACTGGAACACAGGCCCAGAAGCCGGCCTGTTTATTTATTTTTAAGTTTAAATTTAGATTAGAAACAAGGTTGCTTCATAAATCAGTTCCAGGTCCCTCTCCCTTTCCCTCCCCTCCTCCCGTGCCCTCCCCCCAGCCCTCCCATTATCCCCTCATTTCCCCAGGGAGGGTGAGGCCCTCCATGGGGGTGTCCATAGCTTTTCATAAATTTTGGGAGAAATAACATTTAATTGCCTATTACTACACTACAAAACAGCTCAAAATTTAGTAGCCTGTAACATCACATATTAATTACCTCTCAAATCCTGTGGTTCAGGAATCTGGGTAGAGTTCAGGGCCTCCTACCTCAAGATCTTTGGCTCACAAGGTTGCAATCAAGTTCTCAGCCATACTCTTAAAGTTGTCTGCAAGATTAACCTTGCTGGTGGTTAAAAGCACTGGGTACTGGGCATGGCAGCCCATGCCTTTAATCCCAGCACTCAGGAGGCAGAGGCAAGTGGATTTCTTCGAGTTTGAGGTCAGCCTAGCCTACAATGAGTTGCAGGATAGTCATGGATGTTACACAGAGAAACCCTGCCTTGAAGAGAGAGAGAGAGAGAGAGAGAGAGAGAGAGAGAGCACATATTGCTCTTGCAGAGAATCTCAGTTTGTTTTTGTGTTACATCTGATGGCCCCTGAGGGCACTGCACACACCGTCACACCATACATGGTGTAGATTTGGAGAGATCCTGGAGTGCAGGGATTCAAGTAGAGCAGGAACCTGGAGACAAGATCTGAAACAGTAAAAGCCATGGAGGAATGCTGCTTACTGACTTGCTCCCATGGCTTGCTTTTTTTTCATACAACGCAATGCCACCTGACAAAATAAAACCAGTCAGCCCAGCAGTCAAGAAAACTATTTATGATAAAAATATCTTTAATATGCAATCATTCATGAGAGTTGACTTAATGGATATAAAAGTCTAGGCCAACAGTCCTTCTTTCTTTCTTTTTCTTTTTTTATTTCTTTTTTTGGGGGGGGGTTTCAAGACAGGGTTTCCCTGTGTAGCTTTGGAACCTGTCCTGGAACTAGCTCTTGTAGACTAGGCTGGCCTCGAACTCACAGAGATACACCTGCCTCTGCCTCCCGAGTACTGGGGTTAAAGGCGTGCACCACCAACACCCAGCTCAGTCCTTTCTTTCATTGCTTCAAGAACCTGTCTCATTGTCTTCCAGCTGACAATATCATTGACTTGTTCTGAAGTTTTATCATACTGAGTATGCATTAATTTTACTCATCTTACTTTGGATTTCTTTTGTTTCTGCACATGAAGACTAGTGTCTTGGGCTGGCAGGCTGAATTCTGTCTCTTGGCACCCACATGGTATAAAGAGAGATCTGACTTATATATGTTGTTTTCTTGCACTCCATGCATGTGCTGTGACACGTGCTGTCTGTGCACACATACACACACACACACACACACATGAACCCGTGCACACGCGCGCGCGCACACACACACACAAATAAATGTAAAAAAATCAAAGACTAAGCCCTTTCATAATTTCTGAAACTCTTTTCCTTTGTATACTTCCTTTTCCTCTGATATTACTGTTACTTCCCCTGGAACTCCAATTGGAGCCTATACTGGACTTCTCACACCATAATCATTTCTCTTAACCTCTGATTCATATTTTCTATCATTCTGTCTTTTGTCTTCTGTTGATATTCTTTAAAGTGTCTTCTAACTTTCCAAGTTTTCTCTTTGGTATGTATAGCATTATTGTGAGTTTGGAATTTAAGTTATCATTTGTATTGGTTACATTTTTAAAGACTTGTTTTTATATGTGTGTCCATGCACCTATGCCTTATGTGTAAGTGCTCTCAGATCCCCTGGAACTAGAGTTATGGATGAGTGTCGTCATACAACCAAGCCTTATTTCACTTGACATAATGACCTCCATATCCAACCATGTTGCAAATGACAAGATTTCAGCCTTTTTATTACCCCTGAAAAAATCTGTGCACATAGCATGCTTCCTTTATCCATTCATTATTCAAATGGTTAAGATGTATATAAAAAATGGACCTCTGGTTTTTTTTCCATTTACTGCCTATTGTAGATAATACTATAGTAAACACAGCAGTGTAGAGGACTCATATTGGTTTCATTTCCTTTAGATACACACTCAGAAGTGGGATTGTGCCATCATAATCTTGTGCAATCTGTTAATTTTTACAGTACCCATACTGTGGAAATTTCTATTATCTCCTAGAGGTTCCCTCTTCTCCACATTTTCCACAGACCCTCTGGTATTCTAAGTAGGGTGAGATGACAGCCAGTGTTCAGTTTTGTTATTGTTTTGTTGAGTCTTGTTTTTCTGGTGGGTTTTTTTTTTTTTTGGTTTTACAAGACAAGGTTTCTCTGTATTGTTTTGGAGGCTGTCGGTCCAGCCCAGCCTCGAACTCAGAGATCCGCCTGCCTCTGCCTCCTGCGTGCTGGAATTAAAGGCGTGCGCCCGGCGTTTTTCTGGTGTTTTAAAGAAAAAAAATCTCATGTAGCCCAAGCTAGTCTTGAACTATCTTTGTATCCAACAATGATACCCACCCCCACCTACCCCCACCCCCCATGTGCACTCCTGATCTTCCACCTCCACCTCCAAGCACAGGGATCAAAATTTACTTCATGGGGATTCTTTAACTCAATAGAATATGCATCTCCAAAGACTTTGTTTCCAGTTTGGCAGTCTTTGTGGACATGGCCCAGGACTACTCTGGTTTTGGCATGGGGGTGGGGGTATGTTGACTCTCAGAGACTGAGGTTCCAGTTATTCATGGAGAGGACACTTGCTGTTTGGCTTTTCTTGGGCATGGGCTTTCTTTAGCTGGACCTCCCAAGAATGTGTTTTCTGCTTCCTGCCTTCCTGTGTCATGGAATGGGGCTTCCTTTTGTCCTCTTGACTTACTATGGGAGCTCTTCGGCTGTACCTCAAAACCCAATTAATACAAGTGCTGATTAGCAAGGGGAGGGGAGAAAAGCTTTGTTAATTTTATGGGGATGGGGAGCATCGTAAAGGCAAAATCTGAAGCAATGAACAAAAGAAAGAACAACACATTTGTGCCTGAAGGACAGGACATGTTGGGCTCCAAACAATACAAAATCCCATCAAGTTGTGCTTAACATATAGTTAGTTTTTCCTCACTTGATATAATATCTGCAGCAGATGATCACTGGCACCAATGCATCTATCTGTCCTGGAACCATGACAATACTTAGTGGGTAAAAGAGCTTTCAACTAATCCTGGCAGTCTAAGTCTGATCCCTGGCATGCACTGAGTGGAAAGAGAGAACCAGCCCCTGCAAGCTCTCCCCTGACTTACACACAAGCACACATATGTGCATACATGTACACATGCACATATAAATAAATGTAATTTTCAAAAAAATTAGGTTTCTCTTTATTTTACAAATATGTATGTTTTACCTGTATGCATGTTTGTGCACCATGTGTGTGCCTATTGCCTGAGGAGGCCAGAAGAAATTAGTTGTCCTGGAACTGGAGTTCCAGATGATTGTGAGCTGCCATGTGGATGCTGGGATTCAAACCTGGATTCTCTAGAAGAGTAACAAATGCTCTTAACCATTGAGCCATTCTTCCCAGCTCCATTAATGAAAGAGAGAGAGAGAGAGAGAGAGAGAGAGAGAGAGAGAGAGAGAGAGAGAGAGAGAAATTTGATCTCTCCCTGCTTTACAAGAAAACCACATTCTGCCACCAAGGCTGACAACCTGAGTACAATACCAAAACCCTGTGTGGTGAAAGGAAAAAAACTGACTCCAGTAAATTGTCCTCTGACCTCAACACACACATGTATAGTCAAGAATGTTTGCTAGCAAACGCGCGCGCGCGCGCACACACACACATACACACACTAAAGCAAAGAAGATAAATCTAATAAACACGATAAGCAAAAGGCTCCCATTTGTTTTTTAAAAGAGAACACAGAAAGTCTCTGGTAGACTTCATATATCTCCTTGACTAGAACAGGACCCAGTGGACACTCTTGACTGCAAGGGAAGCTGGGAAAATGAAATGAAGATTGTCATCATTTTGTGCCTGGGGTGGTGAAAACTGTTGCCTTGAACAATCTCTGAATTAGTGCAGAAAGTAGGGACAGATGTGCCATGAACAGTGCTCTGCTCCAACGCTGACTTCTCCAAAAGTGTCTGAATGACAGCACCTAGACTAATACTCCAACAGCCCCATATTCCTGGACAGTGGGCTATTTCCTACAGTACAGTACAGTAATGAAATCGTCATAGTCCACCGTCCTAATTATACTGTCTTTGCAGGCTGAAATGCTAAATATGTCATTTTGGGCGTAGAGTCCTATTCCTGAGGGCAGTCAATAGTTCCCCACAGGCTTCCTGACACCAGGGATTGCTTCTCTTATTTTTCTTCATCAGTCTTACATTGTGGGGAGAAAAAAAAGACCTTGCTTTCATTTGCATTTTTATTACTTTTTAGTCATCATGTTTATTCAAGGTATTTTTTTCCTTTTGGTTGTGATTCAGAAATGGAAATGATTTCAGCCTTTGGGGAATGACTGAGATACAGTGTTCTGCTCCTGTGCTGCAAGGGTTAACCAACTAAAGCTAGTCAAAAGCATGAAGTCTATTGATTAATAATAGTGTCTCTGTGCAAGCAGGCGCCCAGAGTGTGTCAGGGCAGTTTGACCCAGCTTGTCAGCATTGTTTATTGATAACAATGAGATTAAAGAGTTGCACCTGGGCTTGAAGCACTGCCCCCCCCACTCCCGCTCCCCCCACACTTGCCTCTCCTTCCTCAGAGATGGAGATCTGCTGGTTTCACAGCAGGAATCTGCTTTATATGACCAGCAATACACAGAAACAACCTCGGCAAAGCCTTCATTTGAATCTTCCACTTCCAAAGGATGCTCTCCACACATCAGTGGGTCCTAATCCAGGAGACATCTGGCCAGGCCTTTACAGATAACGAGTCTGGGAAGGGCACCCCCCACCCTCACGCGCATCTGGCCCCTCCAGACCCCCCGCTGGGAGTTGTCTGCTGTGATGCCTAGCCTGACTTTCTTACCATAATGTGCCCTTTCTTTGTATAGATATTTGAGGGGTTGTGAACATGGAGCTTGGGGGGGAGGGATCATTCTGACTTTTTGGTGCAAGGATTGAAGCCTTGTGTATGCTAAGCACAAGCTATGTCTGCAAGCTACACCTCCTGCCCTGAAGTCTGTTTAGGCACCAGTGCAGAGCAGCCAGATTCGGGTTCTGTAAAAGCTACGTGACTGGCAACCGGGAAAAAAGGCATATTGTCTGCTAGATGAGTTTCTTTCAAAGACGCTATTAAATAAGACAGACAAACCATATTATTAACTGAATTCCCATCATACATTGCCTTTGTGCATTGCAATGACATTTTATTCAGGTTGTTTTGGTCTCAAATTATACCAGTTTAAACATTTTGACCTTTGGTTTTGTATAATTTGCATCTGTTTTGTATATTTTCCCATTCTCTTACATTGACCTTTGTGTGACAATGTGATTCTTTCAAATATCACCGAATTGACTATTCTAATGTAATCCCTAAGATGTTATTTTTAAATATATTACATGCATTTTTAATATAAATTGCATTTATATTTATCATCAAAACTACTACACTGAGTTCACTATGTTTTATCCTTTTAGTACTTTAAATGATTCCCTGACCTTTCATTTGATGAATTTTTTTCTGCTATTTGTGGTTTTTCTTTGTTTTTATCAATCATCTTCATTACTTGGGAGGCCTTCTGAGTATGGTCATTAAGCATTCTGAACCTGGGAAGAACATATACAAGATTTACAACTCTGTGCCTGTGTTTTGTGAGTGCATGTGTGCGTGTATGTGTGTATGTGTGTGCATGCGTGCGTGCGTGCATGTGTGTGCGTGTGTAAAGGCAGGTATGCATATGCCATGATGACCCCTTCAGGTAGGTGTCTATCCCCACCTTCTACCCTATTTGAGACAAGTGCACCTCTCTCTCCCTCCTCTCTCTCTCTTCAATTTTCAAAGACTTACTGATCAATAGAACAAACTCCAAAGAATCAACATGATATACATTTAAATGAGAATTATTTCTTGGTTAAGTGGCTTTTGAAATCCCTGAATTATAGCAGTTTCGTGGTGAAATCTGTAGTTTGGAAGTTGGAACCTTCTTCAGTTTGCTGTAGTCTACATTCACCAAGCAGAACTTAAATTGCTCATAGGGACCCAGTTTGTTCCAAGGGTCTTATTCTTCCTATCCCAAGTGACATCTGGATTGAACAATGCCACATAGTGTGCTGCTCCAGTACCTCCATCTCTAACAAATACAATGAGGGGCATCAAGCTCGGATGCTTCTTGGCCCAACTGATAGTCTAGAATAGCATGTTTGCAGAAGAGGCCAATATCCACAGACAGTAGAACAAGGCCAAGAGTGCAAGCCAAACAGTTTCTGTAGAGGCCGTATCTCGTGTTCGTCACTCCATATGCATTTGGCTTTATGTGGGTTCTGGAGATTTGAATTCAGGTCCTTATACTTTCATAGAAAGTGCTCCACCCACAAAGGCAACTCTACAGCTCCAGCTGGTTGGTTTTTAAAAACAGCATTGCCGTGCAGTCCAAGTTTCCCTTCATCTTGCAATCTTCTGCCTCAGCCTCCTTCAGTACTGGGATAATAGAGATATGACTCCACTCTAATTAAAAGTTCTTTGATAGCAAAAAAGCTATAAAAACCTACTATATCATGGTGAAATATCTCAGGAACCAACATAAAGAAGTTTCCAGCAGTTACCAGTGCAGCGAAAGGAACATTAGTGGACATAACTGGAGTGGGTCAAGACACAACCAAGTTAGAATCTGCGAGTTGATAATATTACCAAAAAAGGAACCTTTATTGTTTACTTTTTAAAAAACTAACACCATCGCTTTATTTTGGGGAAGTTTATGACACTGCTAAATAAAATATTTAATCAGAACAACAGTATTCTTTGATGCTGGCAATCGAACCTAGGGCCTCACATGCTGAAGCACAAATCTACCATTGCACTATACCCCGGCCTCGAGCAACAACAATTAATTTTTAAAGCATCCACCAGCCTATATTGCCTGCTTGTCAGCATTTAAAAATTGAAATAATACCCTTTAGTTCTTTGCTATTCAGCCAAGTTGACTTCCTATTTTCTTCCCTCTCTCTTCGTTAATAAAGTTTTAGATTTAGATATGGATGAATTATTTGAACTCTTAAAACTGCCTTTGTAATTTTCACATGACTTCCCCAAGTTTTGGACATTTTTTGATCCTTCATTGTTGTAGCTGATTTTTGCTGGATTCTTTTCAAGACTTGTGAACCAATGTTGGTTTTTAACCCTGGCAACAGGGACAAGTAAAGGACTCAGGAGATCTGACTACCTAAGCTTCCTCGTGGCTCTGAGTTAAGTTAGTCTTGTCACCTCCCTGGCCTTTGGCTTCTCATCAGTAGGACACGAATAGGGTTTGAGTTGAGAGTAGGTGACTCTATACGTGTACAAACACTTGCCATCAATGCCTGTCACACATATGTGTCTAAAACAGGCAAGCTATTATGAAATTGTGAAAGATAATTTGACAGGCCTTACAAATCAGCACCAGACATCTTTCTCCCTAAAGATGTGACTCTGTTTTCTTCTGGAAACTTCTACTGCAGAGAAGTACATGAAAGCGACTGTGACTTTCGAGCAGAGTATTTGGTGTGTTGGAGCCCACCTGCCTTTGTTTGCATGATAGCTCCCTGACTCACTAGCCATGTGACATTAGATCAGCTGTTGGTCCTTTCTCATTCTGACTGTCATCCCTGGATCCCACACAGTGAAAGGTGAGAACCAATTTCCCCAAATTTGCCTTTGACCGCCTCATGTATTTTATGGTGTGCATTCATACACACACATACATAAATAAAATTTAAAAAGTGGCGCGTGTGTGTAGGCCAGAGCACAACTTGCAAGAGTCGCTTCTTCTGCCATGTATGTCCTGGAGATTGAACTCAGGCTGGCAGGCTTGATGGCAAGCACTGAACCATCCCACTGGTCCATTAAAAAAATTTTTTAATGGTAGTGAAATGTAGCTGCGCATAGGCAGTCGGGTTGCCCTGGAGTGGCAAGCCTTTTATTCTGGAGATACCATCTTCCGAAGCTGAGAGCTCTCTTCTTTGTAAACTGCCATTGTTCCTGCTCGGAGCTGGAACAGCAAGTGCCCCTATCTATGCAGGTGCCAGCTCTGCGTTCTCGGTATCGCTCATCTCTTTCATAATCATCTCTCCTCTGCCTCTGAAGGCTGCAGCTCCTCTGGGCTTAGCCTTGGGCAAAAGTATTCATCACAAGGGTGGTGGTGGACTCCTTGTGCTGGGCCCAACATTCCTGGGCCTCTGTGGCATAGGAGAGGAAGCAGAGCCGCCCCAGGCCACCTGGGGGAAGGGGCTCTGGCCTTTTCCTGGCTCCCATTGTCTCTGTAGCAGCAGCCTGGCAGGTAAGTGCAATGTGTGACTCACCAGTGACAAGACTCCATGTTAGGTCTGGTGGGAGAGAAGCCAGACTCTGCCAGATCCCAGAACCCTGAGCTGCTCAGAGCAGCAGCAACCTGGGGTCTTTCTGTGAGAGCTGGCTACAAGGACAGACCCACCCTCAGGCCCAGACCCAGCCTGTGTGTTCAAAGAAGCGTGTTCAGAGTCCCACGACTGTGTGAGCATCGAATTGTGCGATGCTCTGCTCCAGAGCACAGGCTCTGCCTGACTTTCTGTTCCTAATCCTTGTTTTTCTACCCAGCCAGTTATCTCCCGGTAAAATCTCCAAGTGCCTCAGCAGATCTCTCTCTCTCTCTCTCTCTCTCTCTCTCTCTCTCTCTCTCTCTCTCTCTCTCTCTCTCTCTCTCTCTCTCTCTCTCTCTCTCCCACCCTCCCTCCCTCCCTCCCTCCCTCCCTCTCTCTCTCTCTCTCTCTAATTTTCATGTGAAATTCTCCCTAACATAGTGCTACTATCAAAAGCCGATCGGTTGCCAGGCACCTAGGAGACTTGTATGCACAATTCAGACTTCATTGGAACTTTACCTCTCTTTGAGTACCACCCAGGGCTTGCCCCACATTCATAAGGATTCCCAAACTCAGCAGAGCTCTGAATGGCTTCTGTTTGTTCTGTACAGGAGAATCATAGACTTGAATATCTTCCCAGATTTAATACACAAGTCACTTTGTTCCTACTGGCTCAGCCTGGTCTACTTTTCTTCTCCAGTATGTGGTCAATATTACCCAAGAAGTAGTCATGGTCACTGCTAAGCATCGGCCTAACTGATCTCATCTTAAACACACCATGATTCCCTGAGGCAGGTTCCAAGATTTTCACTTAGCAGATGAGAAAACTCAGGTTGAAGTAATGAGATGTTTCTTTTTAGTACGGTACTAATTTTTGTTGTCTTTTTTTAGACAGGGTTTCTCTGTGTAACAGCCCTGGCTGTCTTGGAACTCACTCTGTAGACCAGGCTGGCCTTGAACTCACAGAGATCCACCTGCCTTTGCCTCCAGAATCCTGGGATTAAAAGTGTGTACCACAACTGCTTGGCCTAGGAGAATACTATTTTTACAGTAAAAGAAAAATCACTTGTGGAATGATGGGTAATGGGGAGATACGTTACACTGTTTTGTGTACTGTGTTACTCCCCTTTCTGTTCCTGTCACAAACACTTGGATAATCCACTTAGAAAACAAAATGACATTGCTTCATGGCTTCAGAGGCAGCTGTCCAGGACCACACAGTTACTCTGCTTTGGGGCCCATGAGGAGACAGTTCACCATGCCAAGAAAGCGACTTGCAGCCAGGAAGTAAACAAGGGAAAAGGGGGAAGAGAGCAGAGTTCCACAAGTCCTGTTGAGGGGAGACCCCAATAACCTACCTTCCCTCACTAGGCCCCAATGCTGAAAGGCTTCATCAGCTCCCAAGGACCCCAGGCTGTGGAGCAAACTTTACCTTTGGATAATATTCCAGGCCCAAACTAAAACTCCTATGTGGCTAAATATAACTTTGAGCCTCTGATGGCCCTGCCTCAACCTTCTTAGTGCTAGGATTACAGGCATGGTTTATGTGGTGCTAGAGATCAAAGCCAGGACCTCATGCATATTAGGAAAATACTCCACCAGCTGAGCTACAGTCTCAGCCCCAGCAATCTTAAAGACAGGATTTCACTCTGTAGCCCTGGAACTGGCTATGTAGACCAGGCTGGCCTTGAACTCACAACGATCCATCCGCCTGCCTCTTTCTCTCTAGTGCGGAGATTAAAGGTGTGCATCACCATATCCATCCTCAGCTATGAATCAGTTTTGACTTTTTTTCCGTCTTGAAAAGTGAATAGTTTTCAGGATTTTTTCTGAGTCTTCCAAGTTTTTCCCAGTTCCACGTTGATGGGCACCACTTCCAGCCCACATTTTGGCTGCCAATGCACTTTCCCTTAATTGTTAAGTCCTCGGAGTCTGGTGGCAACATGCACTTTTCATCTTGTCTAGTCCTGTGATGGGACACTACTACTTCTTGTAGTCTAGACTCTCACTTCCCACAAAGTTCATCATTGGGATGATCTAAAAGCTATCGAGCGGGCGGGCTGGACAGATGCTCATCAGTTAAGAGCACTTTTTGCTCTTGTAGAGAAGCCTGGGTTCAGGTCCCAGCACCCACGTGGTGGCTCACAACCATGTGTAACTCCAGTTCCAGGGCATCTGATGCCCCTTTCTGACCTCTGCAGGCACCTGGCGTACACATATGGGCAGAGAAAACCCTGACACATTAAATGGATAAAATCAACCAAACTAAGAAAAAGAGAAAAAGGTATAGGTGCAACAAGAGACACATCTCACAGTGTGACTTCTGGAATGTTCAGTCTAAATGTTCAGTCCTCTGCCCAGGGAAGGCCCAAGTCTGAAACAGAGCACAGTAGTTGGAGCAAGAATGACACACCTTACAAAGCCTTCCCCCCACTCTTTCCTTTTATGATGTATTCTTAAGGTGAAGCATGGATTTCTTTTTCTACCTAACTCCATTTGCCTTCGTATTCAAGGCTGCTGAGGATTTCCTATTGTTTTCTGTCAATCTCACTATTTTGATGGGCTTTTAATATTTTCCTCTAAGGTCATGGATTATTTTAGTGAAAGTTATGAAGTGTTACTGGGAGGTGTAAAAGCCAATTTTCCTCATTTCCTCTTTTAACAAAGTCATCTGTAGCTCCATGGATTATTCATGAATATGTTTTGTTGTTGCTTGTCATCTGATCCCATAGTTCTGGTGAGAAATCCATCATTCCCAGAGCAATTCAAATGCATCTCCACTGGCATTTACCCATGCAGTTCCCTTTGGCACACATTCCCTTCATGTTTGTCTTTTAGCAATTCAAGAACACAAAGTTTCAACCACACTGCCTTGTCTCAAGCCAGAGGACACTGACTTCATATTTTTTGACACAAGGTTTCATTCTGTTGGCCTGACTAGCTTAGAACTTTCTATGTACACCATGCTGACCCTGAATTCACAGAGATCTGATAGACTCGCTGCCAGAGTGCTGGGATTAAAGGGTATATGCCACCACATCCAGCTTGACTCCATTTTTTAGTACAACGAAGTTAACCTCAATGTAATAATATGAATTTACTTTTGGCACAGGTTCTTGCTGTGTATCCCAGGATAGGCTCAAAGTGGCAACGACCCTGCCTCAGATTCTTAAATGCTGGGACTACGGATGTATACCACCATACTAAGTTCCACTATGTATGGAATTTTATAAAGAATATATTCCTCTTGAAGGCCCTGGGGGCACACTTTTAATCTCAGCACTTGGGAGGTAGAGGAAGGCAGATCTCTGTGTTGAAGGTCAGCCTGGTCCACAGAGTGAGTTTCCAGTTCAGCCAGAGCTACATAGTGAGACCTTGTCTCAGAAAACAAAAACAAACAAAAGAATAAACTTCTCACAAATTCAAATCCATGTGTTATCAGTTCAATGCAAGTAAACTGTTTCTAGTATTTTTCTATCATTTGAAAATTTTACCAAAATTATTGTAATCTGTAAACTTCCTGTTCCTGTAAATGTTGCCAGGAAGATAAGTTTTAAAACTTGCCGAAATTGTGCTGGGGGTGGTGGTGTACAACTTGAATCTCTGAAGAGCCAGGCAGAGTTCCAGAACAGCCAGAGCCACACAGAGGAACCCTGTCTTAAAAATAAAGCCAAAAGAACCAGCCCAAATACCTTTTTTTTAAACATTTTTTATTTTATTTGAGAGAGGGTCTCTATGTTGCTCTGGCTGTTCTAGAACTCGCTCTGTAAACCAGGCTGGCCTGGAACTCACAGAGATCTGCCTGCCTCTGCCTCCTAAGAACTGGGATTAAAGGCTTGCACCACCATTGCCTAGCTATTTTATTTTTAACTAATTGTTAAACTTTTTATATTGAGTTAATTTTGCTGTCTCTAATTTTCTGTATTTGAAAAACCTTGTCAGCCTAAATTTTGTCAAGATATAAATCTTGACAAAATAGAACAAACGGTAATGGTGCTACCATACCTGCAAGGGAGGGTGGCTCACTTAGAGTGGGTACGGGACACACACCCAGACACCAAGTTCTCAACCCCAGAGGGACAAGCAGTGGGCGACTGTCAAAAAGGCAGACAGTAAGCAGCTGCTGCAACTGCATGCAAGCAAGCAGCACACAGCTGTTTTGCATAGTGGATTTTTGAGGAGGAAAGTGGGGGGGTCTGTGCTATGGTGAGTTGGTAAATCCCGATTGAACATGTTAGCCAAATACTGAATTTTGATTGTTGGACCTTGGTGTTTTGCCTCAGGAATGAGTCAGTGGCCAAATAATGGACTAGACCCTGAGGGCTAGCTTTAGGAACGTAATCTAACAGTTTAGCAAGGTAGGGAAGGGTAAAAGGTAAAACCTGGCAGTACCATGTTTGCCATGCAGTGATCTGTTGGATAGCCCTACAATACCTCTATCCATCTGGCCCTACCTGCAACTGTCCACTTGAGGGTTGCCTCAGCCCACAGCTCTGGCCCAAAGTGCTGTGGTGTTACAGTTGGAGGAAAAGTATCCTAGCTTCCTACTCTCTCTGATGGGATGATGTTAACGTATGTTCTACACTGACTTCTAGTTCCCAGGGAGGGAGGACTGAATCCAATTACACCCAGAAAATAATACATGATAATATAATTACAGACTCCATTCCTATCCTGTAGTCATTTTAGAATAAATAATTTGCAGGTTGGTCAGATGGATCAGCAAGTAAAGGTATCCCCTCTCCAAAGCTGGTCTGAGTTAGCGCTCCAGAACCAACATGGTCGAGAGAACTGACTCCTAATAGCTGTCCTCTGTCCTACACACACACACACACACACACACACACACACACACACACACACACACACACACACACTGGCAATAAGCCCATACACAGAGATAATCAATACGTAACATTTTAAACGTTATTTCTATGTGTGCACATGCACATGCTGGTGTACATGGCTGTGAGCATTCATGTAGGGCAGAAGAGGATATCAGGTATTGCCTTCTGCCTATTCTTTTTTTTTTTAATTTTATTTTCCAGTTTAAATTTGGATAAGAAACAAGGTTGCTTCACAAGTCAGTTCCAGGTCCCTCTCCCATTCCCTCCCTTCCTCCCGAGCCCTTCCCCCCCCCCCCCCGCCCCGTTATCCCCTCATTTCCCCAGGGAGGGTGAGGCCCTCCATGGGGGTGTGCATAGTCTGTCATTTCATATAGGGCAGGGCCTAGACCCTTCCCCAAGAGTTTGGGTGAGAGTGCACCTCACATTGTTCTATGGGAGTCCAAAGTCCGTGTGTATACTTGGGATGGGTACTGATCTGCTGCCCAAGGCTCAATAGATTCCCTAGGCCTCCTCACTGACACCCAGATTCAGGGGGTCTTGAACAGTCTCATGCTGGATTCCCAGGCTGATGCCTGGGATTCAAGAGTTAACCTTTGTCTGGTCAGCTGTTTCTGGGGGTTAAACCAGCCCAGTCTTAATCCCTTTGATCATCAGTCCTCCCTCTCTGTTACTGGCTTTCTTGAGTTCAGCTCAGTACTTAACCAAGGGAGTCTGCCTCTTCTTCGATCAGCCACTAAATAAAGTTTCTCTTTCCCAGACTCTCTGGCCATAGGATTGAAGGCTGGCACTCCCCAGATCTATGTCTAAAATCCATATATGAGAGAGTACATGCCATGTTTCTCTTTTTGTGACTGGGTTACCTCACTCAGGATGGTTTCTTCTAGTGTCGTCCATTTGCCTGCGAATCTCATGATTCCCTTATTTTTTTCTGCTGAATAGTACTCCATTGTGTAGATGTACCACATTTTCTCTATCCACTCTTCAGGTGAGGGACATCTAGGTTGCTTCCAAGTTCTGGCAATTACAAATAAAGCTGCTATGAACATATTGGAACATTTTGAGCTGAAGTTTCTCCCTAAACTTAGGGCTTGCACTTCTAGGACAGGCTGGAAACCAGTAAGCCCCAGAGTTGAGGTTACAGGAATACACGGAATGTTGGGTTGTTATGTGAGTTCTTGGATCCAAATTCCTGTCCTGATTGTGAAACAAGCTCTCCTAACTGGGGAGCCATCTCTCCAGCGTCTTCTACTGCATCTCCTGTCCCACTCTCCGACCTTCCTTTCCTGGAATGGTGTCACAATTAACCATATTTTTCAGTTCTCTTTTGAAGGGAGTCCAAATTAAGATTAGACATGCAATTGTAGTCAGGTGGTGGTGATGGATGTTGGTGACGCATGCCTTTAATTCCAACACTCAGGAGACAGAGG
Source organism: Mesocricetus auratus (assembly GCF_017639785.1). Classification (NCBI taxonomy): domain Eukaryota; kingdom Metazoa; phylum Chordata; class Mammalia; order Rodentia; family Cricetidae; genus Mesocricetus; species Mesocricetus auratus. The sequence continues at coordinate 41,165,553 of NW_024429188.1, read as the reverse complement.
CAGGCAGATCCCTTTGAGTTCGAGGACAGCCTGGTCTTCAAAGAGAGTTCCAAGACAGGCTCCAAAACAATACAGAGAAACTCTGCCGCAAAAAAACCAGCAAAAAAAGAGAAAGAAATGCAATTGTAGGCTGGGTGGTGGTAGCACATGCCTTTAATACCAGCACTCTGGGGAAAGAAGCAGGCAGAGTTCAAGGCCAGCCCGGCCTGCAGAGCTAGTTTCAGGACAGTCAGGGCTACACAAAGAAATAGTCTCAAAAAAACAAACAAAAATGCAATTGTATAGTTTTGCCACTGTATATTTTAATTTTTATTATTTGAAAGTTTTATACATTTACAATGTATCTTGGCTATATCCTTGTATTGTCAGTTTTATTGTGTTTTTTTTTACCAACTCAGTAATATTTCCCATTGTCATTTATTTTTAAATTCTTAAACACTTGAGTTAAAATGAGCCCAGACATTTTTTTTCATTCAGAACAAATTTTGCAAGGCATTGTCTCATGTTATTTCTGCCAGCAGTAGAATCCATCAGAGTCACAGTCTGAAATGTTCACCAAGCAGGATAAAACACAATAGGGTCAGGCGCATGCTTTATCAGAGCTTCTTGCCTTGTCTGACCTCCCTACGCATGTTTCTCTTTCCTCCCTTGGCAGCCCCTTTTCCGTTATCTTTCCTGTTGAGAAATCCTATTTAATCTGCATGACCTAGTGAAAAGTCAGTCCTGTATGACCAAGTAGAGTCAATTCTTCCATGAAACTGGTCCTCATCTTCCTCAATGGCAATTAAAACCCTCACACCCCCACAACAGGTGGCTTTTGCAATCTAGCACTTTTTATTTTCAGTGATTTCTTGTTGTTACTTACACTCCCTCATTAGCAAAGTGGATCTTACTTGGGTTGTGGTGGCAGGTGTGTTAATGGGAACTGAACCTTAAGTCCTTACTCATGCTAGGCAAGTGCTTTACCTCTGAGCTACGACCCCAGTCCTTTTTGTGTTTTGAGAAAGGATCTCACTATATTGCCCAGGCAGGCCTTGAACATGCAGTCCTGATGTCTCAGATTGTTAAGTAACTGAGATCACCACAGTTGCCCTCTCCCTGAACCTGACATTACGCCTTTAATCCCGGCACTCAGGACACAGAGGCAGGCAGATCTCTATGAATTTGAGGCCATCAGGTCTACACAGAGAGACACTGTCTCAAAAGAGAGGTGGAGGGAGGGAGGGACAGAGTTGGGGAATGAAACTAGAATCAGAATTAAAATATAAATTTCATCTATTTGGTATCTGATTATTTCTTTTTGAACTATAGCACTCAGTACCAGTGAGGATATAGCAGTCAAGTCAGATCCAATACTAATACACATATAATGCTCTACAATTTTCTGGACCCAAATCCAGCAATATTTGTGAGGGACTTTGAGTTCCTTCTGGACCATAAAGATATGGTCCAGTGCTAGAACTCTTACTTGGTACACCTAAGGCCCTAAGTTTGATTCCCATCACTGCAAAAATAAGTAAATAGTGTAGTATGTTTTGTATTCCATCTTCAGAAAACTACTTTAGGGAACTACTTAGAAGTTAGGATGCTGTAAGTATAGACAGAAATCAAAAGAACTTTAAATTTATGACATTTGTGTGGGGGTGTGCATGTGCCATGGTACACATATCATGGTATACCTGTAAAGTTAAAGGACAACTTGTGTAATTAGTTCTTGTCACCATGTGAGACCCAGGGATTGAACTCAGGCTGCCAGCAAGTGTTTCCCAGCTGAGCCATCTTACATTATACTGTAAATTACAGTATATATTTCAGAACATCAAACAATCATTAAAAATATTTTCAAAGAAATTTAAAGTCCTAGGAATTTGCTTCTAATACAATTTTATGGGAGGGACTTAAATTTTTAACACACATTCATTGTAGCAGCTTTTTGGGGAGAGGATTAACTTAGCTCCTGGAAGTCCTACTCCTTGCAAGTTGTACAAATTAATTATACAAATTCTTCTCCTAGAGGAAGGTAGGACCCTCCTTGTGAAGTGAAACCCTCAACATGGTGTCATCTTGGCCAAACATTGGTGTCACAACCTAGAATTCGACTGGGCCTGCAGGGAGTAGTCCTACTTTATTAAGCAGAGTGCCTACACTAAAGATTATACTCATTTTCTTTGTAGTTCTACAGCTAAGCTTAAATTTTTTAAAAAGGATTTATGCATATGACTATTTTTCTTGCATCTATATCTGTGTAGCATGTGTAACCTACAACTGGAGTTATAGATGACTGTGATCCACCATGTGGGTGCTGGAAATCAAACCCAAGTCCTCTGCAAGAACAAGTGCCCTTAAGTCCAGTCCCTTTACTCCAGTCCCTTAACTAGACTTTTTAAGAGTATACTGTGATCAAACATTTAGTTTATATGAATATAAACAAAAATCAGAATGAGTCAAGTGAACTTCTCAGAGCCTTTAGTAATTAAAATGTTAACCTAATAAGATGTTTCTCTAAGAAAGAAGAATGGTATCCAGTGAACATTTTCTTACCCCACATTTTGTGAGACTGATGTGCTGCCAAGCACCTTTTGGTCTGTTTTACTAGGTATTTTTGGCCTGAATCAAGAATACTGAGATGTCAAGGGAAGCATTTGTTGACAACTATGACAACTATACACACATCAGCCTTCCAGACATGAGAGCAGTGGTAGTAGAAATGAATGGAGGGAAGCCCTCAGGGAAGTCAATCTTGGCAGACAAGCTCTCTAATACAAGTCTCCCTCCTCAATGGGAGCATTGTGTTGGTACTCCTCCAGTTTTCTGGGTTCTATTTTTATTGAGGACATACCATGTGCCAGATATTAAGTCAGATCCTTGGAAGACAAAAAAAGGACAGTATCTGTCCTTAGTGTACAGTTAAGGGTACAGTGGAGAAAGCAGTTATCACGTATCAGAAGAGGTGAGGTGTAGATAGATATCCACAAGGTGCTATTATTAAGACTGAAGGGTAAAAGGTTTAAAACAAGAAAATGTGTTACCAAGACTGGTTTATGAAAGCCAAGAAAGGATGAGCTAAAAGAGGATGTGACGAGGGGTGTGGGTAGAAAGGCAATGAGGCTTCCGAAAGCATGGCCTATTCAGAAAGCCATATAGGATGTAAGACACTGACCAGGAAGTTGGGGGTGAAGCTCAGTCGTAGAGGTGTTGTCTAGCAGGTGCAAGCTTCCATCCCCAACAGGGAGGGCAGGTCAGAAAGACAAAAGGGATTACATGGCACACCAATGAGTTAGGACCTTACTCTCAAGATGAAGGGCAATTATGGAAGAATGTTCAAGTTCAGGGTCAGTTTAGCTTTAGAGAGCTCTCTCTGGCAGCAGTGTATAAAACAGAATATGGAACTGATCACAAAGATAATTCAGAAGTCTAGTAGGAACCAGGCTGCAATGAAACAGGCTTGGACTAGACAAGTATGGCTTAAGATGGTGGCTGAGAGTTGAAAGTGGCAAAAGACCAGTGTGACGACAGACCTGTATTCTCTACACTAGGAAGGCTGAGGTAGAATCACCCAGAGTTCAAGGTCAGCCTAAGATACATATTGAGACTGTCTAAAAAAAAAAAAAACCTCAACTCACATGTTGGGTAAGGACAATGCAGATTTCTGCCTTGAACTCAAAACCGTGTGCCAGATGTGAAAAGAAAGGATGCAGTAATTTGAAAAACATATGTCCCCCAGTCTCAGGCATTTGAACACTTGGTTCTCAGTTGGTGGTGCTGTTTGGGGAAGTTAGGAGACATGGCCTTACTGGAGGAATTAATTGCTCCCGGGGTGGGCTTTAAGAGTAAAACGCCTATCCTACTTCTAATTTGCTCTCTTCTACTTCAGGCTTGCATCTGAGGATGTGAGCTCTTCCTGCTACTACCACCACGACCCTTCTTGCTGCCATGGCCCTTTGCTATCATGGACTCTCATTCTTCTGGAAGCATAAGCCAAAATAACTTAAGCTGCTTTTGGTTATGGTACTTGATCACAGCAACAAAAAGTAACTAATACAGGAGATAAATATGTTCAGTTTACTATGCCACTGTAACACTGAGGAATGTTCAAGAGCTGGCTGGAACCCTGAGTTGAGAAATGTGGACTTGCTGGATGGCAGAACTAAAGTCTGAAGGGAAGCTATAGGTGTGGCTAAGATTATGTAGGAAGAGTGTAGATACAGAAAGCAGAGCTAAAATCCCAGGAACTATAACCTCTCACTCATCTAACTCCCTACAGCACTTGCCTATAACCTACAATGGAATCTGCCATGCTTGGGATTTACTGTGAACATAGTAACAGGCTAGCCCTGAGGGTCTTTTCATTCAAGGCAGTAAGAAATGGTGTCTGTTCCCAAGGAAATTATCATCTAGCTACGGAGAAAGAATTCTGTACTACGTTATTGTGCAAAATGAATGAAATCAAGAGATACAAATGAGGGGGGCATACAAGAGGCAACTAATTCACTGGGTAGAAATACAAGTTTGGGGGGGTACTATTTTTCTATTGCTGTGATAAAATACCATGACCAAAGACAGTCCCAGAGGATTAGAGTCCATGATGGCAGAGCAGAAGTAGCAGGCATGTGGGTGGAGCAGAAGCTGAGGGCTCCCATCTCTGTCTACAAGCAGGAAACAGAAGGCTCATTCAAAACAGCATGTCTTTTGAAACCTCAAAGCCTGCCACCACTGACATACTTCTCCAACAAGACCACATACCCAAGCCTTCCCTAGGGATCTAGTGGTCAAATGCCCTAGATTATTGGGAGACATCTCCTTCAACCAGCACAGGAGCGTCTAAGCTGGGCTTCATAAATTAAGTGGACTGACAGGGAAAGGGAAAGACAAGAGGCTAGAAACGAATACACCAAAAGATGAAAGAATGTAGGAAGGACAGAAGAACACAGTGTGGGAAGGGATGGAGAGAAAAGCTGGAAAATTATCTGAGTGAGTCAGGTCCTTTGGGATCCTGCTGAGGTTTCTTAGGACTTCGTGTGAAAGAAGGTATATGTATGTATGCATGTACACATAGCCAAGACTTCTGCCACTTTCTAAGCGAAGGAATACCTTTAAGAACAATGAAAGAAATGCCAGAGAAAACTTAAAGCTTACCAACTGAAGTTGATGACCATATATGCCTTTTCTGGTTGTAGTAGTTCTATTTTCTAAAACTGAAAAAGTTTTGTTAGTGGACCTTTAATTATTCGGCTTTGTTATATCATTTTCAATGCATAGAAGAATATAAGTAATTTTGCTTTAATGATCTCATTTTAATATTCTGCTAAAAATATTGGAAGAAATCACACTTTTCTTGTCATGTTGAAGGGTAACAAAGTATACTATTTATTAAGTTATTAGTGACTTGAATATGAAGGATTAAAGACTAAATAATCAGATAAAGACATAATTTTAAAGATTAAAAATATTTTATTTAAACTTTTCTTCATAAACACTTTTAACTTTTTTTCAATTTAAAAACAGAATGGATAGCATAAACATGTTGAATAGATTATATCCACGGCTTGGGAAAAATTACCTGACAAAAAAATGTAAAGGCTTTTAAAACAGATATAAAAGGCAGACCTTAAATTATTCTACGATTTTACTATCGGCCCTAGGATTATTTGACTACTGGCCCCAAAAGTACCTAAAGGTTGAAATATTTTTTCTATAGACAAAGCATGCCCAAGAGTATAGGGCATGCACAAGTTAGGTAGAAAAGAACCTCTCTGATCACCTCTTAGGAACATTCCTTCAGAAAGCAAACACCCAATCCTTATTGAGATACTGATTAGTAACTTTTAATGCACTTGTTCCCAAAGAAGCCAAAAGCAAACCTAAGAATTTTAAGAGGAAACAGAGCTACAGCATTCTCAATGTTACTCACATGATATTGGGAATTATACTACTATAGTGAAAGGATGGGATTTCCATGGATTATCTATTCCAGTCCATGCCTATGGGGTATTTGAAGTAATAAACTCTCAATAAACTATTTTAGGACTTTAATTTTTAAGATAAATCTCTTTTTAGAAGATATTTATTCCCAAACCGACTCTAAATGTAGCTACACACATGTATGGTCTCTCAAAAATGTTCAGAGTACCAAACTAAACAACAAAAACACAAACAAGAAAACTGGCACTAGCAGTTTCACTGCCATATAGCCCTCGGTTATGTCTAATTTACACTATTGTCTATGTGGTTTTACTTCAGTCTGAAACTTTAAATTATGGATTCTCAAAAGAGCTAGTTTCTTCTGAGAGATAGCTTATAAACTGAAATAACGATTTATATTATAAACTGAAATGTTATGACCTACACCCACATATACATATATAAAAATAGTCCCACAAAACGTTTGACATGTTTAGATTATGCAGCTCAAATAATTTGTTATAAAATATTTTAAAGCTTAGTTTCATGTAATTAAGACAAAACTCTCCATTTTACCACTTCTTCCCCACACAAGTGTGTGTGTCCTTTACTGTGTCTCAAGCAAGCTTCCCAGAATGAGGTGTCCAAAGGTGCTGCTTTAAAAGAGATGCGAGAAAGGCTCAGTAAGTATTTCACAATTAGAGTAACATTCACACAAGGTAGAACAATGAGAACACAGAAAACGCTATCAAGAAAAGTTAACCATTCTATAATGCTTTGCCTTTTAGAAACCAGTAGCATTTCTTCTAATACAAAACCTTCAACATGAGAATCTTGTATTTTATGAAAAGGCTGTAGTGCAAGGATTTTCTTTAACGTCACAACTTAGAATGTCCAAGACACGTTAAGAAAATAAGTGGTGCCAACTAAAATGCAATTAAAGAAAATTGACTATTTTTTGTGAAGTCTAATACTTAAAATGTAAAGTGGAAGATGACACATTTAAAGATTCTAACAGTTAAACCATATAGCTTCAAACCACTTACTGAGTTTTTTCTCAGAATGACAGTCTTGTTCATATACAGACAAAGCGGTTCCAAATGAAGCACAAAAAAGCTTGGAAACTCTATGAAAAATTTTTCATAGTTTAGTATAACAAAAATAAATCTCTTGCAGCTATTAAACCATAATTTTAAAAGGGAATGTAAGTTATTGTGGATTTATAATCTAAATTAGAACTACAGTTTCCTCATACATTCAAAACCCAAGCAATAGCAACTAGTTTTAAAGCTCAAAACTGATTACTGCTAAGATTATAGTCACACATGACTTACGTGAAGCTGAACCCAGAATTAGTTCAAGTTACGATTTCATGAATTTTCTGAGACAATCGTTGACCTTGGCCTTGTATCTTCAAAATGGAAGACCAAGAATATTCAATGACATTGTGTCAAAGCAATTAAGAGAACTGCCACTGGAGTGTAAAGCCTTTGATATGGGTACCCTGTCTGATATCCTTTTCTTGGCTATTTCCAACAAAAGATATCAAGAAAAATAATGAAGACATTATTTTCTTTAAACAAACACACATAAACTTCTATTAGAAAAACATTAGATGGCTAACCTAATTTATAGTTTCCAAAAGCAAAATTATTAAACTTATTTTTAAAATAAAAAAACCTTTACCCACATTCTAATGGAAACTCAAATATCAACTTTTATTTTCAGAAATCAGAAATAAATGAAAGGCTACCTAATATAAATGGAAGGATCACATACAAAAGAAGCTAGTATTTTGATTCCTGGAAGAAGAGAAATCGGTTTTCTTTAGAAAGTGTACCTGACACTTTCTAAAATTCAAACACCTCTGGATTTACAGTTGTGAGAAATCAGGCCTTATTCACACTATGAACCGCGGCATGGAGTAAGGGGGAAAAGAAAACAAAATCTTCACATTTCCATTATTTCACACTTGCATTTTATGTTCAATGGTGCCAGCAGCAAAAATAAAACAAAACAAAGTAACTAGAAAATTTATATAACGGCAGCCATATAGAAGGCATTGCAATATTGCACCAAAATCCACAGATCTGGAAAGCTATGCCAGTGCAAGATTTAATCAGATACAGACTGCTCATGAGAAAATGGCATCAATTTGAATGATCCACTCACAGATCACTCTTAATTTTGTCAGCTATATTTTCTTCCTTTGCATTTGAAGAGTTGAAATACGCAGTTAAGCCTAAACTATTAATTATAAATGCCTTTAAAACAGCTATTCAAGAGTCATTCCAAACTTTCTGTTGACTATCTTTCATGCTAGTAGCTTCCAGAAACTAAAAAGATGTTGAGGGTTGACATATCTCACTAGTGCCACTGAATACTTTGCACAAACCTATCAAGCAGATATAACCAGTAACATTATAGCTCATTTCTCACCTCGCAGTCAAAACTGAGCTCAAACTGTGTAAGAGTTGCTGCCCCCTATTCATCACCTACAGCAGTCTTACTGAATAGAAACAATGGGACTTGTACTTACTTTTAAGGGGATTTTACTTAGTATGGCATTACCTAACTTTTCTTTAAAAGTGCTTGCACGCTGCAGGGTCAGAGCTTGACACAGACCACTCTGATTATCACTAAAACAGGGTAACCAACATCAAACAGACTGCAAAGAAAAACATTTTCAAACGAGATAAAACATACATTGATATGAAATATTAACGTTTAGCTTTGAAAACAAAATGTAAAACATTACTTTTTTAAAATCCATACATGTTTCTGAAATATGAGTGCAAATTTTACTGAACCAGTATGGACTGAAGAAAGACTACTTTGATCCCAAATGAGTACTCCAGTTATTTTAACTTTCTAAAAACATTAATACATTAAAGACGTTACACCTAAGTTTCAACAAGTATGGCAAACTGTATGTGCAAGTGCACTAGCTTAAAAATATAGACTCCTAACCACGCATAAAAGGGGTGTGCCTTATATATTTATAGGATGTATGTGAGTATGGATACGCTTTCACTAACACAATGCAGATAAGAGAAGGCAGCTTAGAAATAGTGTTCTGATATAAAAAACTTTTGTAGAAAATTTAAATTTTTGCATTTTCAGCAAAAAGCCATGCACAAAGGTCAAGAGTTTTATACTTTTAAATAATAAACCAAAACATATAGTGGACTAAAATAATGTCCAAAAAGAGTTCAGCTAGAGGGACTGAAATCACATCCAGTGACACTTACTGGGTCTTCTCTTAGAAGATGCACAAATCCTATACTAACATCTGAAAGAAATGTTTAAAGCAGAAAATCAACTTCCCAGGTAAGTAGAGCAGTGTATTAACTGCTTTTGGAAGTAGTTTCAAGAGCTAGCGCTTTAAATGAACTTATTGCATGAGTTTGAGGCCACTGAAAGGAAAAGAAAGATGCTAGCACAGAATGAAAACTTACAATATTAGACCAATGGCTTTGATAATAAAACTGGTGAGGTTTTTCTTTATGCTTTTAAACTACTTTATCACAAATGCTTTATTTGCCTTTTCCTTTTTTTAGGGAGAAAGATTTCATCAGTTGCAACGTCTAACCTCATCTAGTACATAGTCCGGAAAATGTAGGTTGCATACTTGTAAACCATCTAGCTTGCAGGGCATCCGAGGGTACTCATCTTCCTTCCACTTATTTTCATCTGGGTCAAAGGTGAGAATAGAATCACTGTAATGACCATTATAACAAAGGCCTCCAAGGACCATTATCTGTTTGTCCAGTACAGTCACACCATGGCCACTTCTACCAATTGGCATCGATGCCAAGATGGTCCACTGATCAGTATCTGGGTTGTACACCTCTGTGGAAGGGCATCCCTGAGATTCAAAAGAGGCCCTCAAGATCACACAGACACCACCGAAGACATAAAGCTTGCCATTGTAAGATATCATCTTGTGAAAGCATCTGGCATAATTCATCTTGCTCTTATTCTCCCAGCAGTTGGTGACCACTTGAGTTCTTCTGGTCCGCTGTTCTATGGTCCCTTCTTTACTGGGGTCAAATACACACACTTGTTTAGATGTGGAAGATGAAGTGATTCCTCCAGTGATAAACAACTTATTATTGAGCACTGTCCCCTCATGTCCATATTTGTTGACTGGATAAGGATCTACAAATTCCCATTTATCATTAATGATATCATATCTCTCAGTTGAGTAGAAAGTTTCATCTCTTGTTCTGCCTGCCACAGCATAAATAAACTTTCCAATAACACCAACAGCAAATTCTGAACGGGGTACAGACATGTCTGCCATGCGCAGCCAAGAATTTTGTCTTGGATCATACCTGAACACTTTCGAAGAGGCATGGAATTCACCATCTGGGCCTAGTTCTTCTCCACCTAACAGGAATACAAAATTATTGACAATAGCAAGGCAGTCTGGCCTTAGAGGTACTTGGGGGCCCTCCAGTTCCCACCAGACTCTTGGTTTCTTCAGAAGTAGTATTTTACTGTTAACCATGCTATGTCCAATCATTCCTCGGAATACTGTAGTTTGGGGTTTGGCAGAACGAATACGGCTTGATTTCATGTCTAGCAAGGGTTGTTGGTGAATGTTCTGGAAGTAGCTGAGTGCTTGGTCAACTTCATAGCGTAGCTGTCGAGAGTATCTATAAAATTCTGATGTTTTAACCTAGGAATACAAGTGAAAGAATTTAATCAAAAGAAAAAGCATGAGAGTAAAACAAACTATCAATGCTTACTAAGATGATCAAGATATCACTTTAAGACTCCTTTGGTAAAACTGCTTTTCCTGACAAAATTATTTACTTTGTTTTCTACAAAGCTTTTCATTGTATTTATTATTGTAACTTGTATTTATAATCACATATATATGTTCCCAAGCCTTTAAAAGTAAACACTCTCAGCCAACTGGTGGTGGTAGTTATGGTGGTGGTGGCAGTGCATGCCTTTAGAGGCAGAGGCAGGCAAATCTCTGTGAGTTTGAGGCCAGCTGGCCTACAAAGAAAGTTCCAGGACAGCCAGAGCTGTTACACAGAAACTCTGTCTCAAAACACAAAGGGGGAAAAAGTAAACACTCTCCTTTTCAGGTACAAGTTAATTTTTAAACAGAACAGGATTCATGAAAAAGTCTACCATCAGACACTATTATATGTTAGACCGTAGGCTACAAGTGGGGATCAGATCAAAAACAGGGCTTCACTTGCAGTTTTCTTAACCAATGATAATATATACCATAAAACAACCTCAAGAGAATGTGGAGAGTTATGGTACTGAGTTAGTGGAAACTTTACATACACAATTTCCAGTAGATTTTTAACATGAAGACTTTTAGTGTGACATCAACAACTCCTATAGTAACAATTCAGCAGAAATAACATGCCAACTGTTCCTTTCTGGTTTTGGAAATACTACCTTAGGATGACTACTATTAAGGTCTTAGGAAACACTTTTAAGTGCTATACTAGGCAATATTGGTAGATATAAGGTAAGTGTAATAAGTGGCTTATTTCCTCAAAGATCCTCTATTGCATTTTTGTCATTAAAAACGGGGGTTTCCCCCCGATTTCCAACATCCTCTTCTACAAAGTATTTCTTGGGTATATTAGGTTGGTCTGATATGTTCTTACACCTACATTTAAAGTGCTACTATACAGATATGTGCCATACTACTTCAGATCTGTCAACTGATTCTCTTGGCCTATTTACTATGTTTTCGTTTTTTCTAAATACCAACCTGAAATACCCATGAAATACTTTGTAAAAGAGGATGCTGGAAATTATCAGGGAAAAAATCTTGTTTTTAATGACGAGGATGTAGTAAGAGGATCTTAAACATGACATGAGAAATGAAACACTATGGAGACAGACAAAAATCTCTCAGATAAGGGCTAGAGATGTAGCTAAGTAGTAGAGTACCTGTCTACCATGTGGAGAGGCCCTGGGTGCCTTCTTCAGCCCTGGAAACAATTCTACAAATGACTATGACTAATTTGAAACCAAGCAGAGTAGAAGAGCAAGAACTTTAATGTAATTTGACATTTAAACTTGAGGCATTATATGAGTGTTGGATTATCAATATAAGGAAAGCAGCTAGGTTTGGGGAGAGGTATTCAATTTCCTAGCAGGAAAATTGGTGGCAGTGTGAAGGAGGAAACTTCTAGGAGCCTTGTTAGAAATCCAAAAAGATAGCTCAAGAAAAAGTCAAAAGCATATATATGAGCTTCTCCTCCTCCCTTCTTAGGTTTCTTTATTAATCCATCCTGTCTGTCATTAATTCTCCCATATAAGTACAAAAAGATATCAGATATTATAAGCTATCAAAGTTAAATGTTTTCTTCACTGTATTTAATATAACTGATTTGATCTTAAATTCCAGGCATTTCATTTATGCAAATAAGACCTCATGTTGATATGGAGGTTCCCTCCATGGGCTTCATTAGACTAGCAAAGGTAGAACATCTTGTCTAACTCCAGAAGATGCAAAATAATAGTTGTGTTGGGCACTTCACATGTGTAAATCTTGTTAAAATTATTACACCTGTGAGAGAAAAGTAACAATTCTTGATTTCTTGCTAAGAAAATTGAGGCTTAGGATATTAAGTGACTTATTTACTCACTCAAATTATTTCATAACTAAAACTGGTAGATCCAGGATCTGAAGACGACTTTACTCTAAAGTTCATATAATTTCCAGTATGTTAGGAATACAGCTTCTATTCTGCTTTAGAAAAATCTGAAAATATTATGTTCATTGGTTAAAAAAAAACCCTAGATAGCTGGGTGGTGGTGATACACACTTTTAATCCCAGCACTCAGGAGACAGAGGCAGATGGATCTGTGTGAGTTTAAGGTCACCCTGGTTTACAGAGGGAGTTCCAGGACAGCCAGAGTCACACAAAGAAACCCTGTCTCAAAAAACCACAAAGATAAAAATCCTAGCAAGAGATTAAACCTAATGGCTTTTCTCAAAGAAAAAGACTCTAACTCTCCTTAACAAAACCTATCAGTAATGGCTGGTGGGCTGGTGCATGCTTGTAATTTTAGCACTTGGGAAGTGGAAACGGGGGATCAGAACTGCAAGACCATCTTTGACTACATAGCAAATTTGAAGCCAGCCTGGGCTACATGAAAGTGTATCTCAAAATAAAAAAATCAGTTGCTGGGATGACAATGATTATACATTCAGCTCAATTCTTTCTAGTAAAACAAGTATAGAAGAATTGAGCAAATAAAAACTATAAACTAATTATTGCAATAAAGGAAAATATGAAAAAGACTTTACTACTTTAGTTCACATATTTAAAAAGCTTTAATCTCTTAGGAGAAATAATGGGATAATAGTTCAGCAACTAAGGATAATATCTGATTATTTATGAACATGGAAAGATGCTCACAAAATATTCAGTCATTTGTTTTTATTATTATTTTTGTTTGCTTTTTTCAAGACAGGGTTTCTTTGTATACAGCCTCAGCTGTCCTGCAACTCACTCTGTAGACCAGGCTGTCCTTGAACTCAGAGATATCCACCTGTCTCTGCCTCCTGCCTGCCTGCTGGGATTAAAGGAATGTACCACCACCTGAATCAGTTATTTTATTGATACTGATGATTGAACTTAGGTCTTGAATGCCAGGTAAGCATCCCACCAACTGAGACATATTCCAAACTCCCACAGTATGTTCTGTTCACTTTCTGCAGAACAGCACCCTGGCACCACACCAATTAAATACATTTTTATATAAGCTTACTTACGTTAGTAGTGATTGTCTCTGAAATTTCATGAATATTTTGGTTCCTTATCATGTATCATATTTATAAATAAAAACTGAGTTATTTCCATTTTTAAAATGGGTCTCAAAGAATTGGAGGTATATAGCAGAGCACTTGCCTAGCACATGTAAGACCAGGGTTTGATTCCCAGCACCCTGAAAAAAAAAGTTAAAACCATCAAATGTCTACTTCAAGCTAGTCATGGTGGCAAATGTCTGGAATCCAGTCCACAGTAGGTTGCTGAGCAGAAGCCAGCCTGGATTAACCAATGAAATCTTGTTTTGTTTTGGGTTTTTTTTGAGGGGGCAGATACAGTAGTTTAAAATTTCGTAAGTAAAAATGAGTATTTTTCTATTTTCCTTTCCTATTCACTTTTTCTATAATTGCCTAATGGTGTGCTTTATTAATTTATCATTTTCTTATTGATGTGTTGGAACTAAAAGTTCATACTCTGTAATTATGAACTAACAAGAATTAATGTAAAATTAACAAGAATTAATCATGGTGATGCAAGGTATAATCCTACCAGTCAGAAAGATTGGAGTTTAAGGTCATCTTTATCTATATAGGAAGATGGATGCCAGTCTGAACTACATGAAACCCTATCTTGAAAGAGAGAAGGGAGGGAGGGAGGGAGGGAGGGAGGGAGGGAGGGAGGGAGGGAGGGAGGGAGGGAGGGAGGGAGGGAAGGAGGGTAGGGAAAAACTAAATTAACAGGGACCACAAACCTCAAATTACATATTTAAGTGTCTAATGTGCACAACCAGTGGTCTGGATGCCACACAAATTTTCCAATAATAGGATTTTGTCCAGCACAGTAATTAAACATCTTATCAAGCAATTCAGTATGGAGCTTAAGAATTCAATCTAGAAAATTTCTGATTTGGAAACACATTAGCTGTACCTTAAACCTTTTTAAATGTGCGTTGGTATTTGGCCTGCATGTATGTCTGTGTGAAGGTGTCAGAATCCCTGGAACTGGAGTTACAGACAGTTGTGAGCTGCCATGTGGGTACTGGGAATTAAACCCGGGTCCTCTGGAAGAGCAGCCAGTGCTCTTAACCACTGAGCCATCCCTCCAGGCCCAATTTTGGAATTTTAATCCTATTACCTCATCTGTTATTATTGGGGTAACAATAGCACCCATGCTTCTTAACTTTGTGGCAGAGATGACTGAGATAGACCAGGTGCAAAGGATTTAGTTTGGTGTCTGTCTTGTGCCCATGTATAAAAGTCATCAATTGTTACATTAAAAGTTAGTTTGTAGAGTAAGACAGAAATGAGAGGAACCTATTTCGGACCTAACCCTTTAGTAGAAACATGACTGGTGATATACTAATAGAATACTTATTTACAGAAAGCAGCCTTGTTCAGAGATTGTGAAAGGAGAAGTGTTTCAAAAGCAAATCAGAACTTTGCAAGGAAGCTTAGGAAGGCTTGGGGGTTCTGTGAAGTATAATACTAACTCAATTGCAAAACACACTGAGGAGACAAAAAACAAAGCTACTTGATGTGGCACACAGAGTTATTTGGAATGGAATGGAATACTCATAGAGCAAGTACTATAAAGTGGAATGAAACTGTAAGAATGCAGTAAAATGCCGAAACTTTACAAAGTATCAGATATTAAACAAAAAGTAGAAGAAAAAGTGAAATTTACCCATGAACTACTTAATGTATTAACAAACAAAGCCTTAGGTGGCACCTGCCTTTAATCCCAGCACTTGGGAGGCAGAGGTAGATGGATCTCTGTGAGTTACAAATATACATAATACATTCCAGGCCAACCCTATCTCAAAGAAAAAAATTAGTTGAATGAACTATGGCATATATCATTATATTTAATGACTGTATATGGCATATAAAATGAACCTAAAATGTACTGACGATGTTCAAAATGTTAAATGAGGAAAACCAAAGAACAGTACATATATTCTAAAATAAGCTGCTTTACAGTTGGAAGCACATATGGGGGGTCTGCATATGTGTTCAACACACAACTACCAGTGACTTCCTGGGGTCTATCCCATTTTGATTCTATTGGGGTCAGAATATGCGTTTTTCACAAGGGTCATAGCCTTTTTTGTAATAACCAGTAAAAAAAGGTAACTGTTAGTCCCAAACCTAGAGAGTTGGATCTCTGGAGTCAACAAGCCCTCTGCCACTGAAGGCAGTTCAGTTGTGGCTACCAGCAGGATAGGGATAAGGAGAGGCTACAGTAGATAGGGATCCCAGTGTCTCAGAAAACTAGGCTAGATGACCTGACATCCCCTCCCACATTCTAACCCTGGCTCTTACAGATCTCATCAAACTGGCCCAGCTCACCTGCTCTGGAAATCATTTTCCAGTCCTGCATTTTATACCCAATTTTCTAGTTTCTTTGTCCTCTTCCCCATTCGTTGTGTGATGCTCCTTTGAAACCTGGGTTCTAAAGAGCTAACAAGATTCACTTTAATTCTATGTTCAAGTCCAATCAAACTGTTCTACCTCTAAGCCTCCAATAATGGAATTCGTGCCCTTTGAAATAGCTAATTAAAAATATTCCAACCAAAGAAATTTAGTTCCAATTTCTTTTGGCCAAAGCAAGTTCTAGATCTGCTTCACTTTTCCCAAAGTTTCTTACTGCTGTGCTTTTTCTTAAATTACTCAGTATCAACAAGCACAACCAATTCCTTCTTTCATTGTGGAGGTAGAACTAATGCCTCTACTAAATCTTGGCCTAAGTAATTTTACACACACACACACACACACACACACAAACACACACATACACACACACACACACACCTTTTTGAGCATAGCAGTGAAACCACATGAAAGAAATCCTTGAAAGTATATTCATGAAGAGAGCTACCAAAACCAAAAGGGACTGTCTTTTCATAAAAATGGCATTTCTCCCATCATTCATTCCTCATGTAACAGCTTAGCCATCTGTATATCAAGTGCTATCAAAAGATAAATATAGGAAGAATGACACATCTTTCATGTTCTGAATTACTTTCTTTCATAAACATAAAAGACTGCCTTAACACTTGGGAAGATTATCACTTTTCCTACTTTCATACATTAAGAATGTTATTATAAAAGTGGCATCTGTTTTAAAGTAAAAACCTAGGGCATACATATTATCTCTTAAAAACAGTAGTCTGGGCTGGGTGGTGGCGGCACATGCCTTTAATCCCAGCACTCGGGCAGCAGAGGCAGGCAGATCTCTGTGAGTTCGAGGCCAGTCTGGTCTACAGAGCTAGTTCCAAGACAGCTAGGGCTGTTACACAGAGAAACCCTGTCTCCAAAAACCAAAAAATAGTATGAATTCTTAGTTGGCCATTTCCTCCTCAAAACTTTTCAACTTAATTTGTGTGCACACACATATGCATACAGTTAGGGAAGGAAGCAATACGACACAGGATTAAGTCCCAAAATATTATACAATCCATTTATTAAATAAGCAATTTTTTTTAGTTTTTTGAGACAGGGTTTCTCTGTGGAGCCCTGGCTGCCCTGGAGCTCACGCTGTAGACCAAACTGGTCTCAAACTCAGGGATCCACCTGCCTCTGCCTCCCATGTGCTAAGGTTAAAAGTGTGCATCACTACCACCAGGCTTAAATAAGCAAAATTTAAAGGTAACTTATTAATACTACTTGTAATTTTGAGAAGTAAAATAAACTTGTAACATTAACATGCATTTCACTACAATTTACTAGATTTAACTCAATAGCTATAATTTTAAATAGTTGCTAAAACTGACTACAGTCTAAAAGTTAAGTTTTTATGCAACAAATCTAAGACATTACAAGCTGTTTCACTTTTTGAATAGTCTTAGTAATCAACCTCAAGGCCACAGAGGCTAGGCAAGTTCTCTTCTACTAAGCTATACCCCCAGCCATGAAATAATTTTTAATGTCTAATATATTTCCACTAAACCAGAGAGAATCTTATATATTAATATTTCCTTCAGTGTGAGACTCTGAGCCACACTCTTTTAGATATTTTCTTCCTTATAGGAAACATTAGCTGCATGAACAGGCACTTCTGACTCTTCCTAATCCAAAAATGCTAAATCTCAGAATGATGGGTGCAAGAAGTATCATGTACAAGCCTGTATCTTGGTTTTAAGTTCATCCCTACTTCTCTACCAAGACCCAATCTTATCAAGAGAAAATCTAAAACTAAAGTACTACCAATGGCTTGTGCTAAAACAAATCTTATCTTTTAGAAATCACAACTGCATTTTAGTTTTATTTTGTGTTTTTGGTGGTGGTGGTGGTGGTTTGTGATGAGGCAGGTCATACTATGTAAACTTGGCTGGCCTTGAACTCATTATGTAGCTTAGTCTGGTCATGCACTTGTGAGACATCCTCCTACCATCAGCTTCCCAGGTGCTAGGCACCACATCTGGCTCATTTGATAAAAATTTTGATTGTCAGTAAAATGTGGGGCAGTCTTATGTGTAGTATTGGAAAACTACCATGTCAAAGTCTTTATTTCCATAAGGGTATGGCAAAGTCCTAGCCTAGCACTCATAAGGCCCTGATCAGAAAAAGCTTACACTGATTTATGTGAAATAAAGAACTAGATGCAAAATGCCTTTTATTAATCCCTTTGTCCTAAAAAATAAGCTAATGAAAAGTAAAAATAGACTAAGTGGAAATCCTTTTGGTAGCAATACTGCGATCAATCAGCTCTTAGTATCAGAGAGGGATTGATTCCAGGACTTTATGCTGATGCTCCAATCTCTTACTTAAAATGGTATAGGGTTAACAAATTTAGTGGACACACATGTTCCAGCATGCTTTATAAACCATCTCTAGATCACTTATAAAAATTAAAACTAAATGTGCTTAGAAAGTTTAATTTCTTTACAACTTCGGTATGACAGAGCACTGCTAGAAATGGTGCATAAAGGTAGGGAATTATTTTAAAATAGTTCTCAATATTTGAACTGCCAGATTATT
The DNA here is from genome assembly GCF_017639785.1 of Mesocricetus auratus. Taxonomy (NCBI): domain Eukaryota; kingdom Metazoa; phylum Chordata; class Mammalia; order Rodentia; family Cricetidae; genus Mesocricetus; species Mesocricetus auratus. Next base: position 41,146,913 of record NW_024429188.1, on the reverse strand, counting down.
AATGATAAATGATTTGAAAATTAAAAAATAAAGTTAATAGTTTTTACTGTGATTATACGGATTTTAAATAGCACAAGTAAGTTCCAGAATTCACAATTTATGTGAAATCTTTTATTTACAGAAATACACTCTACTATATAAATATAGTAAAGCAGGCAAGCCAAATAAAGGGTTTAATTCTAAAACTAACTTCTAAGTAAGTCACAGCATAGTGCTTACTTAGGGAAATGTGATTCATTTTTAGGTAGTCAATTGAAAAAGTAAGACTTCAAGCCAGGCAGTGGTGGTGTACACCTTTAAACCCAGAACTTGGAAGACAGAGTCAAGTGAATCCAAGTTTGAGGCCTGCTGGTCTACAAAGTACGTCCAAGAATGGCCAGGGCTACCCCTTCTTGAAAACCCAATAATGATGAGGAGGATAATACTTCAAAGCCTAAAATCTAAAAATTTCCCTTGTTCTTTCTTGCTCCTAACCTTTCCTCCAGTCATTTTGATATTTGATTTGGGGGGGAGGGTGTTTTGAGACACGGTTTCTCTGTGTAGCCCTAACTGTTCTAGAACTTGCTCTGTAGACCAGGCTGACCTTAGAACTCAGAGATCCACCTGCTTCTGCCTTAAGTACTGGGGTTAAAGGCATGCACCCTCAGCTGGCATTCAGTCTTTTTTCCTTCAAAGTGATGGAAATGAATTCATGTTAAGGAAAGCTCTCTACACCTCCAGCTCTCTTTAATCTTTTTAATTTTCTGTTTTTCTATCATCTTTCCCAACTTATCAAAAAGGGTTACTTCTCTTACACATCAGCAAAGAGACCCTTACTCTCTTGATTTTGTTTCATCTTTCTTATTGAAAAGGGGAATACTGAAACGTTTTTTCTTCAAAACATCTTATTATACTGTCCTGGCTTGCCTAGCACCCAAGGAAATCTGTCTGCCTCTGTCTCCTGAGTGCTAGAATTAAAGGTGTGCATTACCATGCCTGGCCCAAGATCAAACTTTCAAAGTCCTGTTTTCAATAGGTTCTGGTCTACTAAGTACTCCCTAACACAATGCCTTTCTCAAGGGTTTAACAGTAGTCAACATCTAGGCTTCTGACATTTTTGAAGAAGTATGAGCCTGAACTGAATCTAAGTCAGAGGTAAGGAAAAAAATCACTCTCTATACACAGCAGATTTCAAAGCCTAAGAAACACCGTGGATCAGTTTTTTAGGGGGAAAAACCCAAGTGCATATGCGTTAATTTTAAGCATCTTAGTCTATGGGGCATGGGAGGAAGGATTAGCAAAAAGGAGACTGATGTAACTGAGAGAATGTTTAATACTGACTTAGTTCCCCCTTTAAAAAACCCACCCATTTTTGTTTTCACTCTAAGGGCCAAATGAGCTAACTCGTCATTTAAGCAGTTTAAAGTTCTAGGTGCATGGATACTATTTCGTATCTGAAGAGGTTTTTAAAGCACAACTCAAGCTTATCAGAAATTCTGGTCAAATGTCTAATTTTCTTTCTTTAAAATTATTTTTACAGACTAAGTAGATGGCTCCATGGGTAAGAGCACTTGCTAGGAAAGCAAGAGACCTGACTTTAATTAAATCCCCAGCACCCATTTAAAAGCTCAGCATGGCCACAACTGGGGGTCAGAGAAAAGCAGGTTCCAGGAGCTCAAGGGCCAGCCAGCCTTGCTAAAATGACAAGTTTTAGATTTAGTGAGACTCTGGCTCAAAAACTAAGATGGAACGTCCTCCTCTAGCGTCTATGTGCATGTACACAGGCACTCTACATAAACACTTAATACACACGTGTACATACAATATACATGCACATCTAAGTACTACTGTCAGATACAGCACTGTTTCTCTTATACTTCTAAAATTGTAAGAGTTACAGACAAATTTCCACTCATTCTAGCTCTAATTGAAGTCATTAGATATAACCAAAGTCTTTTCAAGAAGATTTGACTAAACAGTGCTAAAATTACAAATAACAGTTTTACTTCAAGCAAGTACCAGATCAGTCAGCATGTTCCAAAACACATGAGGGGATTCCAGGGACCCATAATTACAGCATTTATACTTTATCGTGTGGGCTGTACTCCAGTTAATGAGAATATCATACCACAAGCATGACATAAGAAGAGTAACTGTTAACAATCCACTGTAAATGAAGGAGAAACTGTGTGGTTGATTAGGGTTTGGTGAAGAACACTGACAGTTACTATATTCTAAGGTACACCTAAGATACTCAAACCCTCATCCTTGAATTTTTCCAGTTTCTAGGTGACCTCAGGATGCTTTGGGCTTGTTTTAAAATGTAGCTTTGATTTTGGGTATGCATGCTTATGTGCATATGGTGGCCAGAGGTCAATCTTGGATGTCATTCTTCTGGCATTGTTCACATGTTTTTCAGACAGGATTTTTCACTGGCCTGAAATTGGCAAATTAAGCTAGGTTGGCCACCAGGATTCTGTCACCTCTGTGCTGAGATTATAAATATGCAACATCATGACAAACTTTTTTCCTGCATGGGTGCTGGGAATCAAACTTGGGTCCTCAAGCTCACATAACAAGCACTTTACCATTTGAACTATTTCCCCCAGACACCAAAATGTAGGGGTTTTGAGTGGGTTTTGTTTTGAGACAGTTTCTGTGTATCTCCTGCTGTCCTGGAACTCACTCTATAGACCAGTCTCAGAGACCTGTCTGCATCTGCCTCCCTAGTGCTGGGATTAAAGAAGTGTTACCACTGCAGGGGTTTGTTTTTTCGTTTTCATTTTTGGTTTGGGATTTGTTGTTGTTTTTGAGATAGGCTCTTAATATGTAGCTTTGGCTGTCCTGAAACTATACAGACCAAGTTGGACTTGAACTCAGTGATCTCCCTGCCTCTGCCTCTTGAGTGCTGAGATTAAAGGTCTGTGCCACCACAACCAGCTCAATTTGTAGTTTTTAAAGCCATGAACTCTAGGTGAGCATTATGACACAGGCCTGTAATCCCACCATTCAGAAAGCTGAGGCAAGAGGACTGCCACAAGTTAGGCCATTCTGGGCTAGATGAGATCCTGTTTTAAAATATCCAAATGTTAGAAAGCCTTTCTGAAGCATTATTTTCACTGACTCTTGAATTACTTTTCACTAATAAAGGTATACTTTAAGCTATCAAAATTGTCAAAGTGGTAAATATTCTATTACATGTATAATGGGTATGTGCATGCCACTGTGTATGGATTAAGGTCAGAGGACAACATTCTAGTTCCACCATGTAGATTCCAGGGATTGAACTCAGGTCATCAGGCTTGGTAGCAAGCACCTTTACCCACTGAACCATCTTGCCAGTCCAAAGTAAATAGTCTTAAAATAAGCTATTTTGAGTCCAAACATATTGTGACAGGAAAGTACTATTCTAAATTCTGTACATACAACAGATACACATTATGGCTTTTTCTCCTTAAAAGCATTAGCTTTGGACTTTAAACTGTAGGGACAGTCGGGCGATGGTGGTGCACGCCCTTAATTCCAGCACTCGGGAGGCAGAGGCAGGCAGATCTCTGGGAGTTCAAGGCCAGCCTGGTCTACAGAGTGAGTTCCAGGACAGGATCCAAAGCGATACAGAGAAACCCTGTCTCAAAAAAGAAAAAAAACTGTAGGAACTCATCATACAGCCCAGTGGTAGAGTACATGCCCTTGGGTGTTCTAAGCAGAAAAAAAAATTTTATTTTTATATAAATCTAATTTTGAGGTAAAACAGTGAATTATGCTTAACCAGTAAGGGAAAAAGCACACTATGAAATCTGAATATTATGAGGCAGTTCATAAAATATGTCTGGAATAAGCAAGATGGGTTTACTTAAAGCAGAATACATCTATATAGTCTGCTTCCTTAATAAACAGAAATCAAATCAACTATAAAACTCTAAATACAGAGCTGAAATAATCTGTTTTTCTATCCTCATAGGACTAAATAATTTTGAAGTTAATTCATATTAATTACAATATCCAGAGGGTCAATGGCATGCTGAGTCTTGTGTGTATTTATGATTTATAAAGATGCTCCAGGTTCAAAAATGTTAAAATATGGACTCAAGATTGTAGTTAAGTGGAAAATCATTTGCCTCACATGTTAGGCCCTGGCTCAAGCCCTAGCACCACCAAAATAAAAAAGTGTTAAGACTATGCCACTAGACTATGTCTTCTTATTTATTTTCTGGTTTTTTGAAACAAGATCCTACACTGTGTCTCAGGTTGATCTCAAACTCAAGGCAAAATCCTACCTCAGCCTTCCAAGTACGAGAATTATAGGAGTGAGCCACCATTCCTGCTGTGCCACTACATTAAAGAAATCAACAAATGTGTTCTAATCAATAATTTAACAATTTTACACAAATAAGGTCTTTTGCGTAAAGTATAATTTTGCCAAATATGCCATTTACTGGATAATTTATTATGCCTATTTATGTATATGTGACCATGTGCAGCCATGGCATATGGGAAGATCAGAGGACAACTTTTGGAAGTCAAATATCTCCTTCCACCATTTAGGTCCCAGGGATGAAACTCAGGTTGTCAGGCTTGGTGGCAAATGCCTTTACCTGCTCAGCAATCTGACAGGCCCATATTGTTTCTTGTTTTTTAAGCCAGGCAGTGGTAACACATGCCTTTAATCACAACACTTGGGAGGCAGAGGCAGGGTGATCTCTGAGTTACAGGCCAACCTGGTCTACAGAGTGAGTCCAGTACAGGGCTGTTACACAGAAAAACCCTGTCTCAAAAAGCAAAAACCACAAGACCAGCCAGGTACAGTGGCTCACAGCTGTAATGGTAGCACTCAAAAAGCTAACATGGGACGACTGTCTAGCCTAGGTTACATAGTGAGTTCCAGCCAAGCCTGGGTTACCAATGAGACCCTGTCACAAAAACAAACAAACAAACAAACAAAAAAACAAAGAGCATGGTTTAAACAATTTAACTCTTTACTGAAATTCATTGTGATAACAGGCCTCATCTTTGTTAGCAGATGCAAAGGCCATCAAAGCTAGTAAAAATACATGCCAAAGATATCTGCTTAAGTAAAAATTGAAATTATAGTCTACTTTCAAAACTAAGAATCTTACATAGATTAAAAACAAATCAACTTAAAAAACTGTTTCAAAAAGACAAGATTTAACTTGGAATGTACTGGAGTGCTTCCTTAAAATGTGTGAAGACCTGAGTCCAACCCCCAACCAGCATCAAAAATTTAAATTAAAAAAAAGACTCTGAAACTGTCAGATTTGATTTGACAGTAAAAACAAAAATGTGCTTTCATATCTTATATTCTTTCAGGGTTATGAATTTCTTAGGTTTTGTTGTTGTTGTTCATGCAAGCATTTTAGAATTTCACAATTCTACTAGCAACTTCTAAATGACTGAAGGTGAATCACAGGTAAACAGCATTCATCATGTTACCTCCAAGGGCTCTCATTGGTCTAGCAGTTTTAAGAAAGCTCCTGATGAGGCATAAGCAGACCTGGATTCCAGTCTAAACAGTGCCACTTGTTCTGGAATATGCTTCCTAACCTTTCTGAACCTCTTAAATATAAAATGAGGGTAACATTTGGACTCTTACCTATGTGGAAAGCACTTAGTGGACACAACCTGGCAAACACACATATGTATTATGTACACACAAAACAGAGAGAGAGAGAGAGAACTGAGAGAAATTCAGAAGGGATGGATTATAGGGAATGATAATGCAGGAAAATGAACCTAGTGATCCTAGTGATTTCAACACAGCTAGAGGGCCTTATTCAGATTCCTGAGATCGGATTGGGTGGAGCTCCTCTCGGAGAAACAGAATACTTCTTTTCCTTTTAAGATGCCATTGCTCAGATCTGATAACTACTGCTACAGGAAGAAGCTTCTTCCCAAAACTTTGTATAGGTGTTTATTTTTCTGAAGACAGAAAAAGGATCATGACAAAAAGAGATACTACACTCATTAACAGCTAATCTTTATTAACCACACCATGAATCTTTAGGACTGGGAGTTCTTTAACTGTAGGGGCTGGAGAGATGGCTCAGTGGTTAAGAGCACTGACTACTTTTCCAGAGAACCTGGGTTTAATTCCTAGCACCCATATGGCAGTTCACAACTCTCTTATATAACTTCAGTTCTAGGGGACCCAACTCCCTCACACAGACATACATGCAAGCAAAATACCAATGCAAATAAAAATACAAATAAAATCTTAAAGAAAAAAACACTAACTGTATATAAACATAACCAAAGGGTAAGAATTAGGGAGAGGGGCATAAATATTACTATATGCATATTCAGAGTTGCTAATGAAAACTCAGTTCCTTAACTTTAGAGCAATATTCTGCTATAATAATATAATCCAAATGACAAATGCAAATCAAAAGATGCAATTTTACATGTGCTACCACTACACTTTAAAAACCACAAAAGGTGAAATTTTTTTAACATATTTAACTCAATATATCCAAAGTGTAATTTCAACATGTAATCAATCTCAAAATTATTTAAGTCTAGGGATATAGTTCAGTAGTAGAGCACCTACTAGAATCCACTAAGGTCCTAGGTTTTATTCTTAGTTCTAAAGTAAATTTGAGATAAGAAGCATCCTTTTTGTTGCCTTTAAAAAAGATTTATTTATTTAATGTGTATATGTATTTTGCCTGAATGCATACATATATGTGCCCCACGAACATGCCTGGTGCCATGGATTCCCTTGGAAATTGAATTACAGACAGTTGTGAGCTGTCATGTAGGTGCTAGGAATTGAACCCAGGTCTCTGAAAAAACACCCAGTGCTCCTAACTGCTGACCCATTTCTCCAGCTCTGCTTTAATGTTGTCTTAATCTTTGAACAGTGAAGCTCAATGTTATCCTCATTATACAGGTAAATCAGTTATACCCGATTTGGGTAGTACTGGAAACTGAATATAGTGCATGCTAAGCTTATACTACAGACTGAAGGCCCAGGCTCATTTTTTTTTTCAAGAAGTACTCTTTCAATTTAGCCCTTCATATAATTTTAACTCCAATTAAACTGAAGTATTCTACTTTCTCTTTAAGGGAGAGAAATTTTATTACTCTAAAAGAAACTTAACACAGAACAGAGTGAATAAAATTTTTGGTTTTCATCACAGGAGTCATAATACAAAAAAATGGTGATTTCTAAGCCTAATCAGAACAGCCAAATGGTTTTCCAAGTTTTTCCTGTGACATTACAGTATTTTCCTGTAAATTGTTTATGAAAAAACATGATTCTAAAATATAGATGTGTTACTAGGAAACAAGGGGTATGAAGAAACTAAGTTAACAACACAAGGAAATAATCAGATACATCTAGAATATATCCAGAATGTGAAATGCACTGCGACAATCAATGAACAGTCAAGCTTTCAAAAAAAAAGAAAGGAAAGAAAAACAAAAGAAAGATGGAGACTACTGTGGATTAAGAAAGCTTAGATATACATAATGACCAAAAAGCAATGTATGAACACTGGATTCTAGTGGATCTTACAAGCAACTGCAAAAACTAGAATATCCATTAGCAATTTGATGATGGATCTTAGTATCACTTGTAAGGTAAAAATATAATAGTAATAATAATAATAATAAATAAAAATCCTTACTCATAGGAGAAATATAGTTAAGTATTTAAGAGTGAGGTATCTTGATGTTTACAACTTATTTTCAAAGGCTAGGAAACAAACGTGTCAAATGTAAGAGTTCTTGAATCTAGGCAATGGCTATACACTGTACAAGTGTTTATTACACTAGTCATTCAACTTCTCATGTTAAAATATCCTTATAACAAATGAGGGAAGGGGGAGACAATTCAAACTCAAAACAAATACAATCAAATGTACTGTGCAAACCTTGAATAAAATTCAGTTCATGAAAAGCAACCAAAAAAAGATACCTTTGAGCTAACAGAAAAGGGCCTAGATGTTGCATGACACTAAAGAAATATTGTTGACTCTCTTGGGGATGACAATAGTATTTTGGTTATGCAGGATGATATCCTTAATCTTGGGAAATGATAGGTGAAGCAGTTAGGGATGAATGGCCACAATGTCTACAACATTCTTTTGTTTTATTTTTTTAAACAGTTTCTCTGTGTAGCCCTGGTAGGCTAGCCTAATACTCAAGAGATCTGTCTGCCTCTGCCTTCCAAATTCTGGGATTAAAGGCATGCACCACCACTGCCTGGCTCTACAACATTCCTTGAACCAGTTCAGGGAGGAGAAAAAAAATCACATACAAAAGACTATACAATCTCTACCTATATAGCACATATGTTAACAACTATTAACTTGGTATGTTTGTTTCAAGTGATCACTCTATTTTTATGTTTAAGTAAATTTACAACAGAAAATGTAAAACACATAAAAGCTAAAACAAGGCCATAAACACTCCCTGCCAGATGTGGCATGTGCATATAATCCCTGAACTTGAGAAGGCTGAGGCAGAGTATCCTGAGTGTCAGGCCAGCCTGGGCTCTATAATATGTTTAAGCCCAGCCTGGGATACAGTAAAACCCTTACTTGAAGAAAAATATCCATTTTTATAAATTTCAGCAAATGGGGTAAAAACCACAAATCAAAAATAGTTACACTTCCTGCCCCTGGAGACTCTCTTACTAAAAAAGGACCAGCATGAATTTACCTTTACACTTTTATGCCCACTCTAGGACCAGGCATATATAAGCCATGTTTTTTTAATGCTCTTGTATGGGACTTGCAATGTTCTGAATACAAGGAAAATATATGGATACTATTTCTAACGAGTTAGAAATATAAAATGTATAATAACTAAACTCTTTGTTTTGAGACAGGGTATCTCTATTATCCAGCCTCTGCTTAAGTGCTGGGATCAAAGGTGTATACCACCATGCCAAACCACATCTAAATATGTATTTGCCAACCAAATTCTCCATATTGGTTTAGTTTCTAAAGTTGTATTTCTAGAGATAAGGTCTCTAATCTGCATAACTGAAGTGCATCTCAACATTTAAAAAGCCACAGATTGCTTTGATAAACTTAAATCTCACACACTATTAAGGCAAGCTTACTAGTATTACTAAAGTAAAAGTGAAAGATTTTATATTATAAAAGAATGAAAAATTTCTCAACTGGGTCTTAAGTCTTCCTAAGAAAGTAGTTCCAGAAAGAAGGCTTAATACAATTTTTATCCTGATAAAAACCACATGCTTAGCCAATGGGGATAACCACTGTTATGCCATAGGTGTAAAAGGAAATCAGCAAGTTCAACTGTTAAACAACTACCCAATAGCATTACCTTTTAGTCACTGTAACAACTGTCTACCTTGAAAACTGATAATTGAAATGCAGGCTAGCCTAGCAGCTCAGCATTTACAAATCATTAACTGCTATCAGTTAACCATTATAATGTCCCACAAGAGATGAAATTTTATTTTCTATTTCACAAATATTTTCTATTTCAATCTAGATCGAAACTAGGTGGCAGGGGGCTCTGTTTTAGTAGTGAGAAAGCATCCTCATTTAATGTATAAAGACAAAACATGAATCCCCAGGGAAAGAGAGCAATAAAAACAATAGTAAAGGTAGGAAAAAAATCAACAACATAATCAGCAAATGGTTTACATAGTTGATGTGGGGCTGGTTCTTACTGAACAAAAACATATGATTTAGTTTCAATTATGTCTGTCATATTAATACATTTTGAGAATAAAGATAAAATTCCATAAAATTCTCTATTAAAGATAATGACATTTAATAGCAGTTCAGAAGGGGGGGGGGAAACATGCCAGGCTGCTGAGTGTTATTCAAAGGTCCAAATTTGTTTATTTATCAAATGGCATAAACAAACCTCCTTTTCAGAGATTATTTTTCACACAGTCCGTTAGTTAAAGCTGAATGTTTTAACATGAAGGGTGTCTGTTGACCAAGTTTTGTGTGCTTTCTAGAAAGAAGAAAAGATGCAAGAGGTAAACAGAGCCCCAGAGGTAACCATGTGATTAGAAACCAATTAAGTTAAGCAATTACTGAAGCTGCTCTCTCTCCTTCGGGCAAGAATGGATCACAAGTGAGACTCTGATATAAAAATGAAGATGCTTGCAAAAAGGCCAAGGCTGTTTTAGAGACAGTATTTTAAAATAGAACCATTTAAATGATAAAATGTACATAGGGATGACTGATGAATGTACATAGAGGATTTATGGTCAACTAGTTTGGAAGCAGCAAAATGGTTTTAGATATATATCTTGGTTTCATGGATAAATTTAGTTAGTATTCACAGTGAAATGGGGAACCGAAATAAGCAAGAGTATGGAAGACTCAGTGGCCTACTAGTCATCAAGAGCTATTGTATATGCCCTTATTGCATTTTAAATAAAATAGATTTAATGTATATGTATCACGTAGAATTGTAAAAATCCTCAATGCCAATTCTAGCACTGAATTACTTAAATTAACTTTTAAAAATAATCTAGCCCAGTTCATAATAAGAAAAGCTAAAGCAAATATGTAATATTTGCATCACATTATCATCCAACCTTAAAAATACTTTAAAGGTGGAACTATTCTACTACCTACCTGGTTTACCCTTCACCCACAAAATGTATTTTAAAAACACCTAAATGCATAAGATATAACAACATCAGTTTCTTATATATAAAATATTCTTATAAACTACTCCTTTTTTTGACTCTTGACCAACTCTAGGAATCTTATCTATAACAACATCTTTAACTAATTGAGGAATCCTGTCTATTGCTTTCAAATGCACCAACCTTCTCAAAAACGCTGGATGGAGTCATCAAACAAAACCTGATGTTCTGAATGATAGTATCTGTATGTCTCCATCGTCGTCTATCATGTCGCAGCCAAGACTGCACAGCCTCGTACAGCTCTATTTCTGGAAACCTGCTCAGATGATCATTATCCAGATAAGACATGAGCTTCTCAAAGCTCAGATAGGACAGGAAGTCAGGCCTGGACATGAGTGGCACAAAGTTGTCTAGCAGAAAGGCGTCCAGCTTCTCCCTGACTCCCTCGATGTTAACACCGAAATCATCTAAGAGTCTCATAATTTCTGCACAATTTTCTAAGCAGATTTTGGCTAACAGAAAAGAACAGCAGAACTTCACCACTTCTATAAGCTGAACATACATTGCAGCCTGAAGGATTTCATGAACAGTATTCATACTCAGTTCTATAGTTCCATAATACATAAATTGAAGAACATGGCTGAAACCGGTAGCTGTTAGACCTTTCAAATGAATTTTGTCCTGATCGCGTTCTCTCATGTCTGCTGTGAACATAATTCTGAAGTAATCACTCTGGGTGGCCAAGAGTGCTTTATGGGCCTGGAACTGATGGTCTTCAATAACCAGAGTGACATCAAGAAGCAATCCCTCCTCATACAGTGCTCTGAACCCAGCAGAGACACTGGTGTCATGGATGGAAGAACAGAAACCTTCCACGTCCCCTGCCATGAATCACCTGTAAAACAGTAATTAAAGAAAATGGTATTAATCATGTTCATGCATTCAGAAGGTTATTATTAAAAGCTGTAACAGTTTTTATAATATCTTAGATCTACTGGCAAACTCTTAAAGTATACAAACCATTAGAGAGAAAGTAATCTTCTATGAAAGTTTCCAAGCTAATGCTTTTGGCTTCCTACCTGGTGAAGAGACTCTTCTAAAGATATATCTATCAAACAATGGTAACCTGTTAACTTACAAACAATACACACCCATCTGACTTACTTTAGGCAATTCATCAAATATATATATATATATGCCCCAGAATTAGGAGTACAAAAGATTTCATAAGCAAATTATACAAAAAAGCCAAATTTGAAAATTCCTAGAAATTCACCCAAAGAAAGTAATTGGATAAACATGCCAAGTTGTGCAGATAAATTCTTAGAACTATTTATAATAAACTACTATGAAGTATCTGGCACAGCAGCATGCATTTGTAGTTCCAGCTCAAGAGGCTGAAAGAAAAACATCACTCTAATGCAGAGTTCCAGGCCAGCCTGCACATGATGGAGTAAGAAAAGGAAGGAGGGAGAAAAGGGTGTAAGTGGGGGTGATAAGCAAAGCCTGCTGAGAATTCAAAGTCAGCCTGATTTACACAGCAAGTTCCAGACCAGCTCCTGTCTTGGGCTACAAAGACAGACCTTCCTTGTCTACAAAAAAATGACTTAAAAGCTTGACACTTGCGGGGTATATGACACATACCTATAATCTAAGCAGTACTCGGGAAACAGAGGCAGGAGGACTGCATTAAGTTCTGACCAGTCAGAGCTACATAACAGGACACTCTTTAAAACAAAAACAAGTCTGACAACAGATTAATAAGTAAATATGGTACAGTCTAATGGTAGATTACTATAACAGGTAAGAGTGGTGGTAGCAATCTGCCTATTCTGACAAAAGATGTTTATTGGATGTTACCACGGTATACTGATTATACCTTCAAAAGTAAATTAGATATGTATCTGTTCAGATGAGAAAAAATCTAGAAGGACAGATAATAAAATGATGAGCCCGGGTTATAAGTTTTAAGAGACATTTCTTTTATACTTACCTCATTAACCTCATTTTTAAAAAAAGATGAATGCTTTTATATCTAAAATATATAATCTTTAAATAAAAGCAAACAAATTTCCACATAGTTAAGAAATTAAGACAGGTATGGTGGTGCATATCTTTAATTCCAGCACTTGGGAGCCAGAGGCAGGTAGATCTCTGTGAGTTCAAGGCCAACCTGGTCTACAGAGTGAGTTTCAGGGCAGCTAGGGCTGCTACTTATAGGAAATCCTGTCTCAAAAGAACAACAACAAAAAGAAATTAAGCTAACACAGTACAATTAAAATTAGATACAGGAGGCTGGCATGGAGGCATGTCTTTAACCCCAACACTCAAGGAGGTAGATGCAGGTGGATCTGAGTTCAAGGCCAGCCATGCCATATATCAAGTTCCAACCAGCCAGAGCTACAAAGTGAGACCCTGTCTCAAAATACAGGCAGATCTCTGTGAGTTTGAGGCCAGTCTCGTCTACAGAGCGAGTTCCAGGCCAGCCAGGACTACACAAAGAAACCCTGTCTCAAAAAAACAAAAGAGAGAGAGGAGGGGGAAGGGAGGCAAAGAAAGAGAGAGAAGGAAAGAAAGAGATAGAAAGAAAGACCAAATTACATTTATGAGGGCCATAGCTTAGATGTAGAATGCATATTTATAGTATGCAGGCCCTGGGTTCAATTCCAAGCATTATAAAAATATGAATAAGAAAAATAAACTAGGCCTAAACAAAGAAAAAATAAACTGATTTAATCTATTCTGTTTATGAACTGAAATAATTTTCTTCTTCTCACTAAGATCTACCTCAGGTCCTTGTCTATCTTGTTTTTCTCTTTGTATGTTCACACAGTTCCTTGCTTCCCCTCTAATGATTTCTCCATCCCCAAATGCCCTCACAACTCCTTCCATTGTGCCCTGTGGAACCTTGCTTTGTTACACAAAAATATCCTTACATGTACATGTTGGTCCCAAAGTTCCTTCTCCATCCTCATTTAAATATTTTTCCTCAAATTCCCACCTTCCAGACATTCTGCTTCTATTCTCACTTTCACCCATCTTAAAAAATATTCTTCTAAGGCATACAGATATTCCTAATCCTTTCCTTAACTTTCTACCATCCCTTTCCTAAATAAAACTTGGGACTTGTGATAAGAAAAATCCATCCTCTGTTGTCTCTTGTTACATACCTCTTGATCAATCACTCTCCCACCTAACGAACTGGCATCTAGCTGAGTTACATGTACCTATTCAGCATTCACATAGAGACCCCACAAAAACCATGTCATAGCTTCCAGTATCCCTCAACTCCTATATAATCTCCCTTATTCCACTGCAAACCCTCAAGGTATGCCCTCATTCAGAACTAGTACACATCTGAAATCCAAACTATCAACTTCCTAATTAACATTGCTCCTTTTAAAGAAAGAAGCCATAATAGCCCAAATCAGTCAAAAACTCAGGCCTTTTGCCTCCTGTTGCACCCTTCCCCCATGGGGGTCTGTTGACTGTTTGTTACTAGGAGTTTTTAGCAAAACACTTCTCGGCCTCTCCTCCCAGTAAGGCCTGCATGCAAGTTCCTGTTTATTGCCTAAAAGCTAATTCCTGTTTTTGGCCCACCCTTTGCTGGAGGTCCCTGGTAATCTAGGCTTCTGACCTTGGGTGTTTTTCCACCATACCTGACTTTGGTATATAAAGCTCTACCCTTGTAATAATAAATGCCATTCTCCTTGTAAGAATGAGCCGCTGCCTTTGTCTTTATTTTTATCCTGCGCCTCGGATCATGAAGTATGCTAGCACTGTAGCTGCGAACACACTGGCAGCTCGCTACAGCCTCCCAAGTATAGGATCATAAGCCTCTATCTACCACCACAGCTACTGACATTCTTCATTTGTCATATCATATCTAATCTTCACATCTTATACTTTCCCATACCAAATCAACAACTCCTGCAGAGCTTCCATTTTTTCTTGCCTCTTTGTCTTACATACCATCCTGCTAAACAAAAATTATGCTGATCCATCTTTTAGTTTTAAGGTAGACCTTCAGTGTCTACAGACAGTTATTTCTTTGAACAACTATAGGCCATTTCCTACTGGTGAGTACTGATACACAATCAAAAGATGTTATCAACCAAGCATAATTTATATGAACAAATCTCTGAAATATTATATTCATTGGAGGAGGAATGGTTGTGAGACAGGGTTTCAGAGTCTCACTTTGCAGTCTAGGCTGGCCGTGAACTCACAGCATCTTCCTGTCTCAGATTAACATCCTTCTCAGCATAATTAAGAAATGAAGCCAAGCATGGTGGCACATACCTCTAATCCTAGCACTTGGGAGGCAGATGCAGGTGGATCTCAGTGAGTTCAAAGACAGCCTGGCCTACAAAGCGAGTTCCAGGAATTCCAGGGCTGTTACACAGAGAAACCCTGTCTGTATTCCAGAGAATTACAGATGTACACCATAAGCCCCACAGTATAGCCACTTTAAAAACAGTCTAGAACTCCTTGAATTTTATGTTTGAGCTATCATATCAGGCTTGGAGAACACAATCAGAAGATGTAGCAGCCAACATCAGTGGCTCTGAAACCCTGCCAAGTGACAATGCTGGGACCCAATCTCCATTCTTTTTTCCTCTGGTTGGGGGTTTTGAACAAGAGCCCTTCCAACAAAGCAACTGGCAACATATCTGACTCCTGTCACCTGCTCTATCTCCTCCTTCTGGAGACAACACCTGCCAATCTCACTGTTCTATTACCATTGTTTCCCTTTTATTTACTAAAGGAAAAATACCTGTGTGCCGGGTACTACATTATGTGTACCAATCAGGAAACCTCAAGCCAGGCGGTGATGGGGAATGCCTTTAATCCCAGCACTAGGGAGGCAGAGGCAGGTGGATCTCTGTGAGTTCGAGACCAGCCTGGTCTACAAGAGCGAGTTCCAGGACAACCTCCAAAGTCACAGAGAAACACTGTCTCTAAAAACAAACAAACAAACAAAAACAAATCAGGAAACCTCTCTGTACAACGGATGCAATTAAGGGGAAAAAGACAGTGTTCACACACACTAAGGCACCACTCCTCCACTCTCCTGTGAGGAGGTGATCACTAGATTTCCTACTGCTTCAATATGTTGTCGTTAACACTATGTTTCAGCTTCTTTGACTTTTTAACCTATTTAATCAGTACTGAACCCAGCCTAAGTTCATGGAACAAATGAATGTTAATAAGAAAAAGTTCTGAGTTAGATGTGGTGGCATATACCTGTAATCTCAGTGGAAGTCAGCGTCAGGAGTTCAAAGTCATCCTTTGCTACAAACTCATTATGCAAACCAGGCTGGTCTTGAACCTGCCTCTGCCTCCTGTCCGAACATGGCTATGCGTTAAGACCTTGTCCAAATATTAAAAATAAAAAGGCAAAAACAATCTTTAAAAAATATTTCTTAAATATTTTTTTAAGACAGGGTCTCTATGTAGCCCCAGCTGTACTGAAGCTTGCTATATAGACCAGGCTGGTCTCAAACTCACAGAGATCCTCGTGCCTCTGCCTCCCAAGTGCTGGGATTAAAGGTATGCACCACCATGACTGGCTAAAAGTGTTTTTAATGTGAAATTGTGTTTGAAAAACATAGGACAAAAGAGGGCTATCTTTTGTGTATAGGGGAGTATTCTAGACAATATAATACTTATCAGATTTTAATTTGCATATTAAAGATCAAAGTAAGTAAGCAACTTAACAATTCTAGTGTTCAGAAAGCTGAAGCAAGAAGATTGAGTTTGAGGCCAGTATGGTTACAGAGGGTTCAAGGCCAACCTAGGCTACTTACTAATATAATCCATCAATTTTGTCTCCTCTGAATTTTTGTTTTGTTTTTGTTTTGGGTTTTTTGAGACAGGGTTTCTCTGTGTCACTCTGTGGCTGTCTTGGAACTCACTCTGTAGACCAAACTGGCCTTGAACTCAGAGATCCACCTGCGTCTGCCTCTGGAGTACCAGAATCAAAGGCATGCGTCACCATCGTAGGCTTGTCTGAATCATTTTTAAAAGTTAATTAGCTCAGATATTTATAAGGTATATGTACAAAAATAAAATATTAGAAACAAAAGTAACCTCAAACAGCATGGGGTCTGGATAATCACTGTAGTAGGAAGCTACCACTATATTACCAAGTAAAACACCATAACAAATTTAACTGGATGAAAATTCTGGTAGGGTCTCAGGGTCATGGTTACCAACTATCATTGATCATCCATATATACCAATCACATTCAATGAAAATTTAACATCCAAAGCCTAGACATTACCATTCATATACTATGAATAGACTGTTTCTGTTATTTTGACATTGCCTAAATTATTATATATTTTATCTCATATCAGAAAGCTCATCTCTAAGGGCTGGAGCTCAGTAAAGTCCTTGCCTACCATGCACAAAGCCCTGACATCAATCTTCAACACTGCTTAAAAATAAAGGAAGGAGGGCTGGAGAGATGGCTCAGAGGTTAAGAGCACTGACTGCTCTTCCAGAGGTCCTGAGTTCAATTCCCAGCAACCACATGGTGGCTCACAACCATCCATAATGAGATCCGGTGCCCTCCCCTGGCCTGCTGGCATAAGTAGAAGCAGGATGTTGTATTCATAATAAATGAATAAAAAAAAAGATTAAAAAATAAATAAAGGAAGGAAGGAAGGAGCCAGGTGGTGGTGGCGCACGCCTTTAATTCCAGCACGCAGGAGGCAGAGGCAGGCGGATCTCTGTGAGTTAGAGGCCAGGCTGGACCGACAGCCTCCAAAACAATACAGAGAAACCCTGTCTCGTAAAACCAAAAATAAATAAATAAATAAAGGAAGGAAGGAAGGAAAAATGATCCAGTGTATGCAATAGTTACTACTACATAGAAAGGTTTCAAACAGGTATATTCACCTTTATGAAAAAAAACATTATCTAAATGAAAAAGACATTTTAAGGTTTATTTATTTTGTGTATACTAGTATTTCGACTGCATGAACATGTGCATCATGAGTATGCCTGGTTTAGAAGATGGCACTAGACGGGTGGAACTGAGTTACAGATGGTTGTAAGCCACCATATGGGTTTTAGGAACCAAACTCATTTTCTGCAAGAGCACAAGTGCTCCTAACCCCTGAACCACCTCTCCAGCCTCTAAATGAAAAAATTTAAAGTAGATATGTAGACTGCAATACACATCAGCAATACAGCTCAACATGTACAAGGCCCCAGGTTCAATCCCTATCCTGACTCAATCCCTATGCACCAAAAATAAAGCAGGTACTGAAGTTGTTTTGGAGGGTATTTTTGTTTTCAGACAGGCCATGCACTTCAAGCCTGCCTCAGGCTTACGGTTCCTTTGCAGGAGATATTAAAAAGTAATCCAGCCCCAAGTGTGGTGGGTCATGCCTATAATTCCAGCTACTTGGAAAGCTGAGACAATAGGACTGCTACAAATTGCAGACCATCCTGGCCTATAGTGTTGAGAAGTGGTCTAAAAAAATAATCAAAACACCTAACTATGGCAGAAAACCATATGGCAATAAAGGAATAGGAAACTCCCTGTCCCCCCACCAAAAAAACCCACTAAAGACATGAGCAGGCCCCCTGTCTTGAACACTAGGTACATTCCTGTTTGCCTAGCCTGCCTAGAATTCCTAGCAGGTAGACTCCACTTTGGTGATAGCCCCAATCACATATGGTAAGATCCACTTGGGAAACATGAATCAAGATGAATACCACTTTGTCAAGAAATCTAGAAAGGCAAGGGACAGGAGAAAGGGAAAAGGGGATGTACACTATGTATGACTAGAATTAAAACATGTCAAAAAGCAGCTGTAGGCATCCACCTGTGGCCTAATTATCACTAAAATGCAGTCAACTGAGAAGGAAGAAAGCCTAGACAAGAGTACAAAGAGTGCTTCTTCTAAGCATCTTCATTTCCCAGTCCCCATATTCAGATCTGAAAGAAATCTTTATGTTCTTGAAATAAAGTCTCTTTTTATTACCTGAGCTGACGTCTACTTATAGCCAAGCGTCCTAAATAAGTCTTAGAACAGAAATACCTGTTAGTTACTTAAGATTTCTTAGCCTTCTGTCTCTGTAAAAAAAAAAAAAAAGAAAGCATTAAACATAATCTCTGAACTTTTGAGGCATAATTCTGCCATTTGTTTTTCTGCTTTTTATATGATTGTATAGATATGCAATGCTCTTACATACCTATTAAAACTAAAGCTGGGTTGTGGTGGCTCACACCTTTAATCCCAGCACTCGGAGACAGAGGTGATAATTTCTGAGTTCAAGGTCAGTCTGTTCTACAGCGCAAGCCAAGGTCACACAGAGAAACACCATCTTGAAAAACAAAATAAATAAATGAATAAACTATAGATACTTTTAAAGTTCCATTAATACTTTTGTATTAGGTTTACCTGATCTAAATCAACTTCTAAAAGTGATTTCTGACAGCTGCAGCATATGAAGTAATTTCTTTCCTACCTGGGAAAACTCAATGAACATATCAGTAAGACTAACAGCTATAGACCAGGATCAGTAGCTTACACTTGTATGGAAAGCATGTATGGAAGAAGAAAACTATGAAATACTCCATAATGAACTGACAACACCATACCATCTCTCAATGAAAGCAGGAGTCAAAGTCTAGATCCAGAGTCACACCAAGAGATGAAACTGTGATTCTACCTCTACTAGCTCTGTAACCTTAGAGCAAGCTATTTAGCTTCTCTGGGGCCTAATGTCCTCATATGTAAAATGAGGGTACTAATAGTAATAGAAGCTAAATTATTGGATACTCTGAGAATTAAAAGACTTAATACACATTAAGCACTTAGCATGGTGTACAGACCTGAAATACACTATTAGTACTACACCCTTTTTCTTGGTGCCTACTCAAACCCAATAGTAAACTTGACACTTTTATGTAGGAATTGAATAATAAATCTAATCCTGCTAATCTCATAGAAACCTTCTCTCTAGCAACAGCATTTTGAACCACAGCCCAACTTCTCAGAACCCAGACCAACTGTAACTTACTTGATAGATGAAGACACTAAGGTTTACAGATGAACAGACTTTACTCAAGGTCACACATCTAGTTAAGTGCTAAAAAGACAGGGAAGAAAGGGCAAAAAATAATGTAAAAGAATCTAAGTTTTTATATTGAGTTTATGTTATCTTAGATATACTATATTGAATAAAATATTTTAAAAATAATTTTACTTGCTTCTTTCTCTTGTGATTGAAAAAACTATGGCTAACAAAATTCTAAAATGCATTATGTATCTGGCATAGTCTACTAAATAACATGAACTTAAAATATCAACATAGCCCAGCGTTGGTGGTGCATGCCTTTAATCCCAGCACTAGGGAAGCAGAAGCAGGCGGATCTCTGTGAGTTCAAGACCAGCCTGGTCTACAGAGTGAGTTCCAGGACAACCTCCAAAGCAATACAGGAAAACCCTGTCTCAAAAAACCAAAATAAGTAAATAAATAAAAAGATCAACATTTGCGGCATCAAATAACTAAACTTACAAATGACCACGTGAAACAAAACCAACTTGTTCACAATCCATACCCTGGAC
Source organism: Mesocricetus auratus (assembly GCF_017639785.1). NCBI lineage: Eukaryota > Metazoa > Chordata > Mammalia > Rodentia > Cricetidae > Mesocricetus > Mesocricetus auratus. The sequence continues at coordinate 41,126,737 of NW_024429188.1, read as the reverse complement.
ACTACAAAGAAAAAGAAAGACTTAGAATGGCAAGGTTTAAACACAAACAGAAAAAAAACTGTAACACAAAAACACACATTTAAGTAAATTAAATAACTAAGAAAAGCAAAATTAAGAGTATAAAAAAGGAAATATAAAAAAATCTTACATAAAAATTCTCTACAGAATTATACCAATTTTAAAAAGAAATAATTATAAGAAGTATAGCACTAAACCTAAATATTTAATTCTATGATCAATGAGGACTGGGAAAATATCCAGTAAGGGACTTTTGAGAAAAAAAAATTACTAACATAAAATGTTAAATGTTCAGAAATTCTATATCCTCATTTCCCATAATGTATCTTCAGATTAGGGTAAAATTATGGCTTATAAACTTAATGTGTACATATTCTATACTTGGCCTTCAGAATTTAAAATAGATTGTTTCCAAAAGAGGAATAAACCTAAATCAGACAAAATTACAAGGCATGCTTATACTCCTAGGAAAGAAATACTGAACAGTGTATCTGCTTTATCAACTTGGCATTGACAAAGGCTAGGGGAGCCTAGAGATGTAATTTATACCTCAGTGGTGGAGGGCCCTGGATTCAGGGTTGAATTCCCAGTGTATACATACACAGGCACGCACACACACACCCACACGAGGGGGGGGTGAAGGGATGGGAGGGTGGGGGAAGAAAGAGAGACACTGATTCATGTCTTTGTGCATATGATATGGTCTAGAGAGAACTAGGGTCACAGTCACCTGAAAGGCCTTATCAAGGTCAAAATTATTCTAAAAAGATTTCAAAAGCTTTGGGGTTAACAAAAAATAGTTCTAAGGATTAGGATATGTAGCTAAGAGCTAACTCACTTACCTAGCATGTATGAGTTTTTTAAATTCAATGCCCAGAGCCTCCTCTCTCAAAAAGTTATTTCTTTTACCTTCCCTCTGTGATTTTCGAAGTTTTGTTTAAGGAGAATAAAGAATGTGAATATCAGTCATGTTTTTTTTAAACCAAATGTTACAGAAGGAAAAATATGATCAGCAATAATCTAATTATCAAGGATTGTTGTTCTGTGTTTTTTGAGACAGGGTTTCACTCTAGTCCAGGCTGACTTTTAAAACATTCTTTTTCAATCTCCCAAGTGTTGGGATTACTGGCATGAGCCACTATACCTGACTTTAGGATCTTAATTTTCTAGAAGATGTGTATTTTTCATTCAAAACCGTAATTTATGTAACCTTAAGGGGGACAACTTTCAAAAGAATTACAAATACTTCTGAATTCCCTAGCATCAGTTTCTACATAAATCAATACAACCCACATAAACCAACGTTGTTTAGAATCCAACTAAATTTTAAGAGATATAAAGAGGTTCTGGGGCTGCTCAAGTATCAGTTAAGGGAAGATAAGAGATAAGTGACAACACAAAACACACACATTCACACACACACCTCTGCCTTGGAAGACTATTTATATCACAAAAATTTCTAACAATTCAAACTCTCCAGTGACTAGTAAAAAAATTAAGTCTTGTGGGGGTAAAATTGTAAGGAAATTAAAGGCACAGAAATTAAATGCTTCCCCTTTAATTAGAAGGCTACCATTCTAATCTGAAGACAAAATAAACAACTAAATAGAAGATGTTTCAAAACCAGCTAACCTCCATGTTTATGACATAAGCAGTAATTTATTGCTTTCATATTCCTCCCAAAGCTGCCGAACACTGAAAGAAAAACACCTGTAAGCTGTTCAGTATAAAAACTAGACACTCAAAAGGTTAATGTTTATCCTTAATGAAAAATGTAAATGATTCTATACTGCCTTCACTATCAAATTGTTCTACCAAAAATGGCATCTATACAGGAAATGCCAAACTTGCATATTGAAAGGAAAATGAAAAGCTTAGTATTTTTTTAAGAAATAGAATTTGCAAATCATAAAATCTTATACAATTTCTATAATCTATCCAATAATCTTAAATTCAACAATCTCAAAGCAGCCACTTCTCAATATTATTGATGGTAAAAGAAAATTTAGAAATCAGGATTTTTTCTGAACTCTAATAGGCATTCCATTTACCCTCAAATATATACTACACTCAAACTGGAAAAGAACACAAGCTGAATGTGGGAGAAATGACTGCATATTTGTTTAATACTGAATCTCATGTCACCAAAATATTTTTATAACTCAGTACTAAATTGTGAATAGCAACTTAAACTAATAAGAAAGATCTAGTCCTCCAGCCTCAAAACTGGCACTTATTATCCAAATTACTTCAGTTTGCAGGTATGTTTAGTATTTACTCATCCTATAAAACCCATCTGTTTCAATGCTATTTTTCATCTTTAATTCTCCCTTACTTATTCCTTACTACAAGTAGTAGTCTAAGAGTGATGTCATGGAAAACAGTTTCCCTGGCCTTCAGAGATTGGATCCAGTGAGAATTCTAGGAAAAGTCTCTATTGGGAAATAAAATCCCAAATCTTCTAAGCTGCATTTTAACATGAAATCACAAATCATGTGCTGTTCACATTTTCTTTCTCCCCCAAGAATTATATAACTAACACAAATCTTTTAGAAGCTCCTGATGTTATAATACAGATTTCCTGCAAGTCCATGATGCAGTATTAACTAAATTCAAAGATATTATCAAGGACAAAAGATACTTTTTCTATCTGTTATTTGCTTCAATGATTCAGCTAGATTCCCCCACCCCCACACAACCATGCTTGCAGATAGAACCCAGGGCTTCACACATGGGATGTAAGTGCTTATGTCACTGAGATGTATACCCCAGCCTGATGAGCTTTAAGGATCTCATATTAAAGAGAGGAAACTGAGCTTACTCAGTGGGTAAGAGTGGCTGTAGCCTGATGACCTGAGCACCATCTCAGGGACCCACCTGCTAGTACAGAACCTACTTCTACAAGTAATTCTCTATCCTCCACATTCATGTCGTGTAGCTTGTGCACACACACACACACAAATAAATAAATACATAAATAAACAAATAGATAAACAAATAAGTAAATGTATTTGACTATCCTACGGCCAGTAAGGTGACTCAGTGTGTAAGGAGCCTGCTTCATCCCTAGGCACACATGGTGGAAGGAAGCTACCAACTCCCACAAGCTGCATTCTGACCTTCACATTCTTGCTGTGGCTCACATGCATTTGCACTCGAATACACAAAAGAGAGAAAAATATGAAGGCCTGGGGATACAACTTAAAGGTGAGGTGTTTACCTAGCATGCACAAAACCCTGGCTTCAACCTCTACCCCCAAGTACCAAAAAGAAATTCTAGGAATGTATTTTACTTTCCAGTATTCCAAAATAAAAAGTCCTGGGTTGAGCATGTCATTCAGTCATAGAGCAGTGTATGTGAGGCTCTGGGAAGAAGTTCAATCCTCAGCACCCTCTTCCAAAATACAGTTAAAATTCCTAATTCTGGGTTACTAAGATGACTTAGCTGGTCAAGGCATTTGCCACCAAGACTGACAACCTAAATTCAATCCTTGGAGACTAAATGGTGAAAGATGAAAACCAACTCCTGCAAGTTGCCCACTGACCTCACATACACAAAACACAGACAAAAAATCATTTCTGAAAATTCTAACTTGAAAGGGTATCTACTGCTGCCTGTGGTGGCGCACACCTTTCATCCCAGTACTTGGGGGCAGAGATAAGCAGGTTTCTTTGAATTCAGCGTTGGGCTATGGCTACTCTACAAAGTGAGTTCCAGGAGAGCCAGGGCTATGTAGAGACCATTTTTTTGTTTTTGTTTTTGTTTTGTTTTGTTTTGGTTTTTTGCTTTTTCAAGACAGGGTTTCTCTATGTAGCCTTGCCTGTCCTGGAAGTCTCTTTGTAGAGCAGGCTGGCCTTGAACTCACGGAGATCCACCTGTTTCTGCCTCTGCTGGGATCAAAGGCATGTACATCCACCCCCTGGCTGACATCCTGTTTATTTGTAGCCCTGGAGAGCTTTGAACTCAGAGATCCACCTGCCTTTGCCTCCCTCATACTAGAATTAAAGATCTAGGGGACCATTCCTGGCCCTCTGGTCATCTACAGTTTAAATTTTCTTATCATTTTGTGGTACACGTGTTTTGGCTGCATATGTATGTGTACCATGTGACTGCCTAGTGGCCATGGAAGCCAGAAGCGTCTAGGGTCACCTGCAACTGGAATTACAGATTGTTGTGTTGTGAGATGCCTTATGGGTGCAGGAAATTGAACCCTGGTCCTCTAAAAGAACAACCAGTGTTCTTCACCACTGAGCCATCTCCAGCCCCACAGTCATCTACTCTGGAGCCAGCAGTAGTACAAACCTCTCTACTCCATCAACCAGAGAAGCTCCATCTCTGCTTTATTTTTTCCTGAGGTATGTATATTTAAGCCTGAAGTCAACTTTTTCAGACAATGTCTCATATTCCAGGCTGCCTGCCTCTACTGAGGAAGATCTGCAACTGACCCTCTAGCCTCCACATCCTAGTACTACAACTACAGAAATGGGCCACCATACTTTCATTTTTAATTTTCTGTTCAAAAATGTCTGTTTTGTGCCAGGCGTGGTTAGTTACACATGCCTATAATCCCAGCACATGGGAAACTGAAGCAGGAGGATGACTCTGGCTTTAAAGCAAACCTGCGCTACAATGAAAAACTGTCTGGGGGGATTCAAAACAAAACAACAAAACTGTTAAAACTATTAACACTAACTTGAATCCACAGCACCTAGAACAGTATGCAAACATAGTAAATACCTGATCTATGTTGAAATTTATTTCACAAACCTCTCTGTTCTAGCCGGGCGTTGGTGGCGCACGCCTTTAATCCCAGCACTCAGGAGGCAGAGGCAGGCGGATCTCTGTTGAGTTTGAGACCAGGCTGGTCTACAGAGTGAATACCAGGACAGCCTCCAAAACAATACAGAGAAACCCTGTCTCGAAAAAAACAAACCAACAAACAAAAAACCCCTCCCTGTTCTATACTACTCTCCAAACTAGGAGGTCAAGTTACTTGCCTAAAGCTGCGATTTTTTTTGGAGCTAGGGTCTTCCTGAGTTCTATACCTTCCTAAATTAACTACCATTACTGCAAGCCCTCACCAATGGCCTGTAGCATGAGTTCTAATAGGTCTTAATAATAAAAACCCAGAGTCAGATATCGGGTTATATGCTGAAAGATCAGAGAAGCAAAGGAGCCAATCACTAGAGACTTCTTACCTCTACTAAATCCTCAAACCAAAATGTGGGTGATCCTGGATCTAGGAATCCTCAGACTGAATGCCATGAGCTCCAGCCTTATAGTCACTCCTGTCTCCACCCAGCCAGTGCTAGGAAGGTATGTGCCACCACTGCTTGGCTAGCTCTGCATTCTGATCTTCAGGCAAGCTTTGCTACATCAGTAACAAAATGTCACAATGGCCAGCTTTTGCTGTTGTTCAATTTTTAAAGCCCAAAGCAGCTAAGGCATTCTGGTTCTGAAGAAATGTCTGGTAATAAATTAATCTACAACACGCCCCCAACCCAGACCAAGGTTCATTGTCCTCACTTAACATTCAGTCATGAAACATTTGCAATTCGAAAGCTCAAACCTGATGAATGCCCACCAACATCATAGGGGCAGAGTCAAAATCAGGGAGAAATTAAAGTTAATAAAATAACACTTTTTCCTTTCTCCCATCTCACTTGACTTGGCATGATGTGTTTTTATTTGTTGATATGTTATCCTAAGTAAAGAAAAATTAAGATTTGAAATTATTAGCACAAATTTTACTATTCATTTATATTATACAATGCCAGTTTACACAATTATTAAACCAAGTATGGGACCTCTCCCCATCTGAACACCCATGAATTCAGTCAAGCCAGCCTTGGTTCCATGATTTCAGCCCCAAATAACCCACAAGACAGAGGTCAAACTCTGAAATTCTCAATAAAGTAGTAATCTGCCAATATTATCTTCAAGACAAAACAAGGGATAAATCCAAAATATTAAAATCAGCCACATTAAAGTTGGCTGTTCCTTTTCCAAGGTAAGCCTGCCCACCTCACATTATTCTGCCTTTTTACAAAACATACAGCATACTGTGAAAGAGACCTGGTATTGGATTAGGGAATTAAAAATTTAACATCTAACTACTCAGAAAAAAGCATTTATTACCAACTAAAAATATATTCCAAAATGATCCTTTCACCTTTTATTGACTATAAGCTAAAACATTCTATAGTTTTGAAATTCTAGCAAATAAACTCTATTTTCAAACCACAAATACTACTATCTTATTTTTCTGCCAAATGAAACTGTAGTAAAGAGTGTTAATTAACATCCTTTATCACTGACAAACTGGGACTCAAAGCACCTACTGAGTGTTGGGATTGAAAATGAGAATTGCATTACATAAATATTACAGTAAGTGCTAAAAAGTTGAAATCCCCTATACATTTCTAGCTCTATTAAGCATTAGAGAAACATGAATACATCTGTAATCTCTCCAAAACAATTTCCAAATGGGTAGAAGCATTCAGTCATCCTGTTCCCTGAATATGAAAAGCAAACATTAAAATTAGAGCATACACAGCTAAAAAAACAACGCTTTTAAAATGACAACGGCAAATCAGATTAATAAATACTCTTAAAAATATAAAAAGACTAAATAAATGTAAGGTGCTAAATATTCTGTGTAAGAAAGGGGCCTAAGAGGCCTAGAAAGATGAAAAGCCCTACAGTAACATTAAATTTGAACTGAAGAATACCGTTATTTTAAGTAAGCAGCATTTTGTAGGAGGAAGGACACCAACGTGACTATTAAACAGCTATCGATCACTGCACTGTTTTGCTATTCTGTATTTACTTATAATATAGAAATTAAGAGGCAGCAACAGTTAGCCACGTTAACCACTCCAGCAAAGGTTACTTAAAGAAATGACCTTACATTTGCTACGACACTTTACACCTATAGATTATTTTCACATATATGACCTCATATAGTCCTCGCTAGCTTCTGATGTGGCTATTACTGACTACGTTTCACAGATAAGAAACTGAAGATCCGTGCGAGATTTTCTCAGTCACCCAGTCAGACCCAGACGTTCTGATTCCATGCTTTATACCTCAATTTCGCATAGGCCTATTTCAGGAACAAATAGGATTTTTAAAGGGAAGGAACCGGTTGGGGGGGGGGAATAATCATGGTACCTGCAGCTCTGTGCTGCAAAAAATGGCTGAATTATGCTTCTTCCTTTTTTCCTCTCTCTCTCCCTCTCCCTCTCTCTCTCTCTCTCTCTCTCTGTCTCTCCCTCTCTCTCCCCCTCCCCCTCCCCCGACCCCCCCCTGAAAAAATTTACATTTCAAACAATTTAAGTAAAGTCAAAGACAAACAGGGTCCCAGCGTCTAGCAAATGTTTGAGTGTGGCCAGTGCGGTGAGGGCCACGGAACCCGTGCCTTCCCGGGAGCCGCGGGCAAAGCCTGGGCTCCGCAGGCCGGCGGCCAGGGGCGGCTACGCACCTCGGGGGTCCTGTCCAGCCTCTAGTGGACGGCAGTCTGCATCAGGAAGAAGGCAGCCAGTGGGCCGAACGGTGGGAGGGTCGGGCGCCGGGACGGACCTCGGTAGGCTCCTTGGACCTCTACAAGGGGCCGCTCCCTGGCCGGGCCGGATCGCTCCGGCGGGGGTCGACCTTACGAGCCTGAGGGCCCCTCAGAACCAGTCCTGGGAAAGAAGACAGCGCTTGAGTAGCGAGTCCAGACAGTTGGGCTAGGCGGGAGGCGCACGGCGTCGGGGCCGGGGCCCAGACTTGCCAATGCCAGGGAGGGAAGGGGGGGCTCGCGGCACCCCACAAGGTTCGGCGGGAGAACCGGCTTAGGGCCACGAACCGGGAGAGAGCGGAGGGGGCCGAGGGCAACAGCAGAAGCGCCTGCGGTAGCGAAGTCGACGACGGCGTCTCCGGGTTTCTGCCCCGAAGCGCGCGGAGCCTCAGGATCACCCACGCCGGGGGTGGAGGAAAGCGGGAAAGGGGCGGGAAAGGGGCGGGGTTTGCGGGGCCACGAGCCAGGGGCCGCTCCGGGCCTCGCGCCCCCTGCGGGCCGCAGAGCCGCCCGGGGCCCGCCCAGGGAGGCGGGGCCCGCCTGCAGGGGGCCCGGGCCACGGTGTCGAGGACGCGGAAGCCGGCCTCTCCGTGAGAGAGGGCGGGAACGGGAAGCGGCGGGTTAGAAAGTAAACCAGGGAGGCACCCTCAACCCCTGAGGGTGCCCCATAGGGGCCGAGGCGCCGCCTGGCGGGTGTTTACCTTCACCCTGGTCAAGCGCCAATGCCGCCATCTTTCAGCCCAACGCTCGTCACTTCCGGCGCCACGGAGCGGGAGCTGGTGTGGGAACCCGGTAGAGGGAAGATTGTCCCGCGCCCGCTGCGCGCCTTGCACCTAAGGCCGGCCTGCCACAGTACTGCAGAGGGTGGGGGCGGGAGGGGACCGAGGAAAAGAGATGCCGGGCGCTGCAGGCCAGATCCGGCGAGGCTTCTCCTCGGAGCACCGCCGTCGGGGCTAGAGAGGATCGGTTGTGCACCTCCCCCTGTGACAGTGGCACTCCGCCTGCCCAGGAGGTGGGCCCCGAGGCGCTGCGGCGAATACTCAGTGCGCTAGTTGAGGGCTAGGAAACCCAGAAAATTCTATTTTTGCATCTTGCACACTATGGGATGAGGGGAGCTTTGCCAACAATACCTGTTTTAAAACTGACTAGATCAACACCAAATGACATCATTTTTGTAAGGCAATTTGCAATGAATTGTTGCGTCACGCTTCCACTCGTCGTATTGCATAGCAATTACACGTTTCACATATAAATTTCCCGGAGATGGAAAAAGTCAACGATAATGGCATGATTCCACCACAGGGAGAAAAGCGTGATCTAAAAAAGCGAGTTTGTTTTACGTCAAAATAGGCAAGAATGAATATTCAGAAGACAATGTCTGTTGTTCGTTGGTCGGCGGGGGGGCCGGGGGATGTTTACAAGTCTGCTATAGAATTTTAAGTCATGGCCATTAAATATCACCCTTTCTTGATTTAAGAATGGAACTAGCCGGGCAGTGGTGACGCATGCCTTTAATCCCAGCAGAGGCAAGTGGATCTGTGTGAGCTTGAAGCCAGCCTGATCTACAGAGCGAGTTCCAGGACAGGCTCCAAAGTTGCAGAGAAACAGACCCTGTCTCGAAAAACCAAAAAGATGGATGCATGGATGGATGCATGGAAAGATATGGAACTATACCACAAGACTGTTTTGTAAATGTATTGTGGTTCTTTGTGAGGAAGTTGTAGAGTTGTAGATGACAGAAATACTCAGTGGAGGACCAGTTCTACGACCAGTTTAAAATTAAGGCACTCATTGAACATTTCTGATCTTAACATACTTTTTGTTTCTCCCACCTCTACCTGCACTTTACCAAGGAAAATAACTTTATTTTTATCTTATCTAAATAAACTTATCTAAATAAACGTATCTACATAAACTGACACCCACAGCAGTAATTTCTGTTTTCAATTACAGCCAGGCATTGCTCAACAACAACAGTGATGTGTTCTGAGGAATCAATAGGCAGGCAATTTCACTGTTAGACAAACCTAAATGAGTGCCTAATGTGGTGATGGACACCTTTAATCCTAGCATTTGAGAGGCAGAGGCAAAATACCATTGTGAGTGTGAGGCCAGCTTCATCTACATAGTGAGTTCCAGGCCAGCCAGGGGTTACCTAGTGAGACTGTATCTCAAAAGAAAAAGCTATGTGTATACTCTTTCTTGGATACTATGGTTTGATATGACTGGCAGCACAATAGTCTGTTTATACCAGAATCAACCACAAAAAGAGTAGTGTTTTGTACTACAGTGTTAGGTGGTGGGGATTTTTCAGCTCCACTATAATCTTTTGAGAACATTGCCATAATTGCAGTATGTAATTTAAACTGCATCCTTTCTGGGGCTGGAGAGATAGCTCAGAAGTTAAGAGCACTGACTGCTCTTCCAGAGGTCCTGAGTTCAATTCCCAGCAACCACATGGTGGCTCACAGCCATCTATAATGAGATCTGGTGTCTTCTTCTGGCCTGCAGACCAACAATGGAGGCAGGCTGTTGTATTCATAATAAAAAAACTACATCCTTTCTTTTTATTTTATTCCTCCCCCCCCCCCCCCCCCGCATTTATTTACTAGGGGAAGGAGCCATGGAAATCAAACAACTTGCAAGAGGTGGATGAGATGGGTCCCGCTTTCCACCATGTGGATGCAGGGGATTGAATTGAGGCTGTCAAATTCCAGTTGCAATACTTGGTAGCAAATGCCATTACCTGCTGAGACTTGTCACTAGCCCTAATTTGTTTTTTGAGATGGCATCTCAAATATCCCAGGATGGTCTTGAACTCATTATGTGTCTAAGAATGACCTTGGTCCTCATGCCCCTACCTCCTGAGTGCTGGAATTACAGTAGTGTGTAGTGCAGTGCTTCACAACCTTCCTAATTTTTTGACTCTTTAATACAGTTTCTCATGGTGTGGTGACCCCCAACCATAAAATGATTCTGTTGCTACTTCATAACTACTGTTATAAACAGTAATGCCAATGTCTGATATTCAGGATATGAGAACCGCCGGTGTAGTGCTTGCTTATCACACCTCAGGGGTCAAGGATTGAACCCAGGACCTCATACATGCTACACAAGTGCTCTATCTACAGAACTACATCTCTAGCTCTGAAACAACATCTTTAGACAACCCATGGCTACTTTTCTCATCAGGCTGGGAAGTAACTGGAGTTCCTTCATTCTAGAAGAGACCCGAAAGGCAATTCAAAGCTATCTCTGCCTCCTGAGTTTTAGGATCACAAGTGTGAGTGCCTGCCTGTGTTGTCTTTTCTTAGCTCTCTAGCCTAAGTGTTTAAGAATATAATACACATTCCTCAGTCTGTTGATGTCTGGCTGTCTGACAGTCCTGAGACATGCTAGAAACTTGGGCTAGAATTAGAAGGTGCTCTCTACCTTGGAATTGTAAGAACTGACGACATTATATTTCCCTTGCCCCCTCCCTTTGTTTTGTTTTGTTTTATGTTTTAAGAAGTTGAAAGTCCACAGTGGACTTGTGTACTTGCCATGTCAGAACTAACAAGGCTAAGGCAAGAGAATGCAGAATTTGAGCCAGCTAGACCCTACCTCTGAAAACAAAAGAATACCTTGAGCTCTTATGATGCATGACTAATGGGAAATTGGGATGCATGTGAATGAAGGAGGATTCCTGATTAGTGTTTAAGCATCTGGCTGTGAGAGGTTACCTTTCACTAGCTCTGGCTCCTCCTCTTTTCTATTTCCCCTGGCCTTCTGGTCTCTCATCACTTCTCCCAATTTTTCCAACTCTCTGCCCACCTGTTAATTCATGAGCCTGACCCACTTTTCTAGGAAAAGTAAAAACTGTAAGGGACTTGCATCAAAACTCCCATCTCTTTAAATAGGCCAAGGAGATGTCTACACAAGGATTTTCCTCACTTGTCATCCCTTATGTCAAATCTCTAGCTTTTCAGTAAGAATCTATATTGTTTCCCCTATATTTTCTCATATCATGAAGCCCAAATCCCTCCCCAGGATCCATATAGGGTAAAGCCAAGTCCTTAAATACCAGAAAGGGTCCTGAGTACGAAGACAAAAAAAATTCTGAAAGGTAGTGCCTAGAGTATGTACCTTACTGTTTTTCAGCAATATAGGTTCTCCACCAGCAAAACAAGTTCACAACTCATAGCCGGAATGACTCATCCTGACCTAAGTAACCCACCCCCCAAAGAGAGGCATCTGAAGTGTGTACATTTTATGAGTTCAGAAACCCTGGGAACTACTCAAGGAAAATAAATCAGTAACCTGACTTAAGTCCACAGGATGAAAATGACTCAGCAGGATCTTTGTGACCCCCGAGAGACACGTGCCTAAACTATGTACATTTCAAAACTATAGAGAGCTATCCAAGGAAAACGAATTAACAACTTAAGTTTACATGACCAAAAGAGAGAATTCAGCATGACCTAACCTGAAATCAAGCAAATGCTAGACTTCTTTAACTTCTACCCTTCAGTTCCCACCTAGCCCTTTTTTATTTGGGGGGAGTGGGCGTGCGGTAGAGGGTAGAGGATGGAGATAGAACCCAGGGCCTTGCTAGGTAAAGAAAGGCTCTAGCTTTGAGTTCCATAAGCCCCCAGCCTCATTTCCACCCTTTAAACTCGAAGAAGCAAATTATCTCATAGCAGTCTTTAGAATAACAGCACAGCCCCTATCGGTAGCCATCAGGGTTCAAAATATTCAAAGCTGTCCCCAGAGCAATAGTTGGAGGTGATATGGGGTATTCTGGTAGAACCCAGGCTTTGAAGGATTGAGCAAGGCTTCTCAAAAGGGGGTGAACTGTAAATGCAGAAGGAGGGAGAGGGAGGAGAGAGAGTAAATAAGGCACCCACAGGCTGTGTGTAGGCCTAGGAGAAGCAGAAAGCTCTTCAACAACCACTGGCAATTGAATAGGGTGAAAATCTAGGCCAAAAGAAGAGGAGGAGAAGCCGGGCATTGGTGGTGGCTCACACCTTTAATTCCAGCACTGGGGAGCCAGAGGCAGGTGGATCTCTGTGAGTTCAAGGCCAGCCTGGTCTACAGAGTGAGTTCCAGGCCAGCCTCCAAAGCCACAGAGAAACCTTGTCTCGGGAAAAAAAAAAAGAAGGGGAGAAGAGAAAGGAGCAAAAGGCCACAAACAGTAACCTATGTTGTCTCTTTTGTTGTTGCTTTGTCACACTTTTTGAGTTTGTCTTTGACAATTTCATATATGTGTAACATCCTGATCGGTATAACACCACCCTCTTTAATGTTTCAGGGAAAGGTATCCTGTCAAGAGCCAGGAAATAGCACAGTCACACCCCACAACAAACCTCACACAAGAGATATATTGGGAAAGGCATAGGAAGGAAACGTCTAGTTAAGAGGGTCTAGAGGAGTTGTGGGATTATGACAGGCAGCTCTGAAGGGAAGACAGGAGAAGAAGGCAGGCAGGAAGGGCACAATAGCCTGGCCGGGCCTAAGGAAACTGAAGAATTACAGCTTCAAGGGTAGGAGGCCAGGGTCAGGAGAAGACAGCCAGCCATAACCTTAAAGACCATGGCTGGGGGTACCTCAACCAGAGAGGTGCCAGGTACTCAATGGTCACTTCCTCAGACTCACAGAAGTATTTACACCAATGAAAGGGAAATTTACCTAATTGCTACTGGTGGGTGGGGTGTCACGCAATTGGTAAACTGGAAGGTGAGTCTGTTGTGGGTGGACCAGAGATGAGGCATAGGGTCCCAGTGTGGCTCAGACCCTGAGGGAGAGCACAGGCACCAGGAGAGCCTATGTGAGTCACATCACCAATGTAAGTGTTACAGCTCTGAGGCAAAAGGTATCTTGACAGTCGGGAGCCAAGGATTACCTCAAAGTCACACTGCACAACAAACTTCACACAAGAGATTTACTGGGAGGGAAAACTCTGGGAGGTGGCAGCCTCTGCTTGGGTGAGAGGCAACAGAGAACAGAACGAAGACAGCCCTTATATAGGGTTTGTTGAGAGGTGGGGTTGGAACTTTCCAGAGTGGCATGGGATTTGTGGGATTATTGTGGCCTGATCTTGAGGCAAACTCAGGGATTGGTTGGACTTTTTTGTGGGGCTTGGTCACTCTCCTGACTCGAGGGAAAGGGTTGGGAATGGCATTATGGCTGTTAGAAAAGTCTAGGGAGGTGGGATCTGGCCAGTGGAGCCCCTCAGGGGTAGGGCCTGGCTGTTGAAGCAACTTAGGGTTGGGGCCTGGCTATTGGATCTCCTTAGGGATGGGGCATGGCCATTGGAGCACCTCAGGGGCAGAGCCTGCCAGTTGGAGTTCCTGGAGATGGGGAGGTCTGGCCACTTTTATGCCTCAAGGGGCAGTCTGACTTCCAGATTAGTCTGGGGGTGAAGCCTGGCAGCTGGAGGTCTCCAGGTGCAGGGCCTACAAGGGGAGTCTCTGTGCAGCCAGGAAAGCTGCCTGAGTGAGTATGAATAGCCCACTCCTCCCCACCCTTATTATCCAGCCCTATAGTCTTCACATTAAGTCCTTGTTTTGTGGTTGTTGTCTTGTCTTTTTTTATGAGATTCATTTTCACCTGGACCATATGTGGATAGTTCCATGGGTTTGGAACTATCCACTGGAGCCTGGTGAGTACCTCAATGAGTACACAGCTGAAGACAATAATCACTGTCCCTCCCCCAGAGTCCAACAGTTCAGCAGGAAGGGGTAGAGGGTCTGTGAGCCCTCCCCAATCCATAATTGACTGTTGATAGATCCAGTCTTCTTTTGGCCCATTGTGTGTGGCCACAGTTGCAGTAAGGTACATAGAGTGTATTGGCTGTGCCATACCCAGAAGATAGTACTACGTGGCTCCTCCCTTATCTTCCAGGTATTCCATTCTTCCTACCCCTGGAGCCTTAGAGAGGATGGCATAAATGTCCTGCTGAGGGCTGAGATCTCAACCATGACTTATTCTCAGCACCTTGACATATGTGTCTCTGCATTTACCACCATTCATTGCTGTCTTAGTTGGGGTTTCAATTGCTGTGGTAAAACTCTATGACCAAAATCGACTTGTAGAGGAAAGAGTTTGCTTACACTTCCACATCACAGTTGATCGTGGAAGGAAGTCAGGGCAGGAGCTCAACAGAGCAGGAGCCTGAATGCAGGAGCTGAAGCAGAAGCTACAGAGGAGCGCTGCTTACTGGATTGCTCCTCATGCCTTGCTCAGCCTTCTTTCTCATAACACCCAGGACCACCAGGCCAGGAATGGCACCACTCACAATGAGCTGGGACCTACCACATCAATCACTAATTAAAATGCCCAGTGATGATGGCACACACCTTTCATCCCAGCACTTGGGAGGAAGAGGCAGGTGGATCTCTGTGAGTTCAAGGCCAGCTTGATCTACAAAGCAGTTCCAGGATAGCCAGGACTACACAGAGAAACTGTCTGGAAAAAACAAAACAAAAAAGAAAGACAAAATGAAACAGAAAACAGAAGACATAATGACTATTTTTATGTTAACCGAACATTCTTACTTTGAAACGTTAACATAGGCAATGTCTTCTAGTAATGGAAATATTTAAAATGAATGTGCCAGACATGTTGGAGCAAGCCTGTAATCCCAGCACCAGGGAGATAGAAGCAAGATCAGGAATCCTAGGTCATCCTCAGCTAAACAGGTGGTTCAAGTCAACGTGAGCTACACGTGATCTTGTCTCAGAAAGCCAAAACAGGGCCAGAGACATGGCTCAGCAGATAAAAGTGCTTGCCACTAAGCCTGATGACATGAACTTTTTCCCTGGGACCCACATGGTGCAAAGAGAGAAACTCCAGCAAGTTGTCCTCTGAGACACACACACACACACACACACACACACACACACAGAGAGAGAGAGAGAGAGAGAGAGAGAGAGAGAGAGAATAAATAAATAAAAATAAAAAATCTAAAAGTCAGAACAAAAGGAATGTATTTGTTCTTTATTTGGGGGGCTTTTTAGGAGTCAATGAGAATAGCAATGGGCTTCAGAACTGTAAAATTCCAGCCTGTATTCCAGAGATGTTTAGGAGATTAACAGAGGGCTAAGTACAAATGGGGGCAGAGACTGGATCCTGCAAGAGTTCTCTAGACAAGATAGAAAGAATAACCAGCTGAGACAGCAGTAAGAAAAAAAAAGATGGTGTACTACGTGCAACAGAAGAATGCTGTAATCGCTAACCAAACAACATCATTAAAAACAGAACATGAGCAGCACCATTTTAACTGAATGTATTTACTTTGAAAGACAGCTTGGACAATATGTTCCTTGTAAATTAAAATGTTGGAAAAAAACTATCCCTTCCAAAGTTAATCATTTTAATGCAGTTTCTGAAGTAACGAAAAGTAACCCTATACTTTAGAAGTCTCTTTGAAATTTAAGAGTTCGAGGGGACTCTGGTCAAGAATACAAATAAGAACTGGGCAATGGTGTCTCACACTTTAGTCTCTGTACGCAGGAGTCAGAGGCAGGTGGATCTCAGTGAATTTAAGGCCAGCCTGATCTATATAGTAAGTTCCAGTACAGCTAGGGCTGTTAGACAGAGAAACCCTGTCTCGAAACAAACAAACAACAATACAAATAAGATTGAATGCAGGCTCTTGGGTTGTTTCTAGGTTCTAAAACTAAAGTCATTTTAATTTTTTTAACAGGATCTCACTATGTAGCCCTGCCTTGCTTGGATTCACTGTGTAGATAAACTAGCCCTTAACTCAGATACCTGCTTCCGCCTTTTAAGTTAAAGGTTTATTTTCAATGGGGCTGGAGAGGTTGGCTTAGAGGTTAAGAGCACTTATTGCTCTTGCAGAAGACTGAGTTTAGTTCCAAACTCCCACATTGGGCAGCTTACAACCTCCTGAAACTATAGTTCCAGGCAATCTGTCACCCTCTTGTGGCCTCTGAGGGTATTGCATGTATATGGTATACAAACAGACAAGCAGGTGCTCTTAATCACTAAACCATCTCTCCAGCCATCATCACCCCCTTTCATATTTTATTACTCATTTTGAGACAGCATCCTGTAGGTAAGGCTGTCCTTGACTTTCTATATAGCCAAGAATGGCCATGAACTGCCGGTCACCCTGTTTCCATCTCCTAGGTGCTGGGATTCCAGTTGGGCACCAGCATGCTATACGTTTTCTTCCTTATGAGACAACATCTCACTCTGTGGCCAATGCTGGCCTGGAACCTGTGCTCTTCTTTATTATTTTTATTTTTACATGCCAATCCCAGTTCCCTCTTCCTCTTCTCCTCCCGCTCCCCACTCTCACCTCCCATCTGCTCCTCAGAGAGGGTGAGGCCTCTCCTAAGAAGTCTACCAAATCTGTCCCATCACCATGTTGAGGCGGGACCAAGGTACCTCCCTCTCCTTCCCCCACACCCCTGTGTCTAGGCTGGGCAATGTATCTCTCCATACCTGTGCTCTTCTTGTGTCAGCATCCCAAGTGCTGGAATTACAGACATGTGCCACCATGCCCAGCAGAAACTAAATTCTGTTTTGTTTGTTTTGTTGAGACAGGATCTCACTATGTAGTTTTGGCTGACGTAGAACTCACAACAAAGACCAGACTGGCTTTGAAATCCTGTTGGGAATAAAGGCATGTACCACCATGCCTGGTTGTAACTAAATTCTTTTTTTAAGTAATGGCAGGCATTTTCATGCTCAGAGTATAAAGATGCCTACCTCCAAGTCTGGCAACCTCAGTTAAATTCCCAGAATTCACACGGTAAAAGGAATGAGCCAACCCTTCCTCCTCTGGCACCCCTCCCCACACAATACACGAACACACAGACACACTGAGGTATACTCATGTGCTACTCACACACACACACACAAACAAATAAGTGTCTAACAAATAGAAAGCCACCTATGCAGTGGTGGTGCACACCTTTAATCCCAGTGCTTGGGAGGCAAAAGCAGGTGGATCTTTGTGAGTTCGAGACCAGCCTGGTCTACAGAGCAAGTTCCAGGCTAGTCAAGACTAGGCAGTGAAACCCTGTCTAAAAGCCAAAAAAATTAAAAACTAGTGATTGCATAACTATCTCAACACAAAACCTCTTTGTAGTTTCCAGGACAGAGAGGGACTTTAAGTCATTTCTGACCCTGTCAGCTTTGAATTGGGTTGGTGACTAGAAAAAAGGGTACCAGAAAAGAAAAGAAATCAGGGTACTTGTTATGGAATATTCCTTTACACTGTGTGCAGATACTCCACTGTGGTTGATTTAATAAAAACCTGGACAATCAATAGCTAGGCAGGATTTTTCAGGCACAGAGGACACTGGGAAGAAGGACAGAGTCACGAGAAGATTCGGAGGAAGCATGACGTGTAGGAGAGGAGGTGACAAACAATGAGCCACGTGGCAGCAGGTAAATTAATAGAAATGGTTCATTTAAGTTATAAGAGCTAGTTAGAAACAAGCCTAAGCTATCAGCAGAGCTTTCCTAATTAAGAAGTGTCTTTGTCATGATTTGGGAGCTGGTGGGCAGGGCAGAGAAAGACTCGGAACAGGCACCCATATATGAACACTGGGCTCAGACTTGGCCTAAAGGAGCAATGACTTTTATATTGCCTCCAGACATGGGGAGTACTGCCTTGGTGACAAATGACAGAATGCTAAACATGGGTGAAGCAAATCCCAGAAGGGATTGGAAACCTATATACTGTCAGATTCTAATTCTTCCCAAGTTGATATACAGATTCAAAAGAGTCTCAACCAGGCTGAGGGTGTGTAACTTAGTGGAATAGTGCATATAAATGTATGATACAGTGTGTGCTTAGCTATACAGGAGGCCCGAAGTTAAATCAGCAGCATAGAGAAAAGGGGGGAAGAGACGATGGAGAGGAAGAGGAAAGGGCTAAGCAAGTTGCCTATGTGAGAGAACACATACCTGTCATTCCAGCCTTAGGGAGGTTGAGGTTGAAGGTCATGAGTCCAAGGCCACACTGGACTGCACAACAAGTCCCAGGCCAGTCTGTACAGCATAGCAAAAGCCTGTCTCAGGAAAAAAGAAAGCCCTGTAAGCACAGATATAGAGTTCCTGTTTTGCAAGATCGAAAAGAAAAGGTTCCAGCAATCAGTTGTCCAACAATACGCATATAGTTAACACTACTATATTGCACACTTAATCAAATATATGTTCTCTCTCATAGGCTGATTCTAGCAAATGTGGATGCTTTAAAAATTTTGGCAAAAAAATATGGCACCAGAGATCAAACCTACAACCTTGGGCATACTAAACAAGTATTCTACCACTGAAATACATCCTCAGCCCAAGACAAGGTCTCACTATGGGGTCTTGGCTAGCCTGGAACTCACTATGTAGATCAGGCTGACCTGGAATTCATAGAGATTGCTGTGGGATATCTGTACACTGTGTGAAGATGTGTTTTCTGTGATTTGGTATAACAAAAGGCTAAACGACCAACAGCTAGGCAGGAGGTATAGGTGGGATTTCTGGGGCCAGAAATGAAGAGATGAATCTAGGTGCATGCGAGATGCCAGGAGACACCGAAGAAGGTGGAGCCAGATGTAGAGGAAGCAGCATGAGCAGTACAGAGAGATGAGGTAATGACCCGTGCAACAGAGCATACATCAAAATAAATGGTTGACTTAAGATTATAAGATTTAGGAATAAATGTAAGCTAAGGCCAAGCTTTCATAACTAATAATAAGTCTCTTTGCCATTATTTGGGAGCTGTCTGGTGGGGCAAAAAAAAGAAAAAAAACTCATTACAGAGATCTGCTTTTCTCTGCCTCCTAAGTTCTGGGATTAAAGATTTGTGTCTCCAAACCTGGCTGGCTTTTGTTCTTATTGTTAATAGGAATATGAAGGGCCTTTAGCCAGGAGTCTCTCCTACTGCTGCTGGCTCAGGTTATCAGTTATCATTGCTGCCACTGCTGGTTGTGATCAGTCCTTGCTAAGGGCTCTTATGGCCCTCATTATTGTCAAGACAACTTTTTTAAAAACAGAAATTTTAAAAATTTTTATTTATTTTTATTTTTTATGTGCATTGGTGTGAAGGTGTCAGGTCCCCTGGAACTGGGGTTACAGACAGTTGTGAGCTGTCATATGGGTGCTGGGAATTGAACCCGGGGTCTCTAGAAGAGCACTCAGTGCTCTTTAACTACTGGTCATCTCTCCAAACCTAAAAGCAGGAATTTTTAAAAATGGAAATTGACAAGTTGATCCTAAATTTGACATGGAAATGCAAAGGCCGTAGAATAAAAAAGCAATTAAAAAAAAGAACATAGTTTTGTTACATTTTAATTTATTTACATGGTGGGAAGGGGTGAATGAGCTATGGTGAGTATTGTGTTAAGTGTTACAGCTCTGAAGGGAAAGGTATCATGGCCTTTGGAAGCCAGGTATGTAGCAAATTCTCTTTGGTCTTAATAATAAAAAGTCAGAGTCAGATATTGGGGTTAAAGCTGAAGATCAGAGAAGCAAAGCAGCCAGTCACTAGAGAGTTCTTACCTCTACCAATCTGACAGCAAAGGGGTGATCCTGTCCTCCGACTTCTTAGACTGCACTGTTCCTCAGACTGCACTGCTTTCCTGTCTCCTCCCAACTTACATTCCTCTGTTAGCCTAGCCATAACACTCCTGTCTCCACATCCCTGGTGTTGGGAAAAAAGGTGTGAGCTCTGTTTCTCTTTGAGGCAGGGTAACCTTGAGCTAACAGATATCCCTCTGTCTCTGTCTCCTGAGTGCTGGGATTAAGGAGTGTGCCACCACTCCCTGGCCTCTAGTGGCTTAGTGTTGCATTCTGGTCTTCGGGCAAGCTTTATTTGTTAAAACACAAAGAAAATCTCACTATATGGGTATGCCTACAGCTCTGTTCTGCTGGGGAATGGTTTCCCCATAGGAATGTAGCAGTTCTGCTCCTCTCCAGGAGAGCTATTACTTCTCTGCTCCACTCTGCTAAGGAAGTTTCCCCAGCAGGGACGTCCCTTCTGTGCTCCTCACTGTTAAAGGGATTTCCTCCACAGAAATCTAGCAGTTTACTCCGGCTCCAGTGAAAGCTGTTACTTCTCTGACCCACTCCACTCTGGGAAAATAAGGTGTCACCCAAACCTCACTGAAGAGATTTATTGTGAGGGAGGAATCCAGGAGAGCGGCTGCCTCTGCCAGGGTGGAAAAAGGCAGCTCCCAACTGAACAGGTACAGGGCTTGTATAGGGCTTCTGAGGGGCAAGGATTTTCCAGGGTGAAGCTGTTCAGGTTGGGAATTGATTTATTTCAATTCCTGATTTTGAACAAACTCAGAGATTGACTGGATTTTGTGCTCAGGGACTGGTTGTCTTTCCTGCTCAGGGATTGGTTTCCTGCTCAGGGAATGCTTGGTTTTCATGCTGAGTTGATCAGGGGCAGTGTGTTTCTTTGACTCTGGTTCCAGGGCCAGTAAATTGTCTCTTCATTGTGGGAAGCATGGTGGTATGTAGACAGACATGGTGCTGGAGGAGTTGAGGGTTTTACATCTTCATCCACAGGCAACAGGAAGTGAACTGTTTGTCTACCACACTGGTTGTAGCTTGAGCATATAAGACCTCAAAGCCTGCCACCTCAGTGACATACTTCCTCTAACATACTTCGTCAGTGACATCCTCCAACAAGACCATACCTCCTAATAGTGCTGCTCCCTATTGGTCAAGCATTCAAACACTTGAGTCCATGGGGGCTGTACCACCACATTCCACTCTGGTCCCCATAGGCTTGTAACCATAACATAATGCAAAATGCATTTAGTTCAACTTCAAGTGTCCTTATAGTCTATCACAGTCTCAACAACATTTAAAAGTTCAAAGTCACTTCTGCAATTCATTCATTTTCTTAAGAGATTGCATACTGCCAACATGTAATGACCATTCCAAAATGGAGGAAAAGAGAAGATAGTGAGGACCAGAGCAAGAACAAAGCCAGCTGGGCAACTTCCAAACTCTGCATCTCCATGTCTGATGTCAAAGTGCTCTTCAGATCTCCAACTCCTTTCAGCTTTGTTGACTGCAACACCTTTCTTTTTCTTGGGTTGGTTCCACTTCCTATTAGCAACTTTCCTTGGAGGTATCCCACGGCTCTAGCATCTCTAACATCTTGGAGTCTCCAAGGAAATCTAGGTTTCACCATCACAGCTTCACACAACGGCCTCTCTAGGCCTCCACGCAGGGACACCCCTGACACAGGGGCAAATTCCAAACCCCTTTCTTCTATCCTGAAGTCTAAATAGTCAGAATCATGTGGCCGACGCTGCCAAGTTCTGCTGCTTTCTGGGGCTGGAACATGGCCCCTTTGTTCAATGACATCTTCCCCAGCCTTGTTCCTCAAGGCTTCCTTCACTGCCTAAGCTTGCCTGTCCTTGAAATTGGATCTGTACCAGGCTAGCCTTGAACTTATATATCTTTCAATTACCTCTCATAAGCTTTCTGTTTTTGATGGCTACCTTTACTACCTAAGCTTGGCATTTCTGGAACTTGCTCTGTAGACAAGGCTGGCCTCAAAATCAGAGATCCACCTGCCTCTGTTCTCTGAGTGCTGGGATTGAAGACATGTGCCACGAACGCCTGGCTCTACACTTTTCTTTAATTCCCCTTCCCAAGTTGGACATTTAGCTGGGTAGGCTTTTGCCCCTAGATCACCACTCACTTTATTCTATTTTTCAATCTATTCATATCCTTGAACACAGAATTTAATTCCATTCTACTTCCTGGTGCTCCTTCTCTCCTCAAATTGTACATTTCTGTAGTTTTACTTACTTAGCTTGCTTCTTTTCATTATAAATCTTCATTAGAGTTACAACTATTGACTACACAACAGAGTCTTTACTAGGCTGTTTTGAGATTTCACCTGCCAATAGAATTAATCCAAATCTCAGACAGACTCTTTGGACAAGGGCATTCTTCCCCAAAATATCACAAGAACGATCTCTAGGTCACATACCAAAATTTCTCTCCTCTGAAACCTCTTGAGCCAGCTCCTGACAGTTCAAATAACTCTTCGCACCCCTGTCTTCCATGTTCTTACTAGTGTTGTGTCGGAGTCACGAAGACCCCCCAGAGACCACCAAACTACAAATGCAAGACTTTACCATTTAATCCTACAGGTAGGGACTCCATTTAGCAAACTGACACAATAGCCTCCAGAGGGAATGGAGTCCCTTGTCTACTGCCAGAATTTTTTTTTTTTGGTTTTTCGAGACAGGGTTTCTCTGTATTATTTTAGAGGCTGTCCTGGAACTCGCTCTGTAGACCAGGCTGGCCTCGAACTCATAGAGACCCACCTGCCTCTTATTGCCAGAATTTAAAGGGAAAAAAATCACAGGATTACATCAGTAGGTATGGGATGGATCCTGATTGGTTGACATTTGGGGAACAATTAGGGGAATTTCCCAGAGTCAAGGCAACTGGTTTGTTAGCATTTCTGACTCCCTTAATATAGGTGACAATGATATGACCAGGACAATATATGAGGGCACTGGTAGTGAGTCCAAGATCTAACTGACTTAGTGGAGCCCATTCTATATGGAGAGACACCTTGCTCAGCCTAGACACAGGGGTGTGTGGGTGGAGAGGCGACTTGGTCCTGCCTCAAGGAGACAATGTGACAGACTTAGTAGACTTCCTAGGGGAGGCCTTATCCTCTCCGTGGAGCAGATGGGAGGAGGGGGGGAGTAAGGGGAATAGGAGGATAAGAGGGAGGGGGAACTGGGATTGGAATGTAAAAAATAATAAAAAAGAACTAAATATGCTTGAAAATACTATAATGGGTTAGGCAGTGGGATGCAGGCCTTTAATCCCAATACTCAGGAGGCAGAGACAGGTGAATCTCAGTGAGTTTGAGGCCAGCCTGGTCTACAGAGTGAATTTCAGAACAGCCTGAACTGTTGCACAGAGAAACCCTGTGTTGAAAAACAAAAGAAAAAAAGTACCATAATGGGCCTGTAAGATGGCTCAGTGGGTAAAGGGGCTTGCTGCTAACCCTGACCACCTGAGTTCAATCCTCGGATCCCACACAGTAGAAGCAAAGAACTGACTCCCCCCAAGTTGTCCTCTGACCTCTACATAGGCACTGTGGTACAGGTACACACAGACGTATAGACAGATGCATGGATGCACACACACACACACACACACACACACACACACACACTAAACAAACAAACAAACAAACAAAGTGGAGCTGGAGAGATGGTTCAGTAGTTAAGAGTACTTGCTGTTCTTCGAGAGAGCCTGTGTTCAATTCCCAGAACCCAAGTTTGGTGGTTCGGAACCACCAGTAACTCTACCTCCAGAGGATTGAATACCTCCACTGGCACAGCAGCAGACCCTCACACAGACACACAGAAATACAGAGACACACATATAAATGAAAATAAATCTCTAAAAATAAGCTAATAAATGTAATAATTTTTTTTGGTTTTATGAGACAGGGTTTCTCTGTATTGTTTTGGAGCCTGTCAGTCCAGCCCGGCCTCGAACTCACAGAGATCTGCCTGCCTCTGCCTCCCGAGTGCTGGGATTAAAGGCATGCGCCACCAACGCCTGGCTGTGATAAAAAAAATTTATTTTTTTATTTTATTGTATTTTTGGTTTTTTGAGACAGGGTTTCTCTGTATTGTTTTGGAGCCCGCCCTGGAACTCACTCTGTAGCCCAGACTGGCCTCAAACTCAGAGATCCTCCTGCCTCTGCCTCCTCAGTGCTGGGATTAAAGACCTGTACCACCACCTGGTGTAATAAAATATTTTAAAAAGAAAATAGTTCGCCAAGCATGGTGGTGCACACCTTTAATCACAGTACTCAGGAGACAGAGGCAGGTAGATCTGTATGAGCTGGAGGCCAGCCTGGTCTACATAGCAAATTGCCGACAACCAGGGCTACACAGTGAGATCTTGTCTCCAAAAACAAAATAAAACTAAAACCTAAAACTTGTATGTCAATTAAAGATTTAAAGTATTAAGAAATATTGAGTTTGCCAGGTGGCACACTCCAGAGGCAGGTGGATCTCTGAGTTTGAGGCCAGCTTGGTCTAGAGAGCAGATTCTAGGATAGCCAGGACTACACAGAGAAACCCTGTCTCAAAAACGAGAAGAACGGAAGGAAGGAAAGAAGGAGGGAAGAAAAGAAGGAAGAAACAAAGAAAAGAAAGAAAAAGAAATATTGGATTCAAAATAGATAAATAATGTAAGACCCAAAAGCATAAGTTGAGAGATGGCTTATCAGTTAAGAGCACTTACTGCTTTAAAAAGGTTTTAGATTTATTTTATGTATATGACTATATTGTCTGAATATATTCATGTATTTACATTTGTGTCTGGTTCCCACAGAGATCAGAAGAGGGCACTGGCTCACTAGAAGTGTTGGGAATAGAACCTAGGTTCTCTTCAACAGCAGCAAATACTCTTAACCGCTGAGCCATCTCTCCAGCCAGCACTTACTGCTCTCCGCACCCACATAGAGGCTCACAACCATTCCTAACTACAGTTCTAGGAAGGCCCATGCCCTCTTCTGCTTCCCCAGGCACCACTCATGCACATGACACAGGTACATGCATGAAGGCAAAACACTCATACACATAAAATAAATATATAAAAAACACATTTAACATATTTAAAAAGAGCTAAAACTATAAGCCTTGAAGAAGAAAGCAGAACTCTGGGTGTGGTAGAACACACCATTAATCCCAGCACTCAGGAAGCAGAGGCAGACAGATATCTGTGAGTTCCAGGACAGCCTGGTCTATAGAGTGAGTTCCAGGACAGTAATGGTTACACAGAGAAGCTCTGTCTCAAAAAGCAAATCAAACGAAAAAGAAGAAAGCCTAAAAGGTAAATATTTGTAACCTTGGATCTGGCAAAGTGTTCTTAGATATGAATGCAAAAAGTATGATCCATAAAAGAGAAATTTAAATAGAAATTGCACTTTATCAGGACTTAATACTGTTTGGCTTGGTAAAGGAATACACTAAGAAATGGAAAGGTTGGGTGGGCATGGTGGTGCATGCTGGTAATGTGAGCAATTCCAGTATTTAGGAGACAGAGGCAAGAGAATGGGAAATCAAGTTCAAGGCTAGCTTACGTTAGGCTAGACTATAAAATACGACTCTGATGTGTGCCCATGCCCCTCCCCCTGTGCCAGGCACTGTGGATCACACTTGTAATTCCAGCACTTGGAGGGTAGAAGACTGGGAATTCAAAGTCAGCCTCTGGGGCTATACAGCAAGTCTGAGGCCAGCCTGGGTTACATGAGACTCTGTCTCCAAAACAAAAACCAAACAAGGTAAAAACAGCCAAGTGGAAGGACAAAGTACAGAGTATGAGGAAACATTTCCAAATTATACATTTAGTAAAGGATTTGTTTCCAGAATGTAAAAAGAACTCTAGTAGTTCAGTTTAAAAAGCATCATAGGGCTGGAGAGACGGCTCAGCAGTTAAGAGCACTGACTGCTCTTCCAGAAAACCTGGGTTCACTTCCCAGCACCCACATGGCAGCTCACAACTGTCTGTAACTCCAATATCTAACACCCTCACATGGACATACATGCAAGAAAAACACCAATGCATATAAAATAAAAATAAATAAAATTCTTAAAAATCATCACTGATGCCAGGCGGTGGTGGCACACAACTTTAGTCCCAGCACTTAGAAGGCAGAAGCAAGCGGATATCTGTGAGTTCGAGACCAGCCTGGGGTACAAGAGCTAGTTCCAGGACAGCCTCCAAAGCCACAGAGAAACCCTGTCTCGAAAAACCAAAAAAAAAAAAAAAAAGCTCATTCTGACTCAGAGGTTCTGGGGAATTGGAGCATGGCCTGCAAGAGTGCATCTCTCTCCCTCTCTCTCTTCTGTACCCTTCCCCACCTCCCCAGACAGGGTCGTCTTGAATTCACTATAAACCAAGAGGGATTTTTTCTTTTCTTTTCTTTTCTGTTTTGTGAGACGAGACATGGTTTCTCTATGAAGCAGTCCTGACTGTCCTGGAATTCACACTGCAGACCATGCTGGCCTCGAACTCACAGAGATCTGCCTGCCTCTGCCTCTTGAGAACTGGGATTAAAGGTATATGCTACCACTGCCCAGCCAAGAAGGTCTTTCAACACCCCCCCTCACCACCCCTTGGTTTTTTTGAGACTGGGTTTCTCTGTGAGTAACCCTGTCTGTCCTGGAACTCCCTCTGTAGAGCAGTCTGGCCTCAGAGATTCACCTGTCTCTGCCTCCTATGTTCTGGAATTAAAATTGTGTGTCACTACTGCCTGGCAACTTTAAATTTATAATCTTCTGTATCTACTTCCCTCGTGTTGGAATTATAGGTATGTATTCCCACACCCTGGTTTTAAAAATTATAATATATTATGCATATAACAGTGGGGGAGTGAGGGTGTCATCACTGGAGCTCACTGTAGAGACCAGGCTGGCCTCAAGCTCACAGAGATGCACCTTCCTCTGCATACTGAGTGCTGGGTTTAAAGGCCTGAGCCACACCCAGCACCATCACACCCTGTTAATGTTGTGTGAGTGAACCCAGGGCTTTGTGCATGCTAGGTAAGCATGCTACCATCTGAGCAACATCAGGCAGAGTGTCTTCATTTTACCCCTGCCTGTCTGTCTCTGGATGAGTGTTTGGCCTGCATGGATATCTGTGTACCCTCTGTGTGCACTGCCTTCTGAGACCAGAAGCATGTCTATTGTGTTTCCTGGGGCCATAGTCACAAACTGTGTGAGTCACCATGTGGGTGCTAGGAACTGAACCTCCGTCCTCTGCAAGAGCAGCCAATAGTCTGGATCATTGTCATCTCTCCTCACCCCCAGAGCCTGCATTTTCTTTCTTTCTTTCTTTCTTTCTTTCTTTCTTTCTTTCTTTCTTTCTTTCTTCCTTTGTGAAGTTATTCATTGATTTATTGATGTTTTGATTTAATTCTCCTTTTAACTTATTCTCTGTGTGTTTCATATCACTCATCTCCATTTCCCTGTCCTTTGTATCCATGCTTTACCCTTGCAAGGTCCCCCCAAAATAAAATAACATAAAATTTAAGAGAAAAAAGAGAGAAGGTAAAATCAATCTCGTCCTGGAAGCTGCAGTGTGGCACGGTGGGTCACACAGTAAACCCTTCAGCCCATGTATCTTTACTTGTGAGTGCTTTGCAAAGGGTCCTTGGTCTGGTTGGAGGCCTCTGGTGTACACTGTCGATGCTGGGCCCTCACTGGGGCTCCTCTCGAATATTCTGCTGTTGCCCTGTGGTGTGAAGATTCTGCAGCCTTTGGTCTTAACGTGCTCCAATAGTTCATTCATGGGGTGGATGCTGGGGTGGGCCAACTCATACCCCTGGTTCTGGGCCCCGGTAATTGCAGGCTTGGCCAGCCCTCCAACCCTGGCCCGTTCTGACCACCAGGGGAGCTCTCCAGCCTTGACCCCTTGCTGTGGTGAGCAAGGGGCGGAGCCAGCTCTGCTGTCTGCCCTTAGGGTCAGCTTTTCCACACTGGACCATCATGGCCAGCTCTCCTGTGTTTCCCAGGACAGTCCAGAGGCCGCTCTCCCGAGTGCTGCAGCTGGTGAGGGGCAGGGACAGCTCTCCGGCTCCTAGGACCACAAGGCCAGCTCTCCCACCTCACCTGCCACAGGATGGGAGAGCCTGGGAGAAGAAAGGCGTCTCTCCTCAGCCCTCAGCACCACATGGCAGAAGAGGGCCGAGGCCAGATCTCCCATGCTCATGTTCTGGGCGCCTAACCTGTGCCCCTGTCAGTAGGGTCAGCTCTGCTGTGCTGCCCACGCGAGGGCCAGGCTCTCAGGGCCAGCTCGCCCAGGTCCCTGTGCACAGGGTCAGCTCTCTTGCTCTGTCCGGGTGAGGTGTAGGCCCTGCTCTCCCGCATGCTTGAGCCAGTGAGGGGCAGGGCCAGTGGGGTCCCTGCCAACTCTGTACAGCCCTGACACCTCGGCCTTTGCCCCTCACCTCCAGCTGCAAGGTGCCGAGTGGGCCCGCGGTTTCTCCTCGGATCCCGGGGAGGACAGCCCCAGGCCTGTATGTGGGCGTCCTCGTGGCCCTCAGCTCGCCGAGACGCTGGACCGGGCCAGGCTTCCTTGTCACAGAGTTCTCTCTGCAGAGCCCAGCTGCCTGGCACCATTGTGAGCGCCCCTGGGCTGAGGAGGCGGGGCTGGAGTCCTGTGTGGGCGGGGCTGCGATCTCCAGCCCTAGATTAGCTGAGTTGGCTGAGTTCCAGCTCGCCTGCCCTCCTGGCATGGGGTACAGGCCCTGTTTATCAGTTTCCAGGTTTTCATAGCAGTGCTTCTCAGAGTCCACCTAGGAGTCTTGTCAAAATGCTCATTCTGAAGCAGGGCGGTGGTGGCGCTCGCCTTTAATCCCAGCACTCAGGAGGCAGAGACAGGCTGATCTCTGAGTTCGAGGCCAGCCTGGTCTACAGGAGCTACAGGATAGCCTCCAAAGCTACGCAGAGAAACCCTGTCTCGAAAAACAACAAAAAATCAACCATTGCAGGGTATATGCTTAGTAGGAGGAGACTCTATGTTCAACAGTCACCACTAAATACATAAATAATAACCAATCTGATCTTTAAAATGGGGAGAAAGTCTAAATAACCTTCTTACTAAAGAAGAAAGATAGCTCACCAGGTGGTGGTGGTGGGGAGGCAGAGACAGGCAGATGTCTGTAAGTTCGAGATCAGACTGGTTTTCAAGAGCTAGTTCCAGGACAGCCTCCAAAGCTACACAGAGAAACCCGACTCGAAAACCAAACAAACAAAAAAGGTTTCTCAGATGTTAAGAGCACTGGCTGCTATTCCAGAGGACCCAAATTCAATTTCGGTACTCAAATAGCAGCTCACAGTTGTCTGTAAGTCTAGTCCAAGGGTATATAATGCCCCCTCTTCTGGTCTCTGTGGGCATTACACATGCACAGACACACACACACACACACACACACACACACACACACACACACGGTTTGCTGGCAGTCAGGCAAAACACTCATATACATAAAATAAAAATAAGTAAAATCTTTAAAACTGAAAAGGTGGCTGGGTAATGGTGAAGTACACCTTTAGCCCCAGCACTTGGGAGAGGCAGGCCAATCTCTGTGAGTTCAAGACCAGCCTGGTACAGACCAGGACAGCTAAGTCTATACAGAAAAACCCTGTCTCAAAAAAAACCAAAAAAACAAAAACAAAAATCAACAAAAAATGGCAAAGTGTTCTTGGATAGGAATGCAAAAGTGTGACTATAATCTCATACTCAAGCTGGACATATATATAGCTCAGTGGGAGAGAGTTTGCTTAATAATATGCATGAGGCCCTGGGATGGACCAGATCACTATCGCCATCACACCAAACACCCATAATGCATGCCCAGATCTCGGACATCTGCAAAATCCAACAAGGAGACTGTATCCTGTATGTAAAAGCAAGAGCCTTTCTTCAAGTTCAACCTTTACTCAAGTTTGAAACTCTGTGTGTCAAATGCATTGGCACGAGAGCCTCGAGCTCAGTTCGGGTGGGGTTTTTAACATAGCAGAGGCTGGAGTGGGGGTTTTCTAAGGTTCAGGAGCCCTGATGGACTGACATTTGTCTACGGGTGTCTTGGTGAAAGGGTCTGGGTATTTGCTGGGCTGAGGGACATCTTGTGATCCTATCTATAATGGTTGGAATGTTAGGTATTTTCTCCTTGGATGGTCCGTTCCTGGGTTGTGTCTGTGTGGTCCTAGTTTGTGACTTTTTTCTAAAGTCAGGTGTTGCCTTAGGGTCATGGCACCAGTGTAGTGAAGCTGCAGGTGTGTACCAAGCTGTCCTGAGCCCTACAACCCCCACCACCTAGCTGTGTGTGTGTGTGTGTGTGTGTGTGTGTGTGTGTGTGTTAACAGTCATTAAAGAGTGCAAACTACAACCATACTAATGGGGCCTGAAGACCTAGGTTTTGACACCTTTGTGGTGCCTCACACAACTGTAACTCCAGTTTCAAGGGATCTGACAACCTCTTCTGGACAACACCAGCACTGGGTTTGCATACAATACAGACATTCATGTAGGCAAAAAACATCAGAGACAAGGGTTTCTCTGGGTAACCTCGGTTGTCCTGGATCTTGTTCTGTACATCAGGCTGGCTTTAAACTCACAGAGATCCACCTGCCTCTCCCTCTGAGTGCTGAGATTAAAGGCATGTGCCACCACTGCCCATATGCCCAGCCTGCTTCAGCCTTTTTTTTAAAGATTTATTTATTTATCACATATATAGTATTCTGCCTACATGCCAGAAGAGGGCACCAGGTTGAATTGTAGATGGCTGTGAGCCACCATGTGGTTGCTGGGAATTGAACTCAGGACCCCTGGAAGAGCAGTCAGCTCTCTAAACCTCTGAGCCATCTCTCCAGCCCCTGCTTAAGCCTTTTTTTTTTTTTTTTTTGGTTTTTCCAGACAGGGTTTCTCTGTGGCTTTGGAGGCTGTCCTGGAACTTGCTCTGTAGACCAGGCTGGCCTCAAACTCACAGAGATCCGCCTGCCTCTGCCTCCCGAGTGCTGGGATTAAAGGCGTGCACCACCAACGCCCGGCCTGCTTCAGCCTTTTAATAAGGGTTTTAAATGTTTTATGAGTAAATATTATTGTCTGCTGTTTTGATGTTCTTATTTATGTTTTGAGACAGGATCTGTTTGTGTAGCCCTGGCTGGCCTGGAACTCTCTCTCTGTAGACCAGGCTGGACTGGAACTCAGAGATCTGTCTGCCCCTGCCTCCTGAGTGCTGGGATTGTTGTTGGGTTTTTGTTCCGTTGTTTGTTGTTGTTGTTGTTTTGTTTTGTTTTTTGATATAGAGTCTAGAACTCAATATATAGCCCAGGCTGGGCTGGAACTCGGATATACCCTGCTTCTGCCTCCTGAGTGCTGGGTTTACAGTGAGTGTCATCATGGCTGACCATGTTTGTTTTTCAGTACTGGGAATTGAATCCAGACCTTCATGAATGTCAGGAAAGCACTCTACCAGCTGAGCTTTCGCACTTAATGGTAATTTTTGGTCTTTGTGAGACAGGTCACATGTAGTCCAGGCTGCCCTCAAATTCTACTTAGCCAGGAAAGACTGAATTGCTCATCCTCCTGTGTCCACATTCCAAGTGCTGGAGTTAAAGACATTCAACACCATGCCTGGTTGCCCTGTGGTGTTTCTTTCCCTCCCCTTTTCGCTTTTAACATTTTTCTTATTTATGTTTGTCTATGTGGAGATCCAAGGACATCTTGTAGGAACTGGTTCTCTCTATGCGGGTCCTTGCTTGGTGGCAGGCACTATTACCCACTGAGTCATCTTTCCAGCCCCACTGTGAGATTTCTACTACCAAAAAGGCTATGATGATAAAGCATATTACATTCTATTTGGTGCAAATGAATTTAAATGTTTATTGTCCTACAAATCACTTATCTAGAGATTCACTCTGTTAAACAATCTGGATTTTAGCATATTCTCAAAGGATATTCAGCTATCACTGCACAAACCCCATACCATTTTCTTCATTGATTTTTTTTGATACAGGTTTCTCTATGCATAGCCCCAGCTGTTCTTGAACTTGTGTCTTAGTTTACCGATGCTGAAGTTACAGATTTTGACTACTATGCCTAACTCACTGCTCTTTTTCTCTTTTCTTTCTTAAGTATTGAGGATTAAACCCAGAATCTCACCAATGCTCTACCAACTGAGTTATAAGCCCAGCCTTCCTAAGTTCCTGCCTGGCCCTCCTGGGTGCTTTGAGTATGGAGAGTACGTGGGCCCCAGCATGCACAGTAAACATTACTTCTTTTGAACTGATGATGAAAAATGTTTTTTTAATTGACTGATACGGTTATTTAGAAATAAAACAAAAACTGAACATAAGGTAAAAAATCAAAAGCTAGCCGGGCAGTGGAGGTACATGCCTTTAATTCCAGCACTCGGGAGGCAGAGGCAGGTGGATCTCTGTGAGTTCAAGGCCAGCACGGTCTACTGAGCGAGTTCCAGGACAGCCTCCAAAACAATACAGAGAAACCCTGTCTCGAAAAACAAACAGAAATCGAAAGGTAAGGTTATAAGATTAAGGGATAGGGTTGTGGTGGCTTATGCCTTGAACACCAGCACTTGAGAGGCAGGCAAATCTCTATGAATTCCAGGCCAGTCAAGGCCTATACAGTAAAACCCTGTCTCAAAAAACAAAAAAAGGCATAATCAAATAAAACACCTCCGCTAGAGTATATTATATTTTGGCTTCCACCATTACTTACCAAAAGTATGCACTTATTCAAACATAACTTCCTATTTCAGATAAATGGCTGTGCCAAAACTTTGACATTAAAACATATACTAAGGACCCAGCACAATGATTCAACTGGTAAAGTTGCTTGCCCCCAAGCCTGGACCTAAGTTCAATACCCAAGACCCACATGGTGGAAGAAGACAACTGATTAGAGCAAGCGGCCTTAGACCACCACATCTGAACACTACCCTCCACAGAAAGAATAAATAAATGTAATCAGAAATTTCTAAAAAGTGATTTGGGGTTACAAATAGCCATTGACTTAAAAAATGATAGGGAAGGGTGAGGTGAATTTATAAACAGAAACTTGTACAGAAATGCAAGATGGGGCTGGAGGTGTAGCTCAGTTGATAGAGTGCTTACCCAGCATGGATGAGGTTCTGGGTTCGATCCCCTGCACCTAATGAGCCAGGCACATGATCAAAGCCTGTAATCCCAGTATTACGAGTAAGTGTAGGCAGGAAGGGGAGAAGTTCGAGCTCATCCTCTGACTCGAAGCAAGTGCACAATCAACCTGGGATATATAAGAGCCTGCCTGTCTCCAAACAAAAGAAAAACAATGAGAATTTTAAAAAATCATTTTCCTTTTAGTGGTGGTTGGAAATTGAATCTAGAGAATCATACATGCCAGGGAAACAATTTTTGCCTAAACTTCGGGGGTTTTTTGTTTTGTTTTTTTTCCAAGACAATGTTTCTCTGTTTAACAGCTCTGGCTGTCCTGGAACTGCGTTCTTAGTACCACCACCCCTTGTTTAAAGACAGGGTCTCTGTCCATAGAACAGGTTGGCCTTCAAGCTCATGAGTTCCTGATTTTGCCTCTTGAGTGTGGAGATTATGTGGGCGCCAGTACTCACAGAAAGTTTTTTTTTTTTTTTTTTTTTTTTGGTTTTTCGAGACAAGGTTTCTCTGTTTAACAGTCCTGGCTATGGCTATCCTGGAACTCGTTCTGTAGACCAGGCTGGCCTCGAATTCACAGGGATCCACCTGCCTGTGTCTCCCAAGTGCTGGGATTAAAGGTGTGTGCCACCACCGAACCGGCCATAAAATATCACTTTTTAACAGACGATGAAAAATAAGAAAGTCTCTAAGATATTTAAATTTCTAGATGCAGATTAAAAAAAAAAAGCTGTGGGCGTTCTTCTGTCACACCGCTTCCAGAAGCTAAATTCACGCGGATGCAGACTAACTAACGTCACCAGGCACCACCTCTCCATCACTAGAAACTTCTGCCAGGGAACAAGGGAGGGACTTTTTTTCTCCAATACGACCCTGAGCCCTTCCCCAGATCTCCGCGCGAGGGCGCTCTGTGCGAGCTTGCTGGGGATCGCGCGGTTTGAGCGAGCTTAGCACGCGGTGTCGTCCTCTGGAGCCAGAGCCCAAGCAAGGCGGGAGAGGACTTCCAGCTGATACCGCTCTGTTAGATAATAGAAATGCTTAAAGCGAGTAAATAAATTAATGGGATAAAATAAAAGAGAAATTTCCACTTTCTGATTTTACATACTAGATAAAACGCCCAGATGCCGGAAAACTCTTCCGGGGAGCAAAAAAAGGAAGCGGAAGAGGCTTTTCTGTCTTGCGCGCTGTGTCGCATTAATATCCCTCCCCTCCAGGGGCCTATCCTGGGGCTGTCCTCAGTTTTGCCTGCACAAAAAAATCTAACAGGACCGCAAGGGATACATTCCAAAACTTTGTATCGTGTTTTGGAGTAAGGTTCCGGGTAGGTTCTGTAAAAATTAAAACAGAGAGACGTCCAAGCAGTAAGATCAGTGCCACATTTGCCATCCTTTTTACCAAGTGTGGGCCGCAGTCCGCCTTCCCGCCGCTCCTCCTTCGCTCCGCCCAAGGGGGCCTGCCTACCTTTATGTCAGGAGGCTGCCGAGCCCTTTCCTTCCTCTCTGAGCAAGATGGCTGGGGGTGAGGTTGGAGTGACTCTCGGGCAGCCACATCTTTCCCGGCAGGATCTCGCCACATTGGTGAGCTTTCGATTGGCGGCGGAAATGTACCATGAACTCGAGGGTGGGAAAGCACTCTCGGAGGGCGTGGAGATGAGGTAGTGCCGGGGTGGCTGGAGCGTGGGGTGAAGGAGCTGTCCCAGACCCTGTAAGTCTTAGAGTCTAAGGCGTGCCAGCTCCGCCGCCGGTACCTTGTCTAGTCCCCAAACTGGTGAACGACTTTGAGACTTGGAACTCCTGGAGTGTGTGACTAAGCTTTGGAGAGAAATATAATTACGGAGTGTGGGGCTGCAGTTCTTTGTGTAGAGTGCAATAATTAGCAGGCACAAACCCCTGAGTTTCATCCCCAGAAGTGAATAAGCGCACGCCTGTAATCCTAGCACTTAAGAGATGGAAACAGATAGATCAAAAGTTAGGGTCATTCTTGGCTACATATCGAACTGGAGGCCAGCACGAGACACGAAATTGTTAAAAGTCATTAAGGTTTAAGTCTGTAAAGGATTGGAGACCGGACTGCACGGCCCACTGTGTTGGACAGTTGAGGACTTGCTAAGGCTCCAGGATTAGATGACCTCTTATCTCCAGACCTCTCAGTGAGTGGAGTTGTCTTGTGTGACAATCTTAGTACCTTAAGAGAAAAGACACTTTAGCAGGAGAAAATAGCTGCTTATACAGGGCAGAGTTGTATTTGGGGAATATAAAGTCAAAGAAAAAATTCTGGTTTACATTGATTATGTTTTGAAATATTTCATTGCAGGACGTCACCAAGTTGACACCACTTTCCCATGAAGTTATCAGCAGGCAGGCTACAATTAATATTGGTAAGATAGCTCGTCACTTGACTTAAAAGTACTTTTAACCTCTTGTGTAATTACTTGAATAATATGGGTATTTACTTGAAGATTAGCTTGAGCAGTACAGTGTCAAAAAAGAAAGTTGTGGAGCCCTTGTAAACAGTGTGTTGCTGCCTTTTTTTTTTGGAGATATATGTGTGACAAGTTTAATAGTACAAGGCAGTATGTAATATGGTAGCAGAAGTTTGAAGTGAGAATACTTTCTTCTTGTCTTACAAGGACAGTTTATGGAAGTTTTATTTGATATATAAGCTATAATTAGGTAGATTTATTTCCCCCCTAATTGGCACCTAGAACTGTTGAGGTATATTGCTTGAGTCTAAAATGTGGTGTGGTCTGTTTTTGGTGTTTTTTTTTTGTTTTTTTAAGTTTTGAGACAGACTTGCTATATAACCCTAATCCTGGCTAGGTTGGTATTTACTGTGTAGCCCAGGCTGACATCTACCTCAAGGCAATCCCCTTGCCTCAGACTTCTGAGGACTGTGATTATAAGTGCTCTTTTTTGTTGTGTCAGAGTTAGTCCGATTAACTGGGTAAGCTTCGATGTTTTTTGATAGAAAAGATGATTTGTTTTGTTCTAGAACTCTCTGTGTGTAGTCCAGACTGGCCTTGAACTCAGATCCACAATGGCCCCTGATCTTGATAGGCAAGTTTTTTAGTATTTTTCAAGTTTTATGGCACAGTCTACCTACATTGTCCAGGCTGGCCTCAAACTCTCCATCCTGTTTCTTCCTCTCAAGTATATATTCTACCAAAGTTGATCTGAGAAGAACTTTGTAATAGAAAAGAGCATATAAAGGGGGTAACTGAATTCACTTTAAACAATTTTATTTCTATTATTATTTTGTGAATGTGTTTATCCATGCACATGTGTTGGAGTAAGGACAACTTTCAGGAGTTATCTCTGTTCACTATGTTGTCTGGGAGCTCAGGGCTTCAGGCTTTTGTGACAAGTGCTTTTACCTGCTGAACCATGTCACTAGCCCTGTCACTGTTGGTTTTACTTTGATGTTTATGGTTAGGGTTTTTTAGGTTTTTGGGGTTTTTGTTTGTTTGTTTTCCATAGATAGGTTTCTCATTGTTAGTCTGGCTGGCCTCAAACTCACAAAGATCAGCCTGCCTCTGCCTCCCCCTCCCCCACCCCCTCCCCCAAGTTCTCAGTTTAAAGTCATACCCATCACTGCTTGGCCAGGTTATTTTATTTTCTACTCAATACTATTTGAAAAAAATGTTTGGTGTGCTTACATGCAAAAGTTAATTTTGTTGTACTTTGTCAATAGGTACAATTGGTCATGTAGCTCATGGGAAGTCCACTGTGGTAAAGGCTATTTCTGGAGTTCACACCGTCAGATTCAAAAATGAACTAGAAAGGAACATTACCATCAAGCTTGGATATGCTAATGCTAAGGTGATCTGTGTTCAATGAAACTAGAAACTATTTAACTTGAATTGTTGCATAGGTAACAAATCCAGTTATTCCTTTTTTCTATTATATTGAAACTTTTCAGATTTATAAGCTTGATGACCCAAGTTGTCCTAGACCTGAGTGCTACAGGTCCTGTGGAAGCAGTACACCAGATGAGTTTCCCACAGACATTCCAGGGACCAAAGGGAACTTCAAATTAGTCAGGTAACTTTTATGCTAAAAATACTTTATGCTTCTTAAACCACTCTCTTGTGCTTTGTCCTTTTTCAAGTACTTAAGATACTGAACGCTCAACCTAATTGCTGAATGGTTTCATTGTTTTTCCATTATTTCATGTTATTTTACACAATGATGATTAATTTAAATGCTTATAAAAAGAAGCTCTGTAAGCTGAAAAATTGCATGAGGGAGCTGGAGAGGCTCAGATGTTACATGCACTTGCTGCTCTTGCAGAGGACCCTATTCAGACTTTCAATGGGCAATGCTTTGAGCTCAGAAAAGGCCGAGTCAGTAATTATACATTTGCTAGAAGTTATGGCCATCATGGGTATACCTACACAAATAAAAACAGACAATGCTCCATATGTCTCTAAGGAAATGAAACAGTTTTTTCTAATTTTAATATAAAGCATATTGCAGGTATACCACACAATCCTACAGGGCAGGAGTTATAGAAAGATCAAATCGAACTGTAAAGGCTATGCTAATATAAACAGAAAGGGATAATAAACCCAAAAATAGATTGCATAGTGCTTTATTAACTTTGAATTTTCTGAATGCTAATGAGAAAGGAGCAACAGCTATGGAGAGACATTAGATAAGAGCAAAAACTAAACTAACACATGTTTTTCATGTGTTTCATTTGATCAGCTATAAGTTGCCACGGGAGAATCTCCCCCAAAATTTGAAATTCATTGGTTAAAACATACTATACATAGTTTCAAATATTGTTCAAGAGATTTGTGCCTATATAGCTCATTTATCGATGTCATGCAAATTTCTAGTCCTTGTCAGTTATTATTGTCAACTGTATAAGATAATAAGGGAATGTAGGTATACATTTTTGTTCTTTTTTAATTTAATTTATTTGGCTTCTCTCTGTAACAGTTCTGCCTATCTTAGGACAGACCTTAAACTCACTGAGATCCGCCTGCCTCTGCCTCCCAAGTGCTGGGATTAAAGACATCCACCACCACCTGGTTGGGTATGGTGACGCATGCCTTAAATCCCATTGCTGGGAGACAGGCAGGCAGATTTCTGAGTTCTGAGCTAGCCTAGTCTACAGAGTGAGTTCAAGGGAAAGCCAGAACTACACAGAAACCCTGTCTTGAAAAACCAATAACAACAAAAAACAAAACTAAACTAAAAGCCATGATTCTGGTGCTGGAGAGATGACTTAGATGTTTTGAGACCAGATTTCTCTGTAGTCCTGGCTGTCAGATTACTCAGACATCTGCCTGCCTTTGCCTCCCAAGTGCTGGAATTAAAGGCATGTGCCACCATATCCAGCTGTAAGAGCACTTCTTAAGCAGAGGACTGGAGTTCAGTTTCTAACAGTCACAACAAGTGCCTCTAACTCCAGCTCGAGGGGCACTGATATCCTCTTCTGTCTTCTGTGAAGTTCAAATAAGATCTGAAAAGTAAATTCCTCAAAAATCATGACTTTGAGTACTGTCATTTTAGAGTAGTGCTGTCCTCACTTCAGATGCACAATTCCAGGTTTTCAGGGGTAGTGGTATTTTGGACAATGTACTTTTTTCAAATCCTCATTCTCCTTTTTAATATTTATTTTTACTTATGTATGTTTGGATATGCTTACCTGGGCGCCAGTACCTGTGGAAAGTAGAGGCATGAGACCCAAAGTCTGCATTTTCCAACAATAAGAACTAGTTCCCGTGTAACCTAAGAAATCTAGTTTGCTTGTAGTTGTGATTGGTCTTAGGCTGATTGTTATTTCTCAATTGTTAGGCATGTTTCCTTTGTTGACTGTCCTGGCCATGACATTTTGATGGCTACGATGCTGAACGGTGCAGCAGTGATGGATGCAGCTCTACTGTTGATAGGTAAGATCATCAGAATTGGTTTGAGCGAACCAATAAAGAACTAATTTGAGTGGAATATTTGAGGAAAAACTAAAACCTTTGGAGGCCATGTCCATTACATTACCTAAGTGAAGCATGAATACCAGTGTGTCGTCCAGAATGATGTTTCCTTCTAATAGATATCACAAACAGAATACTAAGCAAGAATTCTGGGGTTATAGGTATTATGCCCAGATCATGGGGTCCCCCAAAGCCACCAAGGAGTTCACACTCATGAAAAGCAAACAGTCTATTCAAGCTTGAGCTTAGAGAGTGCCCAGCCGGGCAAGGTAGGGTTTTTATCACAGTAGAAGTTGGGTGAGGGGATTTTCAGGGTTCAAGACCCTGCTTAACTGACATTTCTCTGAGGTGTCTTCCCCTTAGATGCTGGCCCTCTCTGGGTGGTGTCAGCTTAGGACTTTTGCTGGAACCTGGTGCTACTTGCCAGTAAACTGAAATTCAGGTCTACTTTTATCTGGTTTTTATTAAGCCTGCCATGGAATCAATGTGCCAAGCTGGTCTGAGCCCCACAATGGCTTCTGAGAAGTTTTACAGTATCCAAAAAGGAATAGTTTCACATATATTATTTCCACTTAAAATTTGTTTGGGCATATATGTGTGTTGTGAGTTGCCCCTCCATGTAGATAGTATAATTGTTATTTATTCACAGTCAGTAATTGCCATGATGTGATACAACATGAGAGTTTTCAAAGTTAACATTATGCTTCCTTATGTGAGCTAGCAGAGGATTTGACAGATGTGGATTTGGTATTTTTAGGTATGCAGGACACATCAACATACTGGGCAAGGTGATCGCTAACACCCTAAGTAAAACTTGCCTATCGTTCTTGTTTTTACAGTACTTTCCCTAGGTTAAGGAGTAGCCTTAATCTTCTCATAGGAGGTTGAGCCTCCTTGTAGGAGCTTGGCTTTGCCAGAACATACTAGACTAGATTGAGCTAGAAGGCCTGAGCTTCATTGAAAGCTTCTTGCTTAGGACCAGGAGTGGGAGGCTGCAGGGAATGCAGATTCAGTGTGAAGAGCTGGGGTCCTGCTTTGGCAGGGGAGTTCAGGTCCCAAAGAGGATGTGTGGAGTTGGGGGCAGGGTGGGGGGCACGACCTGAGGGTGAATCAGGTTGGCTGCCAGCAGCCTTTTACTGAGAAGAGATTACACCTTTTATACTATGTAGTTGCACATAGGATTAAACTAGAAACAAGAGACATGTGAGTGGGATGTGGCTTGAGACCAGGAGTTGAGGAAGCTAGCCTTGACCAACTGCTTTATCAAACAGGAGCTTTCCTCAAGCCCCCAACAGAATGGAGAACCTTATCCAAATGCCTGACCTTGGGAAAGAACTTCTTTGGGGGAGCAGAAACTGCTGTATCTTAGTCTTACTATATGGACCAGTTCCCCCCATAATGCTTCCAAAAGGAAAGGCCCTGATGTCTCTTCC
The DNA here is from genome assembly GCF_017639785.1 of Mesocricetus auratus. Taxonomy (NCBI): domain Eukaryota; kingdom Metazoa; phylum Chordata; class Mammalia; order Rodentia; family Cricetidae; genus Mesocricetus; species Mesocricetus auratus. Next base: position 41,086,092 of record NW_024429188.1, on the reverse strand, counting down.
CAATATACCATACTGAACTCTTGCCCTTAATGGCCTCAGGCTCTGGATCTGGATTGTAGGTGTCATCCTTGGGATCAGGTGTGTCTAGTGAATTTCTAACTTTCCTGATCTTGGTATAATTAGGAAGGCACAATGGAATTTCTGGTCCATGTGGCAGGGATTTTTTCCAAAGAATTATTTTGTTTAGAGGGGCTTACATTGTACACATTTTAATTCTTTACCAAAGTCCACACAATTTCCCAAAGGGAAAGACATTAATATTGAGAATCATCAAAAATGAAAGTAAAAGTTGCTGGCGAATTGTGGTCTGCAATGTTGAGATGCTGGAACTTTGCCAAGTAGCAATGGGCATCATGGGGTCCATGCCAGTGAAGCCAAGTTGGGAGTAGATATGTACATTATGTAAAGCTTACCATTTTACTTTTTAAAGGGTACAACTCAGTAACAAGAAGTACATTCAGAAATTTCATCACCACAAAAGTGAACACCCTGCCTATTAAGCGGTCACTGACCAATTAGACTCCCTCCAGCCCTTCATAACAAACAATCTACTTTCTATTTTTGAAATTGCATGGTCTGGATATTTCTAATTATTATTACTCTTTCTTGTTCTTTGTCAACTAGCTGGCAATGAATCATGCCCTCAACCTCAGACTTCTGAACACCTGGCTGCCATAGAAATCATGAAACTCAAGCATATTTTGATCTTACAAAATAAAATTGATCTGGTAAAAGAAAGTCAAGCTAAGGAACAATATGAGCAGATTCTGGCATTTGTACAAGGTAAGAAGCTATAATAACTAATAAATCAGAGGATCACTTTGAAAGGTAATATAGTGTATCTAAGAAAAAGTAAATTTAGGTATCATTGTAAGGATTCAGGCATTATACTGGCCTGTCACCTAGCAGAATGCACTCAGGCAGTACCCTGGTCAGCCCAGGCTTCCATGGTTGCATAGTCTGCAGGCAGGTCCAAAGGACCCCTTTGAGAGAGACTGACGACTGACTGACTGACTTCCACTCTCTTACCCACTGTTCCTCTGAAGGGGTAGGCAGGACTTTTCCTGTCTCCCTCTTCTCTTCCATTCTGTCTCTGTGTCTCTTTACCTCTTTTCTGTTCCTTCCCCTCTCCCCTTTCTAATAAAACTTCATTTAAGCTCTGTTTGCCTGGGATGTTTGTCCATTGCCTGCCTTAGAATCTGCCAAGGTCTCCCACATGCTTTATTATTATACTCATTAAATGTTCTTTTTTTTCTACTTGCTACTTGTTAGTGTCCTGATAAGACTATAAATATGTATTTCTTTTTTTGAAATAATGTATTTAACTATTTTATGTGCATTGGTGTGAGGATGCCAGATCCCCTGGAACAGGAGTTACAGACAGGTGTGAGCTGCCATGTGGGTGCTGGGACTTGAACCCAGGTCCTTAGAGAGAGCAGGCAAAATTAAAACTGAAGTTTGGCAATGCTCTCGGATTAAGTTTTTAAATGCCAAGGGCTTAGAGTGTAGCCAGTTTGTTTGTGTGTATAGCTAGTTCCAGGCCAGCAAGGACTGCATAGAAAGACCCTGCCTCAAAAGACAAATCAAAGCAATCTTCGCAGAGTTCCTTCTTTTCTCAAATACCATGGCATGTTCACTTTCAGAGGAGACATGATGCATATTACTGTTGACATCTAATTATTTTTTAGCCTTGTTGGAAACCTAGCACGAAAAAGAATAATCTATTTTGATTAAAATCTAATTATTTTTGGTCTATTTCCTTGACCAGTTTGCTTGACATATGATTAATTAAAAAAAGTGATATATGCCAGCCAGTCTTTGATTAGCAAAGAGTCTGTAATTTCCTCTTGGCATTTATGGAAAGGTTAATTACATGTTGTTAGAACTCTTAGCTTGTAAAGAGCTCCTTCCCAGAAGTGTTCATATTTTATTCCTTTAAACTCAGCATTTGCCTTTGTTAAATACACCTGTTGATATAGTTTTAGAGCTAAGGATAGAATATTCTCATCTTTCTAGATAGACCACTTTCTACGTGCTGACTGGCATTTGTGTGGAAATGTTGTTAGCTCTAATTACTTTGTCTAGTAGCTGTATAGATCAAGTTTTGTAAGACCCAAGGATTTTGATCTTTCTGAAATTTGTTAATGTAGGAACAGTAGCAGAAGGAGCGCCAATTATTCCAATTTCTGCCCAGTTGAAATACAATATTGAAGTTGTCTGTGAGTACATAGTGAAGAAAATACCAGTGCCCCCAAGAGACTTTACTTCTGAACCCCGTCTCATTGGTAAGTGATAGGAATCACGCTTAACTGAACTTTTCCACATTAGTTTTCCACTTCAAGGTTGTTTACTACTAGTTTCTCTTTCCGCAGAGGTGGTGATAAATTCATAAAACCTATTTAAAATAATGTCTTGATTATATTGCTGGATGACAGAGCCTTTTTTTTTTTTGCTTTGTATATGGTATTTTATGCAGCCAACATGGAATAATACAGTATTCTAGAGAAGTACAACATGTTGGAATGTTAGAGTTTCCATATAAATGATGTCATTGTGCCGTTACTGAAAAACCACTAAGTTTAATTTCACTGAGCTGTGATTGCTGTTCAAAGATGTGGGACCCTTTTCAAAGCAGGTTTTTGGGCCATTCTGGGCCTTCATTTGGAGCTGTTTGTGTGTTTATTGGGGAACGCTCTCTTGGGTGACCTAAGAATTAAGTCATATAGTCTTAGAATTGTTTTATAAGTTTAAAAGTAAACTTGTATTGTAGAAGCCATATAATACAGAAATCCTATATTTAAAATATCAAGCATGGTAGTGCAGACCTGTAATCCCAGGCAGAGGCAAGTGGATCTCTCTGTGAGTTCAAGGTTAGCCTAGTATATGTAGTGAGTTCTGTGTCTGTGTGGCCTAAAGTGAAGCCCTCTCAAAAAACATAAGTGGCAGACTGTATGTATCCACATGCAGTCTCCTGTGCACTTGCTTGATTGACTTTTCTGATGATGCTGGAGGTAACAAGGCCTAACTCATTCGAGGCAAGGGCTGGGCCACTGAACTACCCCAGTCCTCAAATCATAATAGCTAATTTGTTGTAAATGTTGTGTAAATAGTTATGATACATAGGGAAGGCCAAGCCACATGTCTAAACTTTTTTTTCTTTTTGGCGGTGGAGTCATCGCTTTGAGTTTTTTTTATAACTTGCTTTTTTCTTTAACAATATATGGAATCTGTTGTAGATCATTATATATACTTTAACATTAATGTGCTATCAAGGTATTTCCAATATTTTTCCTATCACAAGTAAGTCTTCAGTAAACATTAAAGCAATAATATTAGATTGTTTTTAGAAAAGCTAACTTGAAAAAGACTTTCTTCTAAATCTAAAGTAAATAGAAATGGCTTTAATTTGTGTTTGATTTTCTTTTAGTTATCAGGTCATTTGATGTCAACAAACCTGGCTGTGAAGTTGATGACCTTAAGGGAGGTGTAGCTGGTGGTAGTATTCTCAAAGGAGTGTTGAAGGTAAACTGGGTTTGAATTGTTACACTATGTATTTGTTTGTTACATGTGAATGCTACGGTGCACACATGGATGTAAGACAACTCTTCAGGGGGTGACTCTCTATTTGTGGGTTCTCCGGATTGAACTCAGGTCATCAGGCATGGAAGTAAGTACCTTTACATCTCGGCCAGCTCGTCAGCCTGTCATTGTCTTGAGCAGCCTGGCCTCGACCTTAGAGATCCCCTTGCCTCTGCCTCCTGAGTGCTGGAGCTAAAGGTCTGCACCACCGCACCCAGTGAAAAATGTTTTTCATGTTGTCCGATCTTGAATATGGATTTTTGTTTTTTGAGACGGTTTCTCTGTTGTTTGGAACCTGTCCTGGAACTCGATCTATAGATGTCAACAGAGATCCGCCTGTCTCTGCCTCCCAAGTGCTGGGATTAAAGGTGTGCATCACCACACCCAGCTTGAATATGGATTGGTTTAATTCTCTAGTGAGTGTGGAACATGTTTTAAGTAACAACAGGTTTACTTGGTCAACTGCAACAATTGAATTTTAAACTTTCCTTTTTAGATTTATATGTATGGGTGTTTTGTCTCCATATATGTATGTGTCCACGTAGACCAGAAGATGGTGTTAGGTCCCCTGAAGTGTGAGTTAGCGAAGGTTGTGAGCTGCCATGTGGGTGCTGAGAACTGAACTCTGATCCTCTGTGAGAGCACCAAGTGCTCTTTAACTGTTGAGCCATCTATCTACTCCATGTCGGTTTTTTTTTTCTAAAGACGGTGCCCACCTTTAAATCCAAGCACTCAGGAGGCAGAAGCAAGAGGATCTATGAATTCAAAGTTAGCCAGATCTACAGAATGAGTTCCAGGACAGACGGGTATATAGAAACCATGTATCCAACAAACTCAAGTAGTAATTTTAACCTGGCATGGTAGCTCACAGTTGGGAGGCAGAAGCAGGCTGGTATCTGTGAGTTCAAGGCCAACCTGTTCTACTTAGTTGTAAGCCAATAAAAGCAATAATAAATAAGTAAATAAAAGTAGTAATCTTAAAATTAGAAGAAAGATATAGCCTTTTAGTTTTGTGGTCTTTTTTGTTAGAACATTGGTAGGTAAATAGTAAATGTGTTCTATAGTAATTCTCACTACTAATTATGTGTTTACAGGTAGGCCAGGAGATAGAAGTGAGACCTGGTATTGTTTCCAAAGATAGTGAAGGAAAACTCATGTGTAAACCAATCTTTTCCAAAATTGTATCACTTTTTGCGGAGCATAATGACCTTCAGTATGCCGCCCCAGGTGGTCTCATTGGTAAGGATTTCCCTGTTATCTTTTAATTTGTAGATATTCCTGGTGTAATATATTATATAAAGATTGATTGTAGGGTTTGTTTGTTTGTTTGTTTTGCAGATCTGTTTTTATCTGTATGGGTTTGTTTGCTGTGTGTTTGCCCTTTGTGTATTGGTGCCCAAGAATGCCAGAGAGTGCATCAGACCCCCCTGGAACTGGTGTTTCAGAGGTTGTGAGCGAGCTGCCTCTTATGTTGTGGGAACCAAACCCAGGTTCTCTGCAAGAGCAGCAAGTGCTCTTCACTGCTGAGTCATCTTTCCACCTTGCTTTGTTTTTATTTGGAAATTGTTTGGTTTTTGTTTGTTTGCCTTTTTGAGAAAGGTCTCTACATATTCCTGTCTGGCCTCAGATTCATAAAGTCCACCTGCCTCTGCCTCCTGAGTGCTGAGATTAAAGGGCTACCCTATCCTGTTCTGGTTGAATTTGACATAGGATCTTGCCATAAACATAATACATTTTGGAGCAGCAGTATGATTCAGGTGAAGGTGCTTGCTCACCCACTCAAACAAGCAAAGCCATTAATAATAAACAATCTTTTTAATGTATGTTTGGGTTGATGATTATTAGCAATAATAATTATTTCTGGCTATTTTGTTTTGAAGTACTAGGGTTTGAACCTAAAATCTAGAACATGCTAGACAGGTACACTGAGGTATAGCCTTAGCCCTCTTTTTCCACTTTTTTAATTGCTATTTGTTTTCATGTTTATGGGTGAGGTGTGTGTGTGCACCACATGCATGCCTAGTGCTCACAAAGGCCAGAAGAAGGCATTGAGTACCCTGCGACTGAAGTTCAGACAGTTGTGAGCTGCCTGCCCTATGGGTACTGGAAATGAAGCTGTGTCCTCTGGAAGAGCAGCCAGTGTTCTTAATCGCTGAGCCCTCTCTCCAGCCTCACTCTTTTTTCTTCTGAGAAAGAATCTTACAAGGTTACCCAGGCTGTCCTTGAACTCACTTGCTCTGTACTTCAGGTCTTCCTGCCTCGAGATCTCCAATAGTTGGAATTTCAGGTCTGTGCCACCGTGCCTGGCATAAAATAAGTTTAATGGCCTAGCATTCAAAATATGCAACTAGTTACATACAGTTTGGGGATTTGGGTTTGTTTGTTTTACAGTCTTGCTATATTTCCCGTGTTGGCCTTGAATTCCCTTATTTAAACGGTCCTCAAGTAGCTGGTTTGCACAAGAGTGCCTGGTTTACTCTTTGGTAAAAAACTTGAAGCCGGGCGTTGGTGGCGCATGCCTTTAATTCCAGCACTCAGGAGGCAGAGGCAGGCGGATCTCTGTGAGTTCGAGGCCAGCCTGGTCTACAGAGCGAGTTCCAGGACAGCCTCCAAAACAATACAGAGAAACCTGTCTCAAAAAAAAAAAAAAACCAACAACTTTAGGTTATTGTGGTTGCTTTTCATAGTGTTGTGAAATGTAAAGTTACTCAAATGTCAGATTATACTCATTCTGAGGAGGGAATAAAAGAAAACTTACATGTAAACATGAGCAACTGTAGTCCCACATACTTGGGAGTCTGAAGCAGGAGGATTGCCTTTAACTCAGAGAGTTCACCAGTGTGAACAGCATAACCAGACTCAAGATACAAGACCTTCTTCAAGTAAGACCCTATGTCCAAAAAAAAAAAATCAGAAAATGATTGAGGTAGGGGGTAGATCAAGTAAGAGAACTTCTACCTTGTGGAAGCTGCTGAATTGATTAACGGGTTTTCTGTTTTTCGAGACAGGGTTTCACTGTGGATCCCTGTCTGTCCTGGAACATATACTGTAGACAGAGATCCACATGCCTCTTGAGAAAAGGGCACAATTAAATGAAGAGTTCAAAATTTACACTTGGACTAAAGAAGAAAATGTGCACAATTTATTTTTCCTTTCTGTCATGTAATTAAAAGTTTACTATAAGGACTGGAGATGTAGCTAAATGGTTAGGAGTGCCTATTGCTCTTGCAGAATTCCTGAATTCAGGAGCTACTTGTAATTCCTGCTCCAGTCAAGCCAGTAGCCTGGATCCACACATAGATAATATACATATACACATAACTTAAAAATAAAAAACAGCTGGGTGTTGGCAGTACACGCCTTTAATCCCAGCACTCAGGAAAGGGTGGGGGGTCTCTGTGAGTTCAAGGTCAGCATGGTCTACACAGCAAGTTCCAGGACAGTCAGAACTGTTACACAGAGAAATAAATGGATGGATGAGAGAGTGCGCATGTATTTTGTTAGGCTCAATCAATTTATGTGTGTGGAAATATGTATATGTGGGTGTTGATTTGTGTTTATTAAACTAGACTTTAAAGCAAATCGCTCCAAAGGTGTTTTAGATAAAAAATAAGGACAAATACATCTTTATATTAGGAGTTGGAACAAAGATCGACCCCACTTTGTGCAGAGCTGACAGAATGGTGGGACAAGTGCTTGGTGCAGTTGGAGCTTTACCTGAAATATTCACAGAACTGGAAATTTCCTATTTCCTGCTCAGACGTCTTCTCGGCGTCCGAACTGAAGGAGACAAGAAGGCAGCAAAGGTACATGCTTTAGATAACTCATGTTTATTATTTGTTTAGGGTTTTGTTTTTTGTTTTTCCCACGACAAGGTTTCTCTGTTAAGCCCTGGTTTTTCTGGCTGGCCTTAAACTCACAGAGATCCTCCTGCCAGTGCCTCTTGAGTGCTGGGACTAAAGGAGTGGCCACCAGTGCCTGACTCCTATTTGTTTGGGGTTTGAGGCTCTTTTATTTGTTTTGTTTTGTTTTGAGGCAGGGTCTCAACATAGCCCCTGCTGTCTTAGAACTCACTATGTAAACCAGGCTGGCCTCAAACTCACAGAGATCAGTGCTGGGATTACAATTCTGTGCTACCACACTCTTCCTTATTTTGTTCCCTTTCTCTAATTTATTTTGCTAGGTCCAAAAGTTGTCTAAGAATGAAGTGCTTATGGTCAACATAGGATCCCTGTCAACAGGAGGAAGAGTTAGTGCTGTCAAGGCTGATTTGGGCAAGATTGTTTTGACTAATCCTGTGTGTACAGAAGTAGGAGAAAAAATTGCCCTTAGCCGAAGAGTTGAGAAACACTGGCGGTAAGTTTACCTTTCCCATTGTCTGATAAAGAGCTTAAGTTCTTGGTGGGATATATATTTATGGACACAGTTCTCCTTGAACACAACAGTTAGTGTGGCTATAACGCTCACCTTTTTGTTCGGATGGTTTTGAAAGCTGTATTTAGAGCCTTGATTTGTATTCTTTTATATTACAAATACTTCAAGTGGCTTCCCTTTGTTTTAGATGTAACTAATACAAAAAAACAGGTAAGTTATGTTTTAGTATTTGCATCATCTGACTTTGTTTCCCCATTAATTGTGTGTGTGTGTGTGTGTGTGTGTGTGTGAGTCAGAGACAGACAGAGAGAGCGCACTCAACTTGTGTGTTCGGGGATTGAACTCAGATCATTCTGCTTGGCAACAGTTAGCATCCTTTTAACCATTCTTTGTTTTTATTTTTTATTTTTTTGCTGTTTTTTTTTAAATGTATATAGAGGTGCACACATCACACATGCCATGGTACACCTATGGAGGTCAGAGAACAGCTTCTTGTTCCACTGTGTGGACTCTGGGGGTGAAACTCAGGTAGTCAGGGTTGATGATGAGTGCCTTTATCCATCTGTTGTTACATAAGGGCTCGGGCAGAATCAATCTTCTAAACACTGTCATAGTGCTGTGCTAAAGAATTTCTAATATCTTGTCACTGCCTGTGAATATTTGGGGTCTTTCTAGAAGTCAGTTTGGGTCCATTTAACCTTTCTGTTGGTTTATCTAAAATATATGCCCCATTATCTCTACCACCAGCAGCAGCAGCCCCTATGTAGCCCTGGCTGTTCTGGAACTCACTATATAGACCAAGCTAGCCTGGAATTCAAAGGGATCCATCTGCCTCTGCTTCTTGGGTGCTGAGATTAAAGGCGTGGATCACCATGGCTTGCAAAACCCCTGCTGTGGCGGGCAGTCTGCTAATGGACAGTGTTCCTGCAGTTCTCTTTATTTTCCCAGCTGATATTATTTAAAGACCATTGATGTGCTGAGACGGGGAGTGGAAAGAAAACATTTTCCAAAAACAAGTACAGGGAAGTAGGGTTTGATTTGTTTTTAAATCTGAGCTGAGGAAATTCCATCTTAAACAAAAATTGCCCGTTGTAGTGCTCATGCCAGCACATGGGAAGCAGAGGCAGGTGGACTTCCATGGGTTCAAGGCTAGCCTGATTTACACAGCAGCAAAACATACATGGACCAACACTTATTCACATGCACTTGCATGCACACAGTCACACAGACACAAAATGTATTAGAGTGTAATTTGGGTAGCCTGAAGGGCCCTTAGGTGTATCTGAGCAGTGTGAACAGCTAGGTGATTCTTTTCTTCTTTTGGCCAGAGGGGTAAGAAAAATATATTCTTTCTGGGGAGTTGTTTTAATTTTTTTATTTCATTTTATGTTTGCCTGAATGTATGCTCACCACGTGTGCCTAGTGCACAAGGCAGTTGGAGTAAATTGTCAGATCTGTGTGATTGTGAGCTACCATATGGGTGCTAGGAACTGTACCCAGGAGCAGTGAGTGCTGTTCACCATTAAGCTCTCTCTCCAGCACTTTGCTTTTGTTTTTCTTTAGACCAGACTGTCCTTGTACACAGATAGATCTGCCTCCTCTGCTTCCCAGGTGCTGGCATGAGCACTACAGCGGGCAATTTTTGTTTTAGATGGAATTTCCTCAGGCTAGCCTCCAACTTAATATGTAGCCATGAACAAACATTTTCCTATCTCCCAAGTGCTCCCACACCCAACCTAGTATATTATGACAGCAGGCTTTGTTTGATTTTCTTGCCATGCTGCCCAGCATCCATCTATCTGTTTTTTAGAGTCTAAGAAAATAGTATGAGCTTTCTTTATAAAGAAGCAGCTTTGTCCAGGAGAGCCTCCAAAACAATACAGAGAAACTCTGTCTCGAAAAAGACCAAAAAACAGGGAGTGGGGGCATAGTCCTGCCTCAACTTGGTATGCCAGACTTTGTTGCTTCCCCAAGGAAGGCCTTACTTCCCCCCAGGAGTGGATGGGTGTGGGAAGGGGGGATTGGGGAGAACTGTGGTTGGTATGTAAAATGAAAAATAATTTTTTGAAATAAAAATAGAAGCAGCTTTGATCTGAGTGAAGGCAGGCAGGTCAGGTAAAGCAGTCTGTGGGATGCTTGTGTGGTAATGCCAGTGCAGTAATGTAAAGCTTATGATTTCTGATTTCTTCTATTTTTATTTTGCAGTTTAATTGGTTGGGGTCAAATAAGAAGAGGAGTAACCATTAAGCCGACTGTAGATGATGATTGAAGAATTCAAGTTAAACAATGCCTTGGGATGGAGTTGGAATTTCTTTTAATAACCTAGGGGTATATTTTCAAGGCTATACTAGGAAATTAATTTCGTAGTTCATTGTGTTAGTAGCTACAAGAATATTCTCATATCTTGGTGATGAAAATTTAACCTACTTCTAATATAAGGCCTACAGGTAAATATGAAAAGTGGTATACTATATACTATTGGATTAAATCTACATTTTAGCAGAAGTTAGGCATTCCAGAATAATGCCTAATTTATCAATCAGTGCAAATTTGAAGTGAAACTTCACTACAACCAGCCTTTGCTATAGCATACATATCATGAACCCCTCTAAAATGAAAATGGTCTCTTCTCTCATGATCCATCTGTGAGTAGCTCCATGATGAAGGACAGTTGACCTAAAAAAACTAAAGACTCACACTTTCCTTGACGACCCACTCTCTATTTGTCCTCCTATTTGTTCAGTTACCTGAAATTGAAGGGAAAGGATCAATGAGCTCAAATGAGCAAGGCTCTTAGAAATTGAGTGCTCATTCCCTTGCCACAGGCGGACTTTCCTCTCGTCCTTTTCCTGGATGGGACCATAGAAACCCAGCCCCAGAGGCTCTCATCCTCTTCTAGTGCCCTGAGACTATGTCTTTATTATTTATGCCTAAAATCTCAGTCTTCCCTCGATGGAAATAGTATTATAAGAATGGATTCTTAACGATAATTGACAACGTTCTGTCCGGGCTGTGTTTTCTGGGGTCTTTGTAAGCTATGGATGGAACAGAGTCTCCTGCGTGATGAACAAGCACTCTACCGCCAGCTCTCCTGCGCCAGCTGTAGTAGTTCTCCCTAGTTGGTAGGATTGTGGTGTGAATTGTACTTAGTAATCTTTGAAACTTGGAAGAGATAGAAAGTCTTCAAAAGCAGAGTGTGTTGGTTCCTAAGTCTATCCCCCACATGCCTGCAATTTCCCTGTGCTGTACTTTTCAATTAATCATGTTTTTGCATAATTAGATACTCCGCTAAAGCAGTGATTACAGTTCTCAATGGCATGAGAATTGCTGGGAAAGTTTTTTCTTTCTTTCTTTTTTTTTTTAAGGCCAGGTGATGGTGATGCGGACGTAGGGAGACAGAGGCAGGAGGCTCTCTTGAGTTCAAAGTCACCCTGGTCTTTAGAGCTAGGTTTACATAAGGACACCCTGTCTCAAAAAAAAGGGTGGGGAGCAACCCCCAGTGTTGAGAAAGTTTAGGGAGTTGAAAAATATACATACTAAATAATGATGTCACTGATTTTCGTAGTTTGATAATGTTTCATTTGCTTTTCTTTGATTTGCATAAAATGGAATTTAATGCCGCAGTTACTGTGTTATCATCTTTTGGATTCTGAAGCCGCCTTATAGGGGTTTAGAACTGTGGCTGTGAGTTTTTAAGAATTTTGAGGAAACTACTGACATTATGTATTTGATTGACTCTGAAGGGTTGTGTTGTAGCATGAAGAACACATTTAAATAAAACAAGGTTCTGAATCGAGCATTAACTTTTATATCTGTGTGCCCATATGTTTTATAGATACTTTATACTAGAAATTCTGGTATGAGACTGAAAATATTGAATAGTTTATGCAATCTTATGTCAGAACTAAAACCAGAATCTCTTGTCATTAATTTCAAGCATCTGTGTGAATATCAACTTTGTAAAGCACTGTGCTTCATATATTGGCCATATAAGAATGAAAACAATGTACCATGTTGTCTTAAAAGCCACTTCAAATCAATGCAATGATTCTCAGCAAAATATGTACCTGATTAAAGTTAGTCTAAGAAGAATAAGGGGCATGAACATGCTACCTAAAAGCCCTCTCTTTTTATACTCTGTAACCTTCAAGGATGAGATGTGTGCTACGTTTTACAGAGCAATAGAACTAATAAGTGCACAAATACCTGGACTCATAAATTTCATTTCTTAAAAAAAGACGTCATTTGGTGATGCTTTCAATGAAATAGATACTTTGGGAGGTTGGTTTTGTTTTGTTACTGAAAGTAAGTATACAGGCACAGGTCTGCAATCTTAATACTCGGAACATTGGGGCTGGAGGACTGAACTCGAGGCCATTTGGACAAAATACCTATACATGTTTTTTTTTTTTAAAAAGGGGACTTCTGCAAAAATTTTTACAAGCTAAATATACATTTTGCTAATTTTCAACAAATTACTATGCTAATTGGAGTATTATAGAACATAAAAGGAAAATGGAAGACAGCAGATACCCTAACTTGTTCAGGATGATTATATCCCTGGCTAGGCTGCTTGCTAATCTCCCAGCACTGGGGTGGTTGGGGCTCTCATAAAGGTCTGGAAAAGTGTTTTAAGGGCATTAGAATACATATAACATGAAAGTGGAGTGGATCTGCTGAGGATACAAGCTGGGTAAGGATGCAAGGAAGGGAGGCGGTCAAATAAAAGTATGTGTGAAAATGTCATGAAACCCTTTATGTGTGCTTTAGAGCCTGGGTGCATATATGTGTACTGCGTGTGTATAGGAGCCCACACATGTCACAATATGGAGTCAGATCTCCTGGTGCTGAGTTCTGAGCTGTTGTGCTGGGAATTGAGTCTGGGTCCTTGAGCTAGAGCAGTAAGCACCTTTACCTGCTGCTCTTGAGCTAGAGCAGTAAGCACCTTTACCTGCTGCTCTTGAGCTAGAGCAGTAAGCACCTTTAACTGCTAAGCCATCTTTCCAGCCACCTCAGTTCACTTTTGCTCTCTTCTGTTCTAGAAACCCAGCCCATTGTATTATACCACTCATGTTCAGAGTGGGTCTTTCCTGCTTAAAGCTTTCTGGAAACATGCTCATATACAGCCCCAAAGAGATGTTTCCATGGTGATTGTAAATTATTCAGTCAAGTTGGTAAGATTCCTCTTCAGAGTTTCACCCTTCTACTACACACTTAATGAAACCACATTGCTTTAAATCATAACATTGTGCCCTAAAGTCCCACTTTCATCTCAGTGCAAAATACATCCAGTCCATCTCTAAAAGTGTCCGTATTCTTTTAATGGTTTCTTCTGGTACCTAAGGCAATGTCAACTGCAAGCCCCTATAAAGTCAAAATACAGATTATGTACTCTGTGGCCCAAGATAAATATTCCCATTTGCACAGGGAGGGATGGGTGGGTAGGAACAAAAGTTCTGGCCAGAGCAAGACCAAAACCTAGAGCAAACATCAAATCTGCAGCTCCTTGTCAGGCATCTGAGGTTCATGATGAAATCATCCAGGCTTCAGAAATCTTGGGTAGTCCCAACCTTCAAGCTCTGCTGCCTTCCAGTACACACAGCCTATCTTGGGCCAGCTGCCCTCCATGCCAGGAGTCCCCCCACGATCCTGGTCTCCATAGCAATTTAGGCTTCACACAATGTCCTCTTAGGGCCTCCCACCCCACCACACATTTCTTGGCCTCATCTTGGCAGATTTTGTGGTACCACCCTATGCCTTAGTACCCTTGCATCTTGCATGCCTGTAAAACCAGGGTCAGATGGGCAAAGCTACCAGTTCTAGATTTAGTCAACTCAAGAAGTACCCTGGCCTCTTTAAACCAAAGCCTCAGTACATAGGTGGTGGCTTTAGAGCAGGGAACCCCTGTTTTCTGTTAGGAGTTAGGTTCTCTTCTTTCAATGAATTTGTATTTTTCACAAGATGGGTAGGATAGTCCCTTTCCTGTTTGCCCAGTGCAGTATAGGGTGTTCCTTTTTTTTTTTTTTTTTTTTTTTTTTTTGGTTTTTCGAGACAGGGTTTCTCTGTGGCTTTGGAGGCTGTCCTGGAACTAGCTCTTGTAGACCAGGCTGGCCTCGAACTCACAGAGATCCGCCTGCCTCTGCCTCCCAAGTGCTGGGATTAAAGGCGTGCGCCTGCTGTTTTAGCACCAGATTTGTTTGCAAATTTCAAAAACACCCATGCCAAACAGTGTTTTTCATATTTTACTTCCTTTGTTGTCCCCCCCCCGTCTTTTGAGACAGTTTTTCTCTGTGGCTTTGGAGGCTGTCCTGGAACTAGCTCTTGTAGACCAGGCTGGCCTGAAACTCAGAAATCGCCTCTGCTTTCCAGGTGCTGGGATTAAAGGCATGCGCCACCACTGCCTGGCTAGACCATTTCTTTTTAGTTCAGCCTCATTCAAGTTCTCAGGATGGAGGTAAAATGCAGTCAGATTCTTTACCCAAATATGACAAGAATGACTTGAAGTTTTGGTCCCTTCTGAAACCTCACAAGGTGGGCCTTCACATCTGCATTTCTCTCAGCATTGTGTCTTTTACATTCTCACCAGAATATCCCGTTTAGCTCTGCTTGCAGCATTCTAGCTTTTCTAGCCCATAGTTCCAGACTCTTCCTCATTCCTCCTGAAAATAATTTCCAGAGGCCCAAAACCGTATAGGTTTACCACAGCCACAGTCCCGCTTAGCAGTACCGGTTTTCTAGATGTGTTACTTTTCTCACGACGGGATACTTAAAAAGCAACATACGGAATGGGGTTTGTTTTGCCTTCCGGTTTGGGAGAACGTGAAGGCTGTGAAGGCAGCAGGAATGTGAGGCAGCTGCTGACTGTATCACTGTGGTGAGGCAGACAGATGGTGCTGCTGTTCAACTCTCTCTCTCCACTTCATTTAGTCCTGTAACAGCCCAGGAAATGCTGCTGTTCATATTCAAGCGAAGTCTTCCCTACTCAGCTAAACCTTCTGAAAATACACACATTGACATCCCCAGAGCTGTGTGTCCATGGTGATTCTAAACCCAGTGAAGTTGGCAATGAAGATTAATAATCACATTTGGCTAAGTAACAAGTTCCAGGCCAGCCTGGGCTACATGACACCCAGTCTCAAAAAAAACAAAAGGGGGCCGGGCGTTGGTGGCTAACGCCTTTAATCCCAGCACTCGGGAGGCAGAGGCAGGCGGATCTCTGTGAGTTCGAGGCCAGCCTGGTCTACAGAGTGAGTTCCAGGACAGCCTCCAAAACAATACAGAGAAACCCTGTCTCGAAAAACCAAAAAAAAAAAAAGAGTTCATGCTGTACCTGCAGAGGACCCAAGTTTAGTTACCAATACCTACATTGGGTGACTCACAACTGCCTAGAACTCCAGCACCAGGGTGATAAGAGGTGTCTGTGGACACCTAAACTCATGTTTGAGGTTTTTTTTTTTTTTTAAGAATGAAAGGAACTGGAGAAATGGTTCAGCAGTTAAGCTTCTTGCTGCTCTGGCAGAAAACCAGAGTTCAGTACCCAGAATCCAAATCAGACAGTTCACAACCACGTTATAATTCAAGCTCCAGGGGATCCTATGCCCCCTTCCTGCTTTTGAAGACACTCTTGCACACACAGACACACATATACACATAAACATAATTTTTGGTTATTTCTCTGTTCAACATCCCTGGCTGTACTGTAACTGGAGTTGTAGACCAGCTGGCCTCAGAAATCTACCTGCTTCTGCCTCTGGAGTGCTGAATTAAAGTCATACACAGTCACCCAGTGGCTACACACACATCTCTAATCCCAGCAGGAAAAAAAACTGGAAAAAAGAGGCATGCACAACCATGCCTGGCTCAAAAATTTTTTTTAAAAATTTTAAAAATCCAGCAATTATTGCATTCTTGTGTCCATATGAATGCTTTAGAAATTGGGGGGAGGAAATGACTTAGAGATGTATTTCATACAATGCAAGGAATTTTAAGGGGCTGGAGAGCTGGTCTTCCAGAGGTCCTGAGTTCAATTCCCAGCAACTACATGATGGCTCACAACCATCTGGTGCCCTCTTCTGGCCTGCAGAGATACATGAAACAGAACACTGTACACTGTATACATAATAGATAAATCTAAAAAAAAATAAACTAAGCCAGGTGTTGGTGGCACATACCTTTAATAAAACTAGCACTTGGGAGGCAGAGGCAGGCGGATCTCTGTGAGTTCGGGATCAGCCTAGTCTATAAGAGCGAGTTCCGGGGCAGCCTCCTAAGCCACAGAGAAACCCTGTCTCGGAAACAAAAAAATAAAGCCAAGTATAGTCACTCACATCTGTAATTCAAGCAGTCAGGAGACTGGGGAAGGAGAATTCTAAGTTTGGAGCTACTCTGAGTTAACACAAGACTGTCTCAAAAGGGAATGTGTAAGAATTGTGAATAAATGGAGCAACTACAGCTGGGCGTTGGTGGCGCCTTTAATCCCAGCACTTGGGAGGCAGAGGCAGGCGGATCTCTGTAAGTTCGAGGCCAGCCTGGTCTACAAGAGCTAGTTCCAGGACAGCCTCCAAAGCCACAGAGAAACCCTGTCTCGAAAAACCAAAAAAAAAAAAAATGGAGCAACTAGAATGAAATTCAGAGGATAAAATGTCATTGGACTTAAATCCATGGTCTTGTTTAGAGCAATCTGCCATTTCCCACTTCAGTTCTGCAGTATTGCTCTCCAACACTTAGCAAATGAGGTATACATAATGGTAATGGGAAAGACAAAACATTTCTTATAAAGTATAGGCTATCCAACCAGAAAACATAACTCAGGATGGGTAAGCGAACAAGGTGACAAAATCAGAGATAAACATGCAAAATTACTCCTTATCTATCAAACATACACAATAAAACATGCAATAGATGTAAATATTCAGGCATACATTTAACTGGAATAAGATATGTGTGGGTAAGTCTAGCATTTTGCTAACAATCCAAAAGATATGAACGATTAGAAAATAGACAATATTCTTGGTTGAGATGTCAATGCCTCCAAATTTTTCCTTCCATTCCATGTAATCTCAAAGTTTCAGCAAAATTTGAAAAAAATTGTAATTTGTTTTGTGTGTGTGAGTGAGCATGTCCATACATGCATGTCAATGTGCATGCATGCACGGATTCCATGGCACATATGGAGGGCAACTTGAAGGAGCCAGTTCTCTCCTTCCACCATCTGGGTCCTGCGCATTGAACTCAGGTCATAGGGCTGGTCAGGAGGCACCTTTATCTGCTGAGTGGTCTCACTCGCCAGCCCTTAACTATCAATAAGACTTTTAAAGAACTAGTCCGAGGCTCGAGTGATGGCTCAGCAGTTAAGAGTAGTAACTAACCCTCTTTCAGAGGACTGGAGTCTTCAGGTGGCTAATAACCACTAGTAACTCCAGCTTCCGGAGGATGCAATGCCTCTGGCTTCTGTGGGCACCATCACCCATAAGCACACACACACACACACACACACCACCACCACCACCACCACCACCACGTGTATACATAATTACAATTTAAAAAACGAGTGGAGGGATGACTCACCCTACCTACCTACCTACCTACCTACCTACCTACCTACCTACCTATCTATCTATCTATCTATCTATCTATCTATCTATCTATCTATCTATCTATCTAGACAGGTCTGAAAGGTTCAGACATTATACTTGCCTGCCCTTTTACCCGGCAGAATGCACTCAGGCAGCACTCTGGTCAGCCCAGGGTTCCATGAGTACAGTCTGCACAGAGGTGCAAATGAGTCCTTTAAGAGTCAGACTCAGCTGACTCAGAGAGAGAGAGAGACACCCCGAGACCCCATGCCGGCACTCGGGAGGCAGAGGCAGGCGAGTCTGGTCTACAGAGCGAGTTCCAGGACAGCCTCCAAAGCCACAGAGAGGAACCCTGTCTCGAAAAACCAAAAAAAAACAAAAAACAAAAACAAAAACAAAAAAAGACAGACCCCCGCCCACTTATACCCTCTTACCCTCTCTTCACTCTTCTCTCTTCCCTCTTGCTCTGTCCTTCGCCTCCCACTCATGTCTCTGTCTCCCTGTCGCTCTCCCGTCGCTGTAATAAACTATGATTAATGTATCTCTCGTATCTCGTGCTCCATCGTGCCGGTCCCGGTCCCATCTCGTGCTTTTCTTTTTTCTAATTTTTAAATTTTTACAAAAGAACAACAAGGTCCTTCCTCTCTGCAGTCCTGGCTGTCCTGGAACTCGCCCTGGAGATCAGGCTGGACTTGAACCCACAGAGATTTGCCTGCCTCTGCCTCCTGAGTGCTGGAATTAAAGGCATGTGCCACCACATCTAGCTATTAATTTATTTGCTTACTTTTTTTTCTGAGACATGGTCTCACCATGTAATCTTGTTTGTCCTGGAGCTCAGTATGTACACCACGCAGACTTGAATTCACAGAGATCCTCTTGCCTCGTCCTTCCATGCCCAACTCATATATGTATTTATAATACACAATTATATATTTCTTTTTTTTTTTTTGGTTTTATGAGACAGGGTTTCTCTATGTTTTGGAGGCTGTCGGTCCAGCCCGGCCTTGAACTCACAGAGATCCGCCTGCCTCTGCCTCCCGAGTGCTGGGATTAAAGGCATGCGCCACCACCACCCGGCCAATTATATATTTCTTAACATTTCCTTTTTAGATACTGGAGAGATGGCTCAGCAGTTAAGAGTACTGGCTGCTCTTGCAGAGGACCTGGGTTCGAGTCTTAGTACCCACGTGGCAACTCAACAGTTTGCAACTCCAGTTCCAGAAGATTCAAGCCCTTTCCCAACCTCAGCAGGCACCAGGCAAACACGTGGGGCACTGGACTCACATGCATGCGGACAAAATATGCAATCAAACAATAGTACAGTATTAAGATTTATTTTTATTTCTTTTAATTATGTGTATGTGTGTGTGTTGTCTGGGTATGCACGTATGTGAGAGTACCTGCGGAAACCAGAGGCATGGATCCCTCTGGAACTGTTAAGGCACGCGTGAGCCCCCTGATGCGGGTCCTCTGCAAGTGCAGTAAGTACCTGTAACCACTGGGCCATCTCTCCAGCCCCAGCATATATTTAGAGCACCTAAAAACGTATTTGTTTAATCAACTATTAAAATTACATTTATAGTGTGCGTGGGGGGGGGGTATTGTCACAGCCCATGTGGAGGACCGAGAACTTTCATCTTATGAATCCCTGGATCAAACTCGGCTGTCAGGCTTAGCAGCAAGCACCTTTACTAGCTGACTCATCTCACCAGACCTAAAAGCATAATATTTATGTATGCTCTTGCTGCAGAGACAGATCAGTCATTCCACCAGATGCATTATGTAGGCAGCATATGCTGTTAGTGAGGGAAAAGGCTTTTCTGTTTTGAACAGAAAAAAGACATTTAACAACAACAAAAAAAACCACGCCTAAGACATGGGAGTTTTAGGACATGGAACAGACAATTCTGATAGACAGTTTATTATAAAAATGCCTAGTTGTTTGGGAATAATTTTTTTTCTCTTCGTTGTATTCAGGGCGGGGCATGCGGGTGGACGGCAGTGGCGCCCGCGGCGCGAGCCTGCGTAATCTACACGCGGAAGAAGGGGCCAGAACTAAGACCTCCGCTGAGTTTACTTCCGGTGCACGCCCTCCGTCCCTCCCCTTCCCCCCGCCGCGTCGACGTCGCCACCGTGGGAGTATAGGTGGGGACCAGCCCCTCCCTAGCCGGCGGCCGCTTCCCAAAGCGCCGCCAAGCCTGCGTGGTGTGCTACGCCCGGGCGAGGGAGCAAGGAAAGATATTTGACTCCTTCCGGCCCGAAACAAGCCCTTGAAGCGTGTGCTAGGCAAACAGGAAGTGATGAGGCTGGGAAAGGGGGGTGGGTCCAGATCAGGGAGCGGAGCTGACGCATTTCTCTGTACTTTGCCTGCGGAGCCATTAGGCAACAGCCTCGCTCCACCGCACCCCACGCTTTTCTTCCACGTGGAACTTCTAAAACGAACTAGGAGTGGCCTCCTTTAGCTCCCCGCTCGTACATCCGCCATGTAGGCATCCAGTACCCCCTGACGCGTGCGCATGAATGCATGCGCCGCCTTTCCTGACGTGCACTCCAGCCTTGTGCAAACATCCGCCCCGCTGAGCGTGTTCCCTCATGCAGCTTTGCTTGGGACGCCTCCATGTCTTTTTTCTCTTGCTCGTATGTGCTCACCTAAACTATGTGCCATAAACCTTAAGTTACACTTTTTCCCCCCCTATTTCGAGATGGTTGTTTTTTTTCAGGTTTTTAAATCTAGGTTTCCAATTAAGTATATCGTCAACAGCACACGTGATAGGTTAATTTCAGAATAGAAATTGGGGGTGGGGTTTGCAAGAACGCTTATTATATTTCGTTTTCGGGTGAAATTTTTATTATGTATTAAAACATTCTAGGAAAGCCATAGTGGATTTGAAATGCAGTGGAGGGCTGAATTGATATCCATAGCAACAGATGCTTTGTTAAATTAAAAGCCCGAACTCAAGTAGGAAGGAGAGTCTTTGCTTATGTCAGAATTCCTCACTTCATCTCCTGAAACCCTCATTTTGTTTATTCATTTTTCCTTTTTGGTGCAGGTGCTCACTCTATATCCCATGCTGGTTGGGAATTCTCTATGGAGCTGACAGCAGTCTTCCTGACTTAGCTTCCCAAGTACTGCTAACCCTGTCTGCCTTTTAAAGCACATCATTTTTACTGTGATGATGGACACTAGCGCTGTCTGTCGCTGGGTCGCCAGGGACCTCTGAAGCCTTCTTTGTGACCTGGCTTAATTTTTTTTTTTGCATCCTGTGGTTTTTCTAATGGATTTTCAGAACTTTTGCAACCTCACAGCTATTCAAGCTCCATTTCCTAAATTTTAAGAATTTAAATTGAGGGCTGGTAAGGTGGCTCAACAGTTAAAAGTGCTAGACAGGTTAGCCTGATGACCTAGGGTCTATCCTGGGGATCCAGAGTTAAAGGAGAAAACAGACTCCCCAAAGTTGTCTCTTGTCTCCACACGTGTCACACATGTCTCTCTGACACATATACTAATAATTTTTCAAATAAAAGAAAGGAACTTTTGAGGGGGTGGTAGTGAAGGCCCTTAATCCCAGCACATGGGAGACAGAGACAGGCAGGTCTTTGTAAGTTCGAGACCAGCCTGGTCTACATAGCAAGTTCCAGGACATCCAAGGCTACAGACAGAGAGAAACCATGTTTTAAAAAATACTAAAAAAAACAACAACAATAAAAAGTAAGAAAGAAAATTTTTATTTATTTTTTTTCAAGACTGGGTTTCTCTGTACCTTTGGATCCTGTCCTGGAACTTGAAAAACAAAACAAAAAATTAAATTCTAGTAGTGTTTGTAGTCATACTAACTCAATGAAAACTCAGCCATTGAGTGTTCTCTAAGCACTTGGGGGTGGGGGCAGAGGAAGGCAGATCTCTGGAGTTCAAGGTCAGCCTGACCTACAAAACGAGTTCCAGAACAGGTTCCAAAGCTACACAGAGAAACCCTATCTTGAAAAACCAAAAAAAAAAAAGTACAAAATTTATGGCTGAAGATATAACAGATACAAATGATGACAGGCGAGGGCAGAAGAGAGGATGAAGCTCAATTATAAAGAACTTGCCTGGCATGAAGCTTGGGTTCCATCCACTGCACCAGAAGAAACAAGCAAACAAAAACCAAAAAGATAGATTTGGTGAAAATTTCTAAGAAGAGAAGGCCGTATATAATAAAAGGAATAATGGGTGAGCCAAACATTTCCTTGCTTTAGTGCTTGTCTGGAGGATTACTATTGCTGCGATGAAACACCATGACCAAAAACAAGGTGTGGAGGAAAGGGCTTATATGGCTTACACTTCCACATTGAAGGAAGTCAGAATAGGAACTGAAATGGGCCAAGAACTTGGAAGCAGGAGCTGATGCAGAGGCTGTGGGAGAGTGCTGTTTACTGGCTTGCTTCCCCTGGCTTTCTCAGCCTGCTGTCTTATAGAACCCAGGACCACCAGCCTAGGAGTGGCATCACCCACAATGGGCTGGGCTCTCCCATATCAGTCACTAATTAAGAAAACACTTTACACCCAGTGGTGGTAGCACAAGCCTTTAATCTCAGCACTAGGGGGGGCAGAGGCAAGCAGATCTCTGTGAGTTCCAGGTCAGCTTGCTCTATACAGTGAGTTCCAGGACAGCTGGAACTGTTACACAGAGAAACCCTGTCTGGAAAAACAAACAAAAAGAAAAAAGAAAATACAGGCTTGCCTACAGCCCCATCTTATGGAGGCATTTTCTTTTTAAAAAAATATATACATACATACATACATACATACATACATACATATATTATTCTGTCTGCCTCTGTGCCTGCACACCAGAAGAAGGTAACATATCTCATTATAGATGGTTGTGAGCCACCGTGTGGTGCTAGGAATTGAACTCAGTACCTCTAGAAGAGCAACCAGTGCTCTTTAACCTCTGAGCCATTTCCCCAGCCCATAGAGGCATTTTCTTAGTTGAGGTTCTCTCCTCTCAAATGACTATAGCTTGTCAAACTGACAAATGAATCTAACCAACACAGCTCTAGACTGGCAGGAGGCAGGCCCTTGTGGATACTCATATGAAGACTGAATGCTGAATGTAGTGGCTTGATGTGAGCAGAGTTAGTGGCAAGAGGCAGTCTCCATAGGGCACGAGCAAATGCACTATGTGATCCCAATAGTTTTCTCTGTGCCCTGGGCTGCACAACAGAAAGAACCATGGAACCACCAGTAACTGTTAGAAGACAGAATCTCTTCAAATCAGGCAATTGTTTTTTATGCTTAGATCACTTGTTTAGGAAAATATTGGATTAATACTTATTTTTACTTATTTAAAGATTTATTTTATGAGGTGGAGAGATGGTTTAGCAGGTAAGCATGCTTGCTGTTCTTGCAGAGAACCTGGGTTCAATTCCCAGCACCCCACATGGTGGTTCACAACCATCTGAAATTCCAATTCTAGGGGATCTAATCTTCTGATCTTCAAGGGCAGCATGTATGTGCATAGTGCACACACAGGGAAAACATTCACATAAAATAAACTATTTCATGGGGGTTGGAGAGATGGCTTAGTGGTCAAGAACACTGACTGCTCTTCTAGGGGACCTCAATTTGATTCCCAGCACCCATGTGGTGGCTCACAACTCTCTCTAACTCCAATTCCAGAGGACCCAACACTCTTGTCTGGTCTCTGTGGACACACACATGTGGCACATACTCACAGACACATACCTACAAACATTTTAAATAAAACAATGTAAAAGTTCTATTATTTTGCGTGTATGAATGTTTTGTCTGCATGTGTGTATGTGTATCACATATCTGCAGTGCCCATGGATGCCAGAAGAAGATGTTGGAATTCTTAGGACTGGAGTTCCAGACCCTTGTGACCTATGGTGTGGGTGTGGAAAACCAAACCCAGGTCCTCTGCAAGGGCAGCAAGTAATCTTACCGCTGAGCCATCTCTGTAATCCCCTATTTATTTTTGAGACAGAGTCTTGCTGGTCTTTAACTTACAACACCACCCTAGCTGGTCTTTAACCAGTGTTTGAACCTTCTGAGTGCTGACTTTGCAAGAGTGCCTCAGCAGGCCTGATTTGGACTCTTGATGTTTCCACTAAAGGTAATGCTTGAAAACACTGAACACGAGGGAAATCACACTATGTTCTAGGGAATAAAGAATTACTCTTATTACTTTGTGGCACTGAAGAGCAAGCTAGAGCCTCACATGGTAGGCAAGCTCTCTACCACAGAGCCACATTCCCAACCCAGGATAAAGCAGCACTAGCAAACATTACTTATAGCTCCAGGTTTATGAGAACATGGAAAACCTTGTGCAACATTCATATGTGTATATATATGAGCAATTTATAAAAGAGAAGAATTGCCAGGCAGTGGTGGCACACACCTTTAGCTCCAGCACTTGGGAGGCAGAGACAGGTGGATCTCTGAGGTCGGGGCCAGCCGGGTCTACAGGGTGAGTTCCAGGACAGTCATGGCTACACAGAGAAACCCTGTCTCTAAAAACAAAACCACAGCCATCCCCACTCCAAAACAAAGAGAAGAATTGAAATTCACCAAATTGCATTTGTGAAGTGCTCAGACTATCTAGTCCTGAGGATCAGGAAAGCTAACAGTGAGGTAGCATTACCTAGGCCCAGCCTGTTGCCTGTAGTCCCAAGTTCCTCAAGTGACTAAGGGGAATCTCTTGATCCCACCAGTTCCAAACATCGAACGTAAAAGAGCCCATATCTTAAAATAATAACAGGGTAGGGGTTGTAGCTCAGTAGTATAGAGTGCTTGCTTAGCATGTGTGAGGCCAGAGGGTCAATCCTCAGCACCACAAAAAGAAAAAAATTCTTGTCAGTAGTGTCGAGACATATTTCTCCCTGAAAATTATAAGCCAGTGGGACATTCTTTGAAGATAGCTGTTTACCAGCATTGTGGAGGCAGAGGCAGAAACTGGCTTTGTTGTTGTTGTTTGGTTTTGGTTTTGATTTTATGAGTCAAGATTTCTGTGTAACTACCCTGGCTGTCCTGGAACTCACTCTGTCAATCAGGCTGACCTCAAACTCAGAGATCCATCTGCCTCTGCCTCCTGAGTTCTGAGATCAAAGGTGTGTGCCACCACCACTAGGTAAAAGTTTTTTTTGTTGTTGTTGTTGTTGTTTTGAGACAGGATTTCTCTGTATTGTTTTGGAAGCTGTTCTGAAACTTGATCTGTAGGCCAGGCTGGCCACAAACTCACAGATCTGCCTGCCTCTGCCTCCCTAGTGCTGGGATTAAAGGTATGTGCCACCAACACCAGGCAGTAAAAGTTTTTTAAAGATTCATTTTTATTATTTGTAATTACCTGTATATATGTGGGGGGGGTATTTACGTGTGAGAGCAAGTGTTTACAGAGGCAGAGGCATCAGATGTCCTGGAGCAGCAGTTTCAGGCAGTTGTGACCTGCCTGATAGGAGTGCTAGGAATCACATATGAGTTTTCTGCAAGAACAATGTGTGTTCTTAACCACTAAGTCATCTCTCCAGCCCCGAGGCAAGGTGATTTCAAAGTTCAGAACAATCTGGGCTACATACCTAGCCAGTTTTAATTGCAAACTCGGTCTCAACAAATAAACAAAGAAAAAAATATAACACCAAAAACTCACCAAACAAAAGATGCCTGGAGAGTTGGCTAAGTGGGTAAAGGTAACTCGCCAAGCCTGACCATCTGAGTTTGATCCTGGGGACCCACATAGTGGGAAGAGCCAGCTCCCTCAAGTGATCCTCTGATCTTCGCGCATGCACGCTTGTACAGTGGCTTGCCCCTCTCCCCACAAAACACATAATAAATAGAGTAACTGGTTGATACATTCTAATGGTTGAGAAAACATTAAATTTCTATTTTAAAAAATGGGGCTGGAGAAATGGCTCAGCAGTTAAGAGCACTGGTGGTTCTTCTGGAGGACCCAGGTTGATTCCCAGCACCCACATGGTAGCTCACACTTGTTTGTAACTCCAGTTCCAGGGGATCAGATGCTATCTTAGATATGCACAGGAGAACAAAACACCCACAGACACAAAAATAAATTGATTAATTAAAAAACAAGCAAAAAACTGCTCATGTTCAAAAGATACATGTACAAATATTAATTCTAAAATTATTTGTTATGACAATAATCATGAATCACCTTAATGTTAGTCAAGGGGGTGATTAAGTATATTTTGTTGTATATTTATTATATTATAAAACAAAGCTATGAGATGCCTTTCATCCTGCCCTGCTTAAAATTAACGGTGAAAATATTGATTCAGAAAGTGTTTTGTTGAAGTCCTTGAGAGGAAATAGTCATTTTGACTTAGAATGATATGAGACTTCAACACGCAGTATTGATTATCACTCACTTCATCACAAAGAAGAAAGAGGACAGTCAAAGGAACAAATGCCACATCAGTCTTAGAATAACACCTCATCAGTCTTATCATCAAATCTATTAGAAGCACATATTTTGTTTTTCTTCTCTAACAGCTGTATAGGGAGAAGGCCAAAATTAACAAGGGATTTTTTTCTTGAGACAGGGTGTCACTGTGTAGCCCAGGTTGACCTTAAGCTTCCAATCTTTCTGCCTTAGTATCCTGAGTGCTGGGACTATAGGCATGCCCCACTGTGTCAAGCTATGCCATGTTCCTGTTAGTAAAGCATTACATTGAAGTTAGTCACTACTTGGCTGAGGTATCCATTGCAATAGATTTTTCTACAAGTATTTCCTATCAAATATAATGTCCTAGCTGGGTGTGGTGGCACATACCTTTAATCCTAGCACCCAGGAGACAGAGGCAAAGAGATCTCTATGAGTTCACAAGCAGCCTGGTCTACATGGTGAGACCTTGCCTCAAAAAACAAACCAACAGGGGCCAGAGAGATGGCTCAGCAATTGTTCTTGCAGTGAACTCAGGTTCGATTTCCAGCACCCCATGGTGGCTTCCAACTCTCTGTAACTCTAGTTCCAGTGGGTTCGATTCCTCTCTTGACCTCTGAAGTTCCTGCATGCACATGGAACACATACATGCATTCAGGCACACACCTACACAGAAAATAAAAGAAATCAATGTTTTAAAAAACAACATATAATTTCCTATTGCATTGAACCATATATTTTCCTCCATGAACATGGAAACAGACTTAGCAGAGATAATAGTTTTAAGTTCTAGAGTCCAAAAGTGATAAGCAGTTTGTGTGTGTAGAAAATGTCACAGTAAAAACTTTAACTAAGCAGGAATGCATTTTACGGTTAGTAAGATAGATAATATGTGTACTTCAAACTTAAACAAGAACTCTGCTCACTTGTGAATTCTCTTAAGTCGTAGAGACCTCACCATCTGTAATCATCAACCTCCAAAGGGTTGTGAAAATCCAACAAAGCCTGAAGCAACCTCAAAAGCACTAATCCCATGATCTTGTTTGTCCCAAGGGTTCTTAACCACATGACTTGTTATTTTTTCTTTTTTTGGGGATTTTTTTTGTTTTTTGAGACAGGTTTCTCTGTGGCTTTGGAAGCTGTCCTGGAACTAGCTCTTGTAGACCAGGCTGGTCTTGAACTCATAGAGATCCGAGATCCGCCTGCCTCTGCCTCCCTAGTGCTTCGATTAAAGGCGTGCACCACCACCACCTGGCTTAAATTTCAGCTCTTCTTTCTTTTTTTTTCAGATATATATATATATATATATATATAGTCTTAGTTTTCTTTTTTCTTTATTTAAATTAGAACCAAGCTTGCTTCACATGTCAATCCCAGGTCCCTCTCCCTCCCCTCCTCCCCCATACCCCTCCAGCCCCCCCCCAGTCCCCTACTCAATCCCCACTCCATTCTCCAGGGAGGGTGAGGCCCTCCATGGGGATCTCCAAAGTCTGTCATTTCGTTCAGGGCAGGGCCTAGGCCCTCCCCCAAGAGTCCAGGCTGAGAGAACATCTCTCATTGTGGAATGGGCCGCCAAAGTTCATTTGTATGCCAGGGATAAATACTGATCTACTACCCAAAACCCCATAGATTGCCTAGGCCTCCTCACTGACACCCACATTCAGGGGGTCTGGATCAGACCCATGCTGGCCTCTCAGCCATCAGTCTGGGGTCCAAGATCTCCCCCTTGCTCAGGTCAGCTGCCTCTGTGGGTTTCACTAGCCCGGTCATCAGTGCTCCCTCTCTGTCACTGGGTTCCAGGAGTTCAGTTCAGTGTTTAGCTGTGGGTGTCTGCCTCTGCTTCCATCAGTCACTGGATGAAGATCCTAGGATGGCATATCAGGGAGGAGCGTTTAAGGTAGTCTCTCCACTATTTGTTTAGTTGTCCAGTTGGTGTCATCCTTGTAGATCTCTGGAAATCTCACTAGTGCCTGATCTCCCCTCAAACCTATAATGACTCCCACTATTATGGTATTTCTCATCCTGCTCTCCTCTATTCTTCCGGACTCAACCTTCCTCCTCCCCCATGTCCTACCCCCCTCCCCTCCCCAGCCATACTCCCAATCTGCTCAGGAGATCTTGCCTCATTCCCTGGGGTACCATGTGTATCTCTCTTAGGGTCCTTCCTGTTTCCCAGACTCTCTGGCAGTAGGATTTTAGGCTGGCACTCTCCTGATCCATGTCTAAAATCCATATATGAGTGAGTACATACCATTTTTGTGTTTTTGTGACTGGGTTACCTCACTCAGAATGATTTCTTCTAGCTCCATCCATTTGCCTGTGAATTTCAAGATTCCATTGATTTTTTTTTCCCACTGAGTAGTAATCCATTGTAAATGTACCACATTTTCTCTATCCACTCTTCAGTTGAGGGGCATCTAGGATGCTTCCAGGTTCTGGCTATTACTAATAATGCTGCTATGAACATAGTGGAACACATGTCCTTGTGGTATGAATGTGCATCTTTTGGGTATATGCCTAAGAGTAGAATTGCTGCATCTTGTGATAGACTGATTCCCATTTCCTGAGGAATCTCCATACTGATTACCAAAGTGGCTGTACAAGTTGGCACTCCCACCAGCAGTGGAGGAGTGTTCCCCTTTCTCCACATCCTCTCCAACATAAACTGTCATTGGTGCTTTTGTTTTTAGCCATTCGGACAGGAGTAAGATGGCATCTCAGAGTTGTTTTGATTTGCGTTTCCCTGATAGGTAGGGATGTTGAGAACTTTCCTAATGTCTCTCAGTCATTTTAGACTCCTCTATTGAGAATTCTCTATTTAGTTCTGTAACCCACTTTTTAATCAGATCCTTTGGTGTTTTGGAGACTTGCTTCTTGAGTTCTTTATAAATTTTGGAGATCAGCCCTCTATTAGATGTGAAGTTAGTATCTTTTCCCATTCTGTGAGCTGCCTTTTTGTCTTGTTGACAGTGTTCTTTGCTTTACAGAAGCTTCTCAGTTTCAGGAGGTTGCATTTATTAATTGTCAATCTCAGTGTCTGTGCCACTGGAGTTATGTTCAGGAAGTGGTCTCCTGTACCAGTTCGTTCCAGAGTACCTCCCAATTTCTCTTCTAGGAGATTCAGTGTGGCTGGATTTATGTTGAGGTCTTTGATCCATTTGGACTCAAGTTTTGTGCTTGATGATAGACATGGATCTAGCTGCAGTCTTCTACTTGCCAGCATCCAGTTATGCAAGCACCATTTGTTGAAGATGCTTTCTTTTTTCCATTGTATAATTTAGTTTCTTTGTCAAAGATAAGGTGTTCATACATGTATGGGTTAATATCGGGGTGTTCAGTTTTGGTCTACCTGTATATTTTTGTGCCAATACCAAGGTGTTTTCAGCACTATAGCTCTATAGTAGAGCTTGAAAAAAGATCAGTTTTTGACTTTATTAATTTTCCCTATAGTACATCATTTGTGTGCATGCATGTGGCACATCTGTGTCACAGTGCATTAAAACAGGTCAGAGGACAGCCTTGGGTCATCGTTATCATCATCATCTTCTTCTTCTTCATCATCATCATCTTCTTCTCCTCCTCCTCTTCCTCTTTCTCCTCCTCCTCCTCCCCCTTCCTTGTCTTTGGCTTTTTTGTTTGTTTTTTGAGACAGGGTTTCTCTGTGTAGCCCTTGCTGTCCTAGAACTCACTCTGTAGACCAAGCTGGTCTCAAACTCCGAGATCCACCTGCTTCTGCCTCTTGAGTGTTGGAATTAAAAGCATGCACCACCACACCGGTCTCATTTTGTTTTCTTCTAATAAAAATATTTAAGGTGAGGTGTTTCCCACTTGAAACTTGCATGACTAAATCAAACAAGGTTTTGTCTACTTATTAGTATATCTTATAGTCAGTAAACTGGACAAATCTCAAGAATTTATTTTTACAAGTTTGACTAGTTTATACATTCATGTTTCTGTCACCAAAAAGATACAGAGTATTCTCACACTCCAAACACTTCCTCCATCATCATAACACATGTAATGTTTTGACATCTGAGTGGTTTTTCATTTTGTATTTATTTATTTTAGAGAAGGCCATAAGTGTCATGGCATGTGTATGGTGGTCATAGGACGTCTTACAGGAGTTGGTTCTTTTCTTCCACCATGTGGCTCCTGGGAATGAAATTCAGGCTTTTTTTTGTTTTTTCGAGACAGGGTTTCTCTGTATTGTTTTGGAGTCTGTCCTGGAACTCGCTCTGTAGACCAGGCTGCCCTCGAACTCACAGAGATCTGCCTGCCTCTGCCTCTACCTCCCAAGTACTGGGATTAAAGGTGTGTGCCACCAACACCTGGCTTAAATTCAGGCTTGACAGCAAGTTCTTTTACCCACTTAGACATCTTGCTGTCCCACATCTGCATTTTTGCACTTAAAATATTTTTGAGATTCATCTATATTGTAGTGATTGCCAGTTATAACCTTTCCATTGCATAATAGTATTCCACTATAAAGATATGCCACATCCTGCCCATTCATTCATCAGTTAATGGACATTTGGACTGTTTGCACTTTACTTACTGTGAGTATAATACTGATATGTACATTCATGTATAGTGGTAAGTTTCTATGCAGCAGATCCTAGAACTGTAATGTTGGGTTGTGTGATAAGTCTATGTCCACTTTTTTTTTAAGAAACTGTTGTACTGGGTTTGAATGTAGCTACTTCATTGTACATTACCATCAACAATACAGAAGCGTCTCAGTTTCCTCAAGTCTTCTCTAATGCTTTGTACTATCCTTTCTGTGTTTATTTTACTTCGTGTGTAGTGCTTGTCATTTCAGTTAGTATCTTCCTAACTAATAAACATCTTTTATGTGCTTAATAGTGATTCATATTGGTAAAATCCTTTTACATAGATGCACCTCTGTCTCTGTCTCTGTCTCTGTCTCTCTCTCTTTCTCTCTCTTTCTGTGTGTGTGTGTGTGTGTGTGTGTGTGTGTGTGTGTGTGTTGCTGGGAAATGAATCGAAGGGCATGAACATGGTAAGCAAATGTTCTAACACTGAGCCACATCTCCAGTCCTTCATCTTGTCTTTTCCTCCTTTTATTTATTTCTCTATGTAGCCTGGCTGTCCTGGAATTCACTCTGTAGACCAGGTTGGCCTTGAACCCAGAGATCTGCCTGCCTCTGCCTCCGGAATGCTGGGATTAAAGGTGTGTACCATCAAGTCGGGTGGTGGTGGTGATGCACAGTTTTAATCCCAGCACTCAGGTGGCAGAGACAGGTGGATTTCTGTGAGTTCGAGACTAGCCCTGGTCTACAGAGTTCCAGGACAGGTACCAAAGCTATGGGGGGAAAAGTATGCACCATCACTGCCTGGCCCTCCTTTTTATTTCTTAAAGACATCTACTGATGTAGTCCAGGATGGCCTCAAAGTCACTATGCAACCCATAATGACCTTAAATTTATGATCATTTTGCCTTTATTTCCAGAGTACTGGAGTTACAGGCCTGCACTACCATACATGTTTTTGTTTTTTATTTTTTATTTTTTTCGTGACAAGGTCTCTTTATATATCCCTGGCTTGATTGGAACTCTCTATGTAGTAGACTAGACTGGCCTTGAACTCACAAAGATCTACCAGCTTTCTGCCTCCTGAGTGCTGAAATTCATGGTTGGTGTCATCACACCTAGCTATTTGTGGTGCTGGGGACTGAAATACACCAGGGCCAGAGCCTTGGGCCATGCTAGGCAAGCAGTGTACCACTGAGCTACATCCCCAGGCTTTCATTGTTGCTTGTCTTCATAGGAAAAATATTTGGCCTATCTTTCATTGTTTTCTTCATTTCCTCCCCCCCCGTGTGTGTGTGTGTGTGTGTGTGTGTGTGTGTGTGTGTGTGTGCGTGCGTGCGTGTGTGTGTGTGTGTGTGTGTGTGTGTGTGTGTGTGTATCAAACTATGAATTGCTAGGCAAGCATTCTACTATTGACCTATATCCTCAGACCTTTTGCTTTTCCTTTTGGTGCTAGAGTGTGCACCAAGCATACTTTACCGCTGTATACTCCTAGCCTTATCTTTTATTTTTTTAAGATATTTTTTGAAGTGTAGAAATGTCATTTTCATGAAGTACAGAATGTTTTTCTTGTGGGATGTGTTTTTAGCGTCATAGCTAAGAATTCTTTGCCTACACAGAGATCAAAGATAGTTCCTGTGTTTTCTTCTAGAAGTTTTATAGTTATTGCTTTGTTTGGCTTGGCAGTGGTGAGGATGGAACCCAGCATCTCATACATGGTAGGCAAGAGCCCTACCTCTAAGCTACATCTCCAACTTCTATATTATAGTTAAAACTGTTTTGGTTATTCTAAGTTCTTGTCTTGGCTATTTTAAATCCTTGATTTTCCACATACTTTCAGTACCAGCTTGGTAATTTCTCCAAAATAGTGTGCTAGAATTTTGTTGAGGATTGTAACGCATTCCTAGACCCAGTTTGGAGGGAATTACCATCTAGACAATATTGATAATTCCAATTACTAAGTGTGGGAGATCTTGCCACATTTCATTGTCTTTCACTTCATTTTAACATTTTGTTTTCAGTGTACACTTCTTTTGTTAAATTAACTCCTAACTAGCCATTTTTATGTTTTTTTATTTCATTTTTGAATTGTATATAAAACTACAATTGATTTTTATATTAACCTTATTCCTTGTATCCCTGAAACATGTAGAGATTGTTTCCTTGTTTGTTTCACATGTGTGCATTCCTTGGATTTTATTTTACTTTATTTTGATTTTGGGGGTATAGAGACAGGATTTCTCTATGTAGCCCTGGCTGTTCTGGAATGGGATTTTCATCACAGAAGACCATGTCTTCTGCAAGTAAAGACAGTTTCATTCCCTTCCTATCTGGATGCTTTTAAGTTTTTTTTTTTACTGATTTAGTTCACTAGCCAGAACTTCCAGAACACACAAATACTTTTTTTGGTTCTTTTGTTTTGTTTTTCAAGACAGGGCTTCTCTGTGTAACAGCCTTTGCTTTCCTAGAACTCGCTCTGCAGACCAGGCTGGCCTAGATCTCACAAGAGATTCACCTGCTTCTGCTTCTCGAGTGCCACTATTAAAGGCGTGCGCCACCATCACCCAGCTCACAAATACATTTTAATAGTGCTCAAGGTCAAACCCCAGGTCTTGCACATTCTGGTAGATACTTTAGCCCAGTGTTGAACCTAAGTGACAATGGTAGATATTCTTGTTTTGTCCCTGGTCTTATCTTTTTTTTCTCATTTTGAGAATGGACCTAAAAGCCTCACTTCCTGAGTAAGTACTTTACCACTTAACAGCATCCTTAACCCCTATTAATTGTATTACATCAATCTTGTGTTCCTAGCATAAATCCCAATGAATATAATGCTTATGTCTAGAATATGTACCCTTCACAAGTGTTCCCCAGTAATAACATCTAACATATTTAGGGTTTTTGTTTGTTTGTTTTGTTTTCTTAAGACAGGGTTTCTCGTGTAACAGTCCTAGCTGTACTGGAACAGACCAGACTGGCCTCGAACTCACAGAGATCGGCCTGCCTCTGCCTACCTATTGTGGGATTAAAGGCGTGTGCCACCACTGCCCTGCATGTATTTAGGTTTTTAAAAACCCAACAACTTGTTTCACCTTCTCTCCAGCAATGCATCCAGTTTTCCCGAATCCTTGTCAGAACTGGACATCACCACCTTTCATTTGGACTAACAGTTAATGGTATCAGATGCCTTTCTATGGGCTTATTTGCCTTCTGTGTATCTTGTTTGGCAAAAGTAGTTCATATCTTTTTCTTATTTTGTACTTGCATTATTTGCTTTTATATTGTTGAATTTTGAGACACCCACCCTTCGTTTAATGTGTGGCTTGCAAATGCTTTCCTCACATTTGTAGGTCAATTTTTCATCTTCCAATGGGTTCTTCCATGCTATGACACTTTGGATATCAACTCTAAGAATACTCTGTCTGACCCCAGAACCTAAAGATTTTCTCCTGTTTGTTTTTTCCCTGAAGTTTTTTGTGTTTTACATGTAAGGCTGTGATGTGTTTTGAATGAACTTTCTCTGAGGTGTGAGGTTAGGATGAATTGTATTTTTGCCCATGATGCAGAATTGCTAACAACACTTTTTATTGAAAAAGTAGTCTTTTTCTCCATTGAATTACTTTTTTTGGTTTTTCGAGACAGGGTTTCTCTGTGGCTTTGGAGGCAGTCTTGGAAGTCACTCTGTAGACCAGGCTGGCCTCGAACTCACAGAGATCCGCCTGCCTCTGCCTCCTGAGTGCTGGGATTAAAGGCGTGTGCCATCACCGCCCTGCTTTTGTTTTGTTTGTCAAATCAACTGGTGCTGGGAAGTGAACTCAGGTCCTCTAGGACAGCAGAAAATGCCAGCACTCTTAATGGCTGAGATATCCCTCTAGCCCCTTTATGTAGATTTTATATAGAGAAAATCATACCATCTAAAACATAGAACAGCATAGTCCTTTTCTGGTCAATTAAAAAAATGTTCCTTTGGGCCTGGTTAAGAGCTTTGACTGTTCTTCCAGAGGACCTGGGCTCAATTCCCAGCACCCACAAGGCAGCTCACAACTGTAACTCCAAGACCTGACACTCTTATATAGACATACATGCAGTCAAAACACCAATGCAAATGAAATAAAAATAAAATATTTTTTAAAAAAATTCCCCCTACATTGCTGTACTTGTTGGAATTTCCAGTATCGTGTTGAATAAGGTGACTGCCTTTCACCAGTGGGTATGTTAACTAGAAGACTTTTTTGGTAGCTTTTCTTTATCAATATGAAGAAGAATTTTTTCTAAGTTTTGTTTTTATTTTATATGTGAGTTTTTGCCTGCATGTGTGCCTGGTGCCTGTGAAAGCCAGAAGAGGGTGTCGAATCTCTTGGAGCTGGAGCTACACCAAGTTGTAAGCTATCATGCTAGTGCTGGGGAAGTGTACCTAGGTGCTCTACAAGAGCAGCCAGTCAGTGCTCTTAACCCCTGAGCCATCTCTCCAGCTAGTTTATGAGAAATTTTAGCAGGAATGATGGTTGAAATTGTAGATGCTTTTTTCCTTAATCAACTGATATAATTTTGTGCCAGGCAAGCACTGGAGAGGCAGAAGCTGGAGGGTCAGGAGTTCAAGGAAAACCTTGGGTACATCCTGAGTTCAAGGCTAGCCTGGGGCTACATAAGAACCCCCTCTCTCAAAAAAATTGGGAGCTGGAGAGATGGCTCAACAATTAAGATCACAGGACCTGGGTTCAGTTGTCAGTACCCACATGACAGCTCACAACCTTCTGTAACTCCAGTCTTTCTTCTGGCCTCTATCAATGGACAACAGGATTGTAGGTTGTACAAAGACATGCATGCAGACAAAACATCCATACACATAAAAATAAAATGAAATAAATTGATGATTTTATGATCTTTCTTCTTCAGTTAATCAATATAACTGATTGCATTGGTTTTAAATATTGACCCAGATTTGCACCTATGAAATGAACTCAACTAGCTTATGGTGTTTGAGTTTGAATTTTTTTACTGTAGTACAATATATTACATATCTCATTTTAGCCATTTTAAAATGAACAATTGACATCAAGTACTTTCACGATGTTGTGCAACCATTCTTGATATCTAATTCCAGAATATTTTCATCACCCTAGAATGAAACCCTATACCCATGAAGCACATACTCCCCATTCCCATTTCCCCCTGCCTCTGACAACCCCTAACACTTGTTTTCTGTTTATATGGATTTGCCAATTCTGGATAACTCACATAAATGGAGCCACATATTTTGTGTTCCTCTGTGTCTGGTTTCTTTCACGTAGCATAATGTTTTCAGAGTTCATCCATGCTGCATCCTGTGGCAGTACTTCATTCCTTTCTGTAAGCACAAAACATGCCATATTTTGTTTATCTGTTCATCTGTTGATGGACATCTGGGTTGTTTCCATTTGCAGATAGTGGTGCAACAAACATTTGTGTTCAAGTCTTTGTTTGAACACCTGCTTTCAATTCTTTTAGGTGCATACCTAGAAGTGGAATCGCTTGGCCAATGTAATTATATATTATAACATTTTGAGGAACTGCCAAACTATTTTTCCAAAGTGGCTGGACCATTTCACATGGAATTTTGAAGCTTAAGAATTCAGAGTCTGTGGGTGGGGGATGTGGTTCGGCGTTAAGAGTGATTGCCTAAGATTTGTGAGGCCCTAGGCATGCTCTGCACTGCTGAAAAGAAAAAAATTCAATTTCCTTAAGAAACTTGGGACTACCCAGGCATTGTGGCTCTCTTGCAATCCCAGCTACTTGGGAGGCTGAGGCAGGATGTTTGAAAGTTCAAGGACTGCCTGGACTACATAATGCATTCAAGGTAAACCTTAACAATATAGGGAGATCCTATTTCCTAAAACTGAACAACAAAATTAAGGTTACATTTTCTGTTCTTTAAATTAATTTTGAAAAAGTATAGAACTATTCAAACTCTGGATTTCAGTTTGGGTTTATTGTGTTTTTAAAGGAATTCGTGCATTCCATCTTAGTTGTCAAATTCTTGTGGGTTGAATTGTTGTTGTCCATTGAAGTCCTCAGAATCTGTAGTGATATCCCCGGTTAATTTCGTGAATGTTTTTTATTTCCTTGATTCTTCACTATCATCCTATTTTCGCATGGATTTCTGGAGTTATCTCTGTGTGTAATGGATTTGTAAGGCTAGAGAAGTTGCTGCACGCGTGAGCAGAGGCCCACACATTGGTGTCTTCACTAATCACTCTCCACCGTTTTTTCTTTTGTTTGTTTGTGTTTGGGCACAGGGTCTCTCACTGAACCTGCAGCTTGCCTGTTTTCACTAGACTGGAAGGCCAGGAAATCTAAGACCTCCAACACTAACATGGTTTTTACACAGGCCTGGAGATCTGAACTCAGTTCCTCATGCTTGTGTGGTAAGCTTTTCCCTCTCTGAGCTGTCTCTCCAGTTCTTAGTGTTCTCCGTATTATTTCTTTTTCTGCTTCTTTGGGGTTTGTTTCATGTTTCTTTTTCTAGACTTTTCTGTTAGAGGCTTAGATAAATGTCTTGAGTCTATGTCCTCTCAGTGCTGCTCTAGCTGTTTCTTGCAAATGTTTCTCCACAATCTTTGGTACTAGGTGATTTCTTTTCCTATCCAGTTTTCACCAAATACATATTACTTTTATATTTTAAAAAACACATAGCAAATTTGACTTAACCTCTTAAAAACTATTTTTCATCTCTTTATTCGTGGTGTGTGTTGGGAAGGGGTAGTGCAGATACTGTGATGTGTGCGTGGCAATCAGAGGACAACTTGCAGAAGTTTGTTCTCTCCTTCCCCGGTATGGGCTCTGTGGATCAGAAGGTCATCAGGCTGGCCACCAAACACCCTTACCCATTAAGCCATTTCACCAGCCCTAGCTTAACTTTTTTTAGCAGTGTGTGGGGGAGTGGTTTTTCGAAACAGAGTTCTCTGTGTAACCTCGGTTGTCCTGGAACTCACTCTGTAGACCAAGCTGGCCTAGAACTCAGAGATCCACCTGCCTCTGCCCCCTGCGTGCTGAGACTAAAGGCTTGTGCCACCACCACCCAACTTATCTTAACCATTTTTAAGTATACAGTTCAGTATTAATAAATGTATTCATATTTCTGTGAACCAGATTTCCAGGTATGAAATTTGCCTAGCTTAAAACCCTTTTACTCAGACTGTGGGCATCGCTCATTTTTAGGAAATTTTCCTACTATGTGTGAGACCCTGGGTTTGAGCCCCAGCACAAAAAAAGAAAGAAAGAAAGAAAGGAAGAAAGAAAGAAAGAAAGAAAGAAAGAAAGCGAGAATGAAAGAAAACCAAACAGGAAGATGGACATGGTATAGCTATAATCCCAGTGGTAGGTAGGCTGAGGTGGAAGGAGCAAAGGTTTCTAGTTGGAGGCCAGCATGTAATACATAGTTAAGACCTGGCTAAACACCCAAGAATTGATGTAGTGCAGGGACAGAACACTAGTTTGCTTGACATTCGTAAGGCCCTAAGTTGGATAATCAGCACTGCAAAATAAGTAAGTAAGTAAATAAATAAATAAATAAATAGACAGATAAATGAACAAAGTTTAAAACAGGTGTGGTATGGTGGCATATGCCTCTAATTCCCGTAATAGAGAATCTGGGGCAGGAGAATCATCATGAATTCAAGGTCAGCCTGGGCTACATAGTGAGTTCTAGACCAGACCGGGTATATATAAAAAAATAAATGCAATGTTCATTGAATAGTCTTTTTAATTAATTCATTTTATTTCATTTATTGAGACAGATCTTACTATGTAGACTTGACTCCCTGAAACTTGTTAGGTAGACCAGGCTATGTTCAAGTTCACAGGATCCTCCATGTCTCTGTTTCTTGAGTTTTGGATGGTTCCTCTTTATAACTTACCCTGACTTCGTGTTAATCACCATTAAAGTAGCTATATAGTATTTATATTTTAAAATTGTTGTATTTTAGTTTTGGTTTCTTGGACTTCCTCTCTGATTTGGTCATTATTTAGAAACATATTTGTTCCCTTGTATTGAGACATTTTGATTTCTACCTTTATTGTGTTGTTGTCCAAGAATGCTCAATATGATTTCAGTTCCTTTAAATTTATAGAGACTTGTTTTACTGCCTATGTTTTACATAGTTTATCCTAGAGAATGTTCCATGTATGCTTGAAAAGAATGTGTCTTCTGAAGTGGTTGGATGGAATGTTCTAAAAATGTCGGTTAGAGTAAGTTTGTTGATAGCTATGTTAGTCTTTATTGCGGCTGTAATAAATTGCCACAAAAGTAGTTGTTTACAATAACATGAATTTACTGTTGTACAGTCACAGAGGTCAAAAGCATGAAACAGTTTTCACTGGGTGATGGTGAAGATACTGGCAAGGCTACATTTTTTTTCTGCTGCCTCTAAGGACGTGGTATAGTTTCGATAAAGTCTGTCCCCCTAATCTCATCTCTCTCTGCACACAGTGTGAGGTTGTGCTGCAAAGTCCCAGTGTTAAAGTTTGATCCTCAATGATGTTAGGTGTGGGAAAGGAGACCTTTTAGGAGTGGAGCCCGAGGAGTCCATTGGTCTCAGATTTAAAATAATTCTTGGGCCGGGGAGATGGCTAAGCCGGTGAAGATTCACAGCCTGATGACCTGAGTTCCATCCCCAGGATCCACATGGGCGAACGAAAGCACCAACTCCTGTAAACTGTCCTCTGCCCTTCACACGTGTGCCGACAGACAGACAGACAGACAGACAGGCACACACACACACAGAGATAAATAAATTAATGTTTAAATTATAGTGCTTTGGGGACCCTGAATTAGTTTTTTCCCCCCAGATAGGGTTTCTCTGTGTAGTCCTGTCTGTCCCGGAACTTGCTCTGTAGACCTACTTCACTCTTTTCACGTATGAGAACCTTTGTGATTACATTGAGCCCACCCAGATAGTCCATGATAATCTCCCTATCTGAAAACCTTTAACCTTTAATCACACCTACAAAATCCCACCTCTCATACAAAGTATCGTATTCTAGGCACTGGTGATTAGGATGAGACACTACCACATAATGTCGTTTACATTCTCTTTTTCCTTGTTTTTCTTTTCTCCTCCTCCCGTCCTCTGCCTCTTCCTCCTCTTTCTCTTCTCTCCCTTTATCTTTATTATTTCTTTTTTGCTTGTTTGTGTTTTTGAGACAAGGTTTCTCTGTGGCTTTGGAGGCTGTCCTGGAACTCGCTTTATAGATCAGGCTGGTCTGGAACTCACAGAGATCCACCTGCCTCTGCCTCCCAAGTGCTGGGATTAAAGTTGTGTGCCACCCCCCAGCTTATTTAGAAAATATTTTATGAGTTTGATGCCAAATTAGCACTAGTTTATAGAATGGCCTAAGTAATTTATCTACTTACCTACTTCTGCTTTCTAAAAATGTATACTTTACAATATAAAGAAATCATCTTCCCTTTGAAAGTCTGGGAAGACTTTTGAGTAATACTGAATTGCCTTGATACTTCTTATAATGAGAGGCATTTATTATTATTATCAATTATTGTTTTTATTTTTTAGACAGGGTCTCACTGTGTAGCTTTGGCTGTCCTGGAACCCTGCTAGGTAGACCGAGCTTCCCTTGAATTCACAGAAATCCTCCTGTCTCCCGAGTACTGGGATTAAAGGCATGCACCAATACATTTGGCTTGTTTCATTTCATTTCTTGAAATAAAATTTCACAGTGTAGGCCATGCTGGCC
Source organism: Mesocricetus auratus (assembly GCF_017639785.1). NCBI lineage: Eukaryota > Metazoa > Chordata > Mammalia > Rodentia > Cricetidae > Mesocricetus > Mesocricetus auratus. The sequence continues at coordinate 41,045,886 of NW_024429188.1, read as the reverse complement.
TTGAAATTATGGTAATCCTTCTGCTTCAGCCTCCTAAGTACTGGGATTACAAGTATGCACTACCACACCTGACTTGAAAATTTTGTTTTCTGTCATTAGGTTTCTACTCTTCTGTTCTTGCTGGTCCCAACCGTGCTTGTTATCCCTTTCACTTGTGCTGGAGATCAAACCCAGTACCTAGCCTTCCGTACTATACAGGTAATCTACCAGTGAGCTATATTTCTGACCCCAAACTCTTGGGGTGTTTCTCTCTCTCTCTCTCTCTCTCTCTCTCTCTCTCTCTCTCTCTCTCTCTCTCTCTCTCTCTCTCTCTCTCCCTGGTTATTCAAGACAGGGTTTCTCTGTGTAGCTTTGGAGGCTGTCCTGGAACTAGCTATTGTAGAGCAGGCTGGTCTCAAACTCACAGAGATCCACCTGCCTCTGCCTCCCAAGTGCTGGGACTGAAGGTGTGCACCACCACCGCCTGGCTCGTTTTCTCTTTTATATAAATGTTTTATATATAATTATGTTATATGCATTTCATACACCATGCGATTTGCACTTTTAAAATGTGTAATTCAATGGTTCTTAGTATATTTACAAAATTGCAGTCATCACTCCTATACTCCCCTACTGTTGAGACTGGGTCTCAAGTACCAGAGAATGAATGGCCTTAGACTCCTGATCTTCCTGCTTTCATTTCTCCAGTGTTGGGATTACAGATGTGTACCACCATGTCCGGTTTTATGTGGCACGGGGAAATTAAACTCAGGGCTTCCTGTCTACATTCCACATTCTAAATGTGAAAGCTCATATCCATTAGGCAGCCATTCCCAACCCATCACTACCCAAGCCCTGGCATGTCTTTCTTTTGTGTGTGTGTGTGTGTGTGTGTGTGTGTGTGTACAATTTTAAATATTTTTCTTTTTACATTTTATTTATTAATTTGTGTGTATATGTGTCTATGAGTACCACAGCATGAGTTAGTAGAAGTCAAAGGACAACTTGTGGCAATCAGCTCTCTCTGTCTGTCTTAATATGGTTACCAGGGATTGAACTGAGGTCATAAGCTTCATGGCAAGCATTTTTACTCACTGAGCCATGCAGTACTTGGGGGGCAGAGTCAGGAAGATTGCCACAAGTTCAAAGGACAGCTTGTTTTACATAGCAAGTTGAAGGCTAGCCTGAGCTACAGAATGAAAACACCAGCAACCACCAAATCCAAACCAAAACAGCAAACAAAATAGACAAAATAATTTTTTCTGTTTTTCAAGACAGGGTTTATCTGTGTAGCTTTGAAGGCTGTCCTGAATCTGACCAGGCTGGCCTCAAACTCACAGAGATCTGCCTACCTCTGCCTCCTGAGTGCTGGGACTAAAGGTGTGCACCACCACCACCTGGCTTAGAATAGTTTTGTAATATTTAAATTTCAGTTGAGATAGAAATATATATTAACTTTTATTTTGTTTGGTTTACTGTAATCTATAATTTGATCTTCATGAAGTGCAGGGTGATTTGGAACTCACTATGTAGACAAGGATGACTTTTCATTCTTGAGAGTGCAGAATTTCTATTGATCTAATTGATCTAGCTTAAAATGCACTGACTTTATTCTCTGCCATCTCTGATGGTAAATGGTAAATCTTAGTATTACATCTTATTTATTTATTTATTTGTGGGGGAAGCACACACATGTAGAAGTCAGAAGACAGGGGCTGGAGAGATGGCTTAGTGGTTAAGAGCATAGACTGCGCTTCCAGAGGTCCTGAGTTCAATTCCCAGCAACCACATGGTGGCTCACAACCACCTTGAATGAGATCTGGTGTCCTCTTCTGGCATGTAGGCAGAACGTTGTATATGTAATACTTTAAAAAAAGATTTATTTATAAAAAAAGAAGTCAGAAGACAGTTTTCAGGAGTTGTATCTTTCTTTCCACCATGTGGGTACCAAACATTGAACTCAGGTTGTTAGGCCTTCCTGTTGGTCCAATGGTTAACTTGGCTAGATTATGGTACCGCTTGTTTGTTCAAACACCAGGGTAGATGTTGCTGTGAGTCTAGTTTTTGGAATAGATTAATGTTTAAGCCTGTAGACTTTGAGTAAAGCAGATTATCCTCTGTAATGTAGGAGGGCCTCACCCACCCCACCAAGGTCCTTGGAAGTAAAGATTGACCTTTCCTGAGGAAGAAAGAACTCAGCCTCCAGACTGACACCTTTGGACTCAAGCCTGCAGTATCAGCTTTTTCCTGCTTCCCAACCTATGGCCCTACAGATTTTGGGCTTGCCTATACATTATATGTCTAACTATTGGGTCTGCTTCTCTGCAGAACCTTGATGTGTGTATGTGTGTGTGTTTCTCCCTCCCTCCCTCCTTTCCTTCTTTTATTTTCTTATTTTTGTGGGTGTGTGTTTTGTTTTTTGAGACAGAGTTTCTCTGTATAATAGTCCTGACTATTCTGGAACTCACCCTCTAAACCAGGCTGGCTTCGAATTCAAAGAGATCTGCCTGCCTCTACCTCCCAAGTGCTGGGATCAAAGGTGGGTACCACCACCATCTGGTTTTGTGTGTTTCTTATGAGACCACTTAGTGACTGTTTAATTTCATATACTGCATTATTACTATTGATCATCAGTGTTTTTTTCCTTCTTCCCTCCCTTTCTTTTGTCTTTGACATGGTTTCATATAGCCCAGGCTGACCTGGAACCCTGTACCTAGGCCAAGCTTCTTCAAACATTTGAACTTCCTGTCTCAGTCTCTGAATATTGGATACTTATTTTTTAAATAATTTATTTAACTTATTTATTTTATGTGCACTGGTGTGAAAGTGTCAGATCTGGAACTGGAGTTACAGACAGTTGTGAGCTGCCATGTGGATGCTGGGAATTGAACCCAGGTCCTCTGGAAGAGCAGCAAGAGCAGCCAGTGCTCTTAGACCACTGAGCCATCTCTTCAGCCCTCTTGGATTTATTTTTATTTATTTGTTTGGTTTTTTGTGAGACAGAGCCTCACTACATGCCACTGGCTCTCCTAGAACTTGCTCTGTAGACTAGTCTGGTCTCAAAATCAGAGACCCACCTTTCTCTGCCTCCCTAGTGCTAGGATTAAAGATGTGTGTCACCACGTCTGGCTACATTTCGTTATATTCTGCCAAGACCTATATCTTCATTTATTTAAAGCATGCTTACACTCATGTAGCAGGTGCAAGGCTCTGGGTTCAACTCCAAGCACTGGAAAATAAAAATAGAAGGCAATTTGTTTACCTTTACCTGATAGAACAGTATTATAACAATGGCTTTAAAGTCATTGTTAAGAGGGGGCTGGAGCCGGGCGTTGGTGGCGCACACCTTTAATCCCAGCACTCGGGAGGCAGAGACAGGCGGATCTCTGTGAGTTCGAGGCCAGCCTGGTCTACAGAGCGAGTTCCAGGACAGCCTCCAAAACAATCCAGAGAAACCCTGTCTCGAAAAAACAAAAACAGAAACAAAAAAAAAACAAAAAAAGGGGGGGGACTGGAGAGAAGGCTCAGAGATTTTTACCACTTTTTCTTGCAGAGGAACCAGGTTCAATTCTCAGCACCCAAATGGCAACTCAAAACCATCAGTAACTCCAGTTCCAAGGGATCCTCTTTTGACCTCTGAGGGCACCAGCCAAGCATGTGGTGCACACACGTACATGCAGGTGAAACATTCATGCACATAAAATAAAACAAAATAGAAATCTTTAAAAAGGCACTATTAATTTCAACATCCAAGTCATCTTACTGAATGTCTTTTCTCAAAAGAATTAGTCTTTTCTTGGTTCTGGTTTTGCTTGCTGTGGTACTAGGAATTGAAGCCAGTGCTTATTAAATGCTAGGCAAGCGTTCTACTACTGGTTTATATCCCCAGTCCAGCCATGGAATTTTGCACTGCATAGTGGACATTTTGAAGTTTTGCACTGTGAGTCTCAAGGTCCTTTTCTTCTTGAAGTCAGGCTATCAACTGGCTAGGCTCAGATTTAAACGGTATTTCATCTTCTGTGTGCAGCTGTTCCGCTATCAGCTCAGTTTCCAAAGCCTTTGCCCAGCTACTTTGGGTTTACTTCATCTACAGTTTACTCAGGAGTTAGTCTGGGTGGTGTGTGATATCATAGTTCAGTTCTCAAGGTCTTTGTGGTGTTGCTTTGAGGCTGACGAATGTTTGTCCAGTTTAGAGGCTAGTCTGGGATTCATGCTGTGTGCACACAAGATAAAAATTTGCCTCCTCAAGGTTTGTTTGTGATTCCACATTGTGCACTCTCAGAGGCCCTAAGGGTGGGATTCCTCAGAGGTTTTCTTCTTTCATAGTTTATAGCGCCTCAGATCAATGTTGGAAGACAAAGTAGGGTGGGCAAAGTAGGTAATTCAGCCCTATAAGAGTCACTTCCTTTGAAAGTTGAAAAAAAATTCTTTTGCATGGTCTGGAGAGATGTTTCAATGGTTAAAGGTGCTTGCTGCTAAGCCTGACAATCTGAGTTCAATCCCCAGAACCCACATGATTGGGGGAGAGAACCAACTCCAGAACTCTGTTCTCTGATCTCTACTGTGCAATGTGCTACAAACTCCTCAATAAATAATGTAATTTAAAGTATTTTACAGACATATATTATATTTGAGAATATCTTCCCCAATATATTCTCCTCTCCCTTCTTCCCATTAGTCCCCTTTTCCTCCAGAAAATTTCTTCTTAAAAAAAAAGATTTATGTCAGGCAGTGGTGGCACACACCTTTAATCACAGCATTCAGAAGGCTGAAGCAGGCGGATCTCTGTGAGTAGCAGGCCAGCCTGGTCTGCAAAGAGAGTTCCAGGACAGCTAGGGCTGTTGTATAAAGAAACCCTGTCTTGAAAACCAAAACAAAACAGAATAATAGATTTATTTATTTCTACTTTATGTGTATGAGTGTTTTGCCCGAGTGTGTCTGAGTGCACTGCATACGTGTGTCTAGTGCCATGGAGGCCAGAAGAGAGTTTCAGAAGCCCAGGAACTGAGGTTGCGGGTGGTTGCCAGGTGTAGTGGCACACATCTTTAATTCTAGCACTCAGGAGGCAGAGACAAGTGGATCTTTGTGAGTTCTAGGCTAGCCTGGTCTACATAGTAAGTTCCAGGACAGCCAAGGGTATAGAAGAGACCCTGCCTCAAAAAAGAAAGAAAGAAGGAAGGAAGGAAGGAAGGAAGGAAGGAAGGAAGGAAGGAAGGAGAGTTGTAGGCTGCAAGCTGTCTCATGTGGGTACAGCAACTAAGCCTGGGTTCCAGGCAAGCGCAGCAAGTCCTCTTAACCTCTAAGACATCTCTCCATCCTTTCTAGACAATCCCATTTCTGCTTTCATTTAATCTATACATACATGATTTCATGTAGGAACCATAAATGAAAGGGAAAATGAATAATATTCATATTTTTGAGACTGGCTAAATTTACTTAATGTGATTATCTCTGATTGCACCAATTTTCCCTCAAATGGCATGACTTATTTTTCCTTATGGATGAAAATATATATATATATATATAATATGTATATGTAGTAACAATTTTCCTTATCCATTTCTGTCATTTGAGACAGGGTCTCATGTAACTGAGGCTAGCTTCGAATTTGCTGTGCAGCTGAGCCTAGCCACGAACTCCAGATCCTCCTGCTTCTCTCTCCCAAGTGCTAGAATTACAGGCAAGCCAATATTTCAAGTTTTTTTTTGCTTTGCGTTGTTTTGTTTCTGGAGATTGGATTCAGGTGTCTTGAGCATGATTTCTGGCTGTCCGGAAACTCCCACTGTAAACCAGGCTGGCTTCAAACTTTTAAAGATCGGCCTGCCTCTGCCTGAGTGTTAGGATTGAAGGCATGCGCAAACACGCCTGGATTTTCAAGTTTGTTTTTTTTTAATTTTGTTTGTGCATTTTTTGCACGTCACAGAGCGTATGTGGAGGTCAGAGGCCAACTCTGTGGAGCCAGTTTTCTTCATCCCCGAGTTCCGGGGATCAAATCCTGCTTTCCAGCGGGGCGTGGCTAAAGCCTTTATCTGCTCACAGCCCACTGGCTTCCTAGACACTGAGGCGCTGACTAAGCCCGAAGACGTTTGATCTCTCCTCTAGATCGGCCTCTTCTGGCTTGCCTTTCACAGATCTCAGGTAAGTATTTCTCTTTTCTACAGAGATGTCCATTGTTAGAGGTAGGTAAGAGCGATTATTGCGGACTTATTCCAATCTTGGGGGACACCAAAACTCATTATGTTTCTTTCGTTGTGTCTGCGAATCGTAGACTGTGTCTTTGCATGCCTGTAAATAGGGCCTTGACTCTGGAAAGTGTGTTTACCCAGATATACGACCCTAGGTGGCGAATAACTCAACCATAGGTGGCAAATAACTCAACCTTAGGTGGCGAATAACTTCTCCTTTTCATTTTAAAATGTTCCGAGCTCTTCCCAGGGGTTGGCTGCTAATGATCTAATTTTCACTTAGCGGTAAGGCCTTTTATCTCTTGTGGGGTTGTTTGTTCATTGATTTTTGAGGCAGAGGCAAGTGGATCTCTGTGAGTTCGAGGCCTGCTTGGTCTGCACAGCAAGTTCCAAATCAATGTGGGCCTCTGCCTCCCACGTGCTGGGATTTGAACTGTGGACCATCGTGCTCAGCATCTTGCGGTTTTAAAGATTCTCTTAACATTTATGTTTTGCATTTTTATTTCATTGTGCTAAACAAACTATATATATATACACATATATATGTTTAAAAATGGTCCGTGGAGGGCAATATCCTCCTTAGTATCCATAGTTCACTTTGGAGAAAATCCCTTCTGTGCCTGTGTCTCCTATCTCCCTTTATCTGTCTCTCTCTGCAGACAGGGTCTTGCTATGCACTCCAGGCTGGCCTGGAACTCAGGATTCTCCCACCCCCACCTTTGGAGTGCTAAGATAGCAGACGTGTGACATGGCGATGGACTCAATTACTGTCCCTTTACCCTGCAGTTGCTTTTGGACAGAGACTGTGGTTTGTGGAATTTGTGCTGTAGATCTCCTAAGTTCAAAGGCCTGGCTAATCTCCATTTTATGGACAAACTATAGATTTTTGAAGTTTTAACATATAGGATGTGCACATAGTCCTCACTCCCAACCATCTGCCCTAATACCCGCATCTTTTATTTATTTTTTAAAATGTATTTATTTATTATGCATACACACACCAGATCTCATTTTATAGTTATGAGCCATGTGCCTGCTGGGAATTGAACTCAGGACCTGTGAAACTCAGAGCCAGTTCTCTTAACCTCTGAGCCATCTTTCCCACCCCCCCTCCCATCTTTAAATGATTCGTGGAAAACCCTGCAGCCTTTACAAAGATTCTGAATGACTGTTTCATTACTTTGCATTTGTTTATTCCTTTTCAGATATTTAAATATTTTTAATAATTGTGTGTATATGTGTGGCACATACATGCCTGGTGTATTCATGTGTGTGCAGGTATGCCTCCTGTCCATGACCACGTGGAGACTAGGGCCAACATCTCGGGCCTTCCTCTATCAATCTCTGCATTATTGTTATTAGTCTTTTGAGAGAAGGTCTCAATACGTAGACTTGGTTTCCTTGAACTCATTATGTAGAACAGGCTGGCCTGGAATTCATAGCAATTTGACCCATCCACCCCTGCCCTCTGAATGCTGGAATTAAAGACTCCAGAACGCCGGCCTTCCATCTTGGTTTAAGTAGGTCTCTCACTGGGCTCGGAGTGTTGATTCAACCAGACTGATTAGCCAGCAGCAAAAAATTGCAACCCTCCTTTCTCCCTCCAGCCCAGCACTGGGGTTACAGGTCCTGGGGATTCCAACTCAGATCTTCATGCTAGTGTAGCACGTGCTCTTGTCCACTGAGCCGTCTCCCCAACCCTGCTTTTCTGATATTTAAATATATTTTATTCTAACAAAGACACTTAGGGCCATCTCATTGGCTTAGTTTCCCTTCCTTTCTTTCTCCCCCTTCCTTCCTTCTTTTAATTATCCACTCGTTTGTTTAACATTAATTGAATTAAAGTACCAGGTTCTGTACTAGGCCTAGCAAAAGAAAGTAAAAGCCAACCACTTACCTCCAGGTTCCCTTATTTTTTTTCCCGCACATTATTAATCCAGACAAAACGCTTTCACGTCCTAGAACAGAGGTTTAAGGAACACGTGAAGCTGTGCAAGAAGTCTTTGGCTTCCTTTATCTCCAGGTTTTTTAGGTTCGTTTCTGAAGTTTCTGTAAAGCTAGCCCCGCTACTTTCTTTCTATGGAATCTGTTACAGAAATACATAGTGACCCTTGCAGGGTAGTTATAAGATATTTCACAATACTTATTGTCAAGTCTCATTTAATAGAGAAATTGTTACTAGAAGTATTACTTTTGGGAAATGCTTTTTTTTTGTCAGGCTGTGTTATTCCATAATGCCTCTTGTAAAACGATGTACTTGAAATAGAAGAGTATTTAAAATGAATCTGAATAATTTTTCAATCAATTTAACAACATTTCAGATAGACATCTTAAATTATCTAATTTTTGTTTGTTTGAAACAGGGTTTCTCTACGTAGCCCGGGGGAACTCACTCTGTCGACCAGGCTGGTCTTGATTTCACAGAGATCTGCCTGCCTTTGCCTCTTGAGTACTGGGATCAAAGGTATGCAACACCATGCCTAGCCCTAAAATATCTAATTATTGAGCAGAAGTATTAAAATATAAACTATGTGCTTTTCCCTCTCTTTTTACATTTATTTGTTCTTTGGGGAGGGGTGTTGGGTGCGCATGTGCCACAGCATGAGGACAACTTGCAGGAGTTAGTTCTCTCCTTCCAACACGTGGGTTCTGGGGATCAAATTCAGGTGATAGGCTTGGCAGCAAGCACTTTTATCCACCGAACCATCTTGCTGGCCCTTAACATTTTTTTAAAGTCATTTCAAAAGCATTGAGGTGCTTTGTTTGAGGTACTTACTGGCAAGCAAATGATTTATATGATAATTTTGCCTCAATCAAATTTCTGTGAGTTGAACATTATTCCAAAATGTATTTGAGAAACTTACAGGAGGTGGTGGCACACACTTTTAATCCCAGCACTTGAGAGGGAGATCTCTGAGTTCCAGGCTAGCCTGGTTTACGCAGAGGAAACCCTGCCTTGAAAAATAAAATAAAATTATTTGAAGCCCTAAAATGCTGCATTAACAGGGGATATTCAATTTTTGTTAACAATTTAAGGGAATCCTGGGGCTACATTGTCGCAGAGTGCTTTCACAGACATAGATGACTGAAATAAGCAAGGTTAAGATGAAGAAATAATAATTGTTTCCTTAAGGAAGAGGAAGGGGAAACCCAAGGGAAAGACCCTTTGTTTTCACTGTCGTCGTTCCCGATTTGAGTTGTGCTCCAGCAAGGAGGAGTCTCAGTAGGCTAAAACCCTAGGAATGAAGGGAAGCATCATCCAGTGAGACTGAGTTGTGAGCACATGACTGAGAGCAGCAGGGCTAGTGGGCTGGCTCAACAGCCAAGAGAGCTCAGTGCTCTTGTCGAGTGCCCAGGTCTGCTTTCCAGTCCCCACATGGTGACTCCAGTTCTGGAGGATCAGACACCTTTTTCTGACTTCTACACACCAAGCACTCAAGTATCTGGGCACAGGCATGTATGCAGGCAAAAGCACTCATACTCATGTAAAAAATGAAACAAACTTAAACTTAAAAAGTAGAATTACATCAGTTATCTATTCCTGTTTAATAATCTTACCACAACCTGTAGAGGCTTGAAACATCACTTTTTTATACTTCCTGTGAGTCAGGAGTGTGACCCGTGGCTTTAGCCAGGAAGCTGGGTTAGGGAGTATCTGCGTGATCTGCTTCAGAGTCTCCGAAATCTTACTGCAGAGGCAGAGCACGTGCTTAGCATACCTGAGGCCCTGGGTCCAAGGTCCAGCTCCCTCTTCTGCACCAAAGAAACAAGACAGAAAATCAGTTGAATTTGGCTGTGGTTTGTTTCCAAACTCAAACTGGCACATTTAGCCTCAGTTTCTTGTGGGCTGTCAGCCAGAAACTGTCCCCAATTCCTTGCCACGTGGCCCTCTTGGTAGTCAGTTTGCTTCTTTAAAGCCAGCAAAGGAGGAAGTCTCCCTACAAGAGGGACATCATGTAGTTATATACATAATATAATCATGTATATGTTCAGTTGAGGCAGGGGTATTGCCAAGAATGTGAGGCCAGCCTAGGCTACAAAAAAGGAAGGAAGGAAGGAAGGAAGGAAGGAAGGAAGGAAAGAAGGAAAGAAGGAAAGAAGGAAAGAAGGAAAGAAGGAAAGAAAAAGACATGAGCTGGCAAGATGGTTCAGCATGTAAAGAAACTTGTCTCCAAACCTGATGACCTGAGTTCAATTCTGGAAACTACTTGGCAGGAAAAAAACAATTGTCCTGTGACCTTCACATGCACATAGCATGATATGCACACCCACAAACATACAGACAGACAGAAAAAGTAGAAAAAAAGCCAGCTGCGATGGTGCACAGATAATCCTAGCACTTGGGAGACGGAAACCAAAACCAGGGCTGGGAATAGGGCAGCTGATAGAGTGCCGCCTAGCATGCTCGAGGGCCTGGGTTCACTCTCCAGCACCTTATAAACTGGGTGAACTGGTACACTCCCGGAATCCCAGCTCTCTGGATGTTGAAGCAAGAGGATTAAAAATACAGGGTCATCCTCAGATACACTGAGGTACATGAGCTCCTATCTCAAAAATAAAATAACAACAGTGAAGATCTTGTTCGTCCCTGTCACCTTTGCTATATACTACTGGTTAGATGAAAGTGGCAACTTCTCTTACATTCAAGAGGAGGAGTTCCTGAGGAGCCTGAAGACAGAAGCAGGGAGGCAGGGATTATGGGGGCCCCTGTAGAGTTTGTCTGCCACAAATATGTATGGATTTTCCAGCTTTGTAATGAGTGTCACTAGTGCTCAGCTTGTTGTCTTTTAGCTCATTCCCCCATTAAAAGGGAGTTGAGTCATTTGCAGAAATAGCTTATTGCAGATAAGGAGCAAGGAAAGTAGACAAAGAGCCAAGGATGTTTTTATGGTGCTTCAAGTCAGTAATGTTCAAGCCAGACATGGTGGCGCAGGCCTTTAATCCCAGCACGCGGGAGGTAGAGGCAGACTGAATTTGAGGCCAGGAGAGAGAGAGAGAGAGAGAGAGAGAGAGAGAGAGAGAGAGAGAGAGAGAGAGAGAGAGAGAGAGAGAGAGAGAGATCTCAAGGATAAATGGGGTCTTGTTTCATTGGAGAGTCATAATTTTTATAGCATATAAAGGCTAATGGTGGCAATGAAATGAGAGAAACTGAATTTACATGAAAGTCCATGACCTAGTAATGATGTTCAAATCAGGGAAAGTCTGAAAACATTCAGTATCAAAAGAAGATATTGGGACTGGGGAGATGGTTCAGTGGCTAAAGGGCTTGCCGTGAAACCCTGACAACCTGAGTTCTATGAGTTCTATCCCCGGAACCCATGTAAAGATAGAGAGAACCATCTCTACACAGTTGTCCTTTGACCACCACATGCTCGATACGGCATGCCAAACCCATACCCACACACATCCTGTGCTCGCAATCATAATAAATAAAAGTGTTAAAAGAAATATATTAAATTAACTATTTATGGGGCTAGAAAATTGGCTTAGCAGTTAAAGAGCACCCAAATGGGAATTCCCAAATCCCTATAATTCCAGTCCCAGGGGATCTGACACCCTTTTCTGACATCCAAAGGCATCAGGCATGCACATGTTATATATGCATACATGATGGCAAAGTCACACAGCATAAATAAATCTAAAAAAGTTAATTATCCCGAGATGGTAACTCAGGCCTTTAGTCCCAAAGCCAGCGTTGTCTACACAGTGAGCTCCAGGACAGCCAGGACTATATAGAGAGACCCTGACTCAAAAAGTTAGTTAAAAAAGAAATAAATGAACTATTTGCATGTACGATTTAGCTCAAAATAACATAGGAAGAACAAAGTGGATAAGCATTTGCAAAAATTAAGTTAATTATTTATTGTGAAGAATGGGCATTAATAATGCAAAATTCAGCTTTTTACCCAACCCTTTCAGAATATTGCATATATTTCTGTTAACTAAATATCACTAAACTATGAGGAAAAGCTGTACTCCTCAGGTGAATGCCAGCTAATGTGGAAAGGGTGACGGATTTAGCCAAACATAACAAACACTTAAAAATTTTTTTAAAAAAGATTATGTTTATGTGTGTGACTGATGTGCACAGACCACGTGCAAGCAGGTGACAGTAGATGCCATCAGATCCCTGGAACTGGAATTAAAGGTAGTTGTGAACTGCCATGTGAGTGTTGGGAACCCAACTCCAGTTCCCCAAAAGAGTAGCAAACACTTTAACTGCTGTGCTATCTCTCCAACCCCTGTCCCTCATACACTTTAATGGAATTATTAGGGCAGTGATTAGGAGAATGAAATTATTAGGACATGATGGCCAATGTTTTATAACAAGAAACTTGGTGTAGCAGTGTATGTTTGCAATCCTAGAACTCAGGAAACAGGCCGATGAATTAAGGGTTTGAGGCGGATATGAGACACCCCCCACCCCGAAAGAAAAGCAAGGGCTGGCCCACTAACACTTGTCATCCCAGTGTTAGGAGACTAAGACAAGAGGATTGCTGTGAGTTTGAGGTCAGTCTGGGCTACACGGTGAGTTCCTGGATAGCAATCAGCATAGATGCCTGTTCCCAGATGAATGAATAAAAGGCGGCATATACACACAGTGGAGGTTTTTCTGTCATAACAAAGGAAATTTGCCAGGTGTGGTGGCATAGGTCTTTAATTCCAGCACTTGGGAGGCAGAGGCAGACAGATTTTATAAATTCAAAGCCAGCCTGATCTAGAAAATTCCAGCCCAGCCAGGACTATGTAGTGACATATTGTCTTCAAGAGGAAAAAAGGAATATTATACCTAAATATTATATTTTCAAGTGATAGGAAATGTGGGTAGTTACTAACTGTTTTTTAAAGCTCAGTGGAAAGTATACTTGTTCCATTTAGTCAGTATTATCTTTGTACTAAGTCAGAAAATTCTAATTCAGAGTTAAACATTAAACAAACACACAAGCAAAAGACAGGAAATTCTTTGGGTGAGAGATTTCTTCTGTGTGCTGGATTGAATGGAGACTCATATATGGAGACGTCATTTCTTCTGTTCAGTGTGGCACCATACACTAAGTAGGTAAAGTTTCATATGGAAATTCTGTTATGTTGAATGTTTTACCTTAAGAGAATGTGTATTACTGTGGGCAGCATCCCCCCAAGGTGTGCTTCAAAAACATGGGGAACATTTTGGTCATTATAGTGATTAACAGGAATCTACTGACAAAGTCTCTTAACAAGTAGTAGACATGAGCCAAGAATGTTACTGTGTTTCAGACTGCATGTGACATTTTTAAAGATTTTTTTCCACATCTTACATACTTTTCAAATATTCCCCTGACATCCATGTATTTTAAATACCTATCTGTAATTATCTCTCCAAAGTCCTTGTTTTCTATTTCTAAAATTGCTTCAAATAAATCTAGGGAATATGTTCACAAAGCTCCATTTAGTCCTAGTGTGGGGGTCATAGGTCACTTCTCTGTATAACTCCAGTTTTAGCATATCGCTGCTGAAGCAAGCATAACTCAAAGTAGTTTTTGTATGGCTTGAATGTACATGGAATTTTCCAGGAATGGAACTACTATGTAAATTGAAAGGAGTGTGGAGTGGTGTTTTGTTTGGAACTTTCCCAAGAATGGCTTAATGCTTTTGAAAAAAAACACACCAATGACATTAATGCCATTTATGGGCTGTGTTGAATATCTTTCCCCACCCTTCCAGACCCTTTCTACCCTTCTGTGTCACAGAAAGTGACTGTGACTGACAGGATTCCTTGCCCTCCAACTTCTAAGAGGCATGGACAGATACAAGATCTGGAAGATGGAAGAGGAATGAGTTAGGGCTCTTGTTATGAGCCATTAGAGCTAGACTGAGCATGCCTAGCCCTTTACCATCACAACGTGACCATGTTGTGTCGATTTGGGTCTTAGGGTGCTTAAAAAGCACAAGTCAACTGTGGGACTCAAAGAGGTAGGTAGTTCAGACACCCATTGCATTTGAGTCTTGTAGGCTATTTTTCCTTTTACCCACATTTACATCTTTCTGGAAGATCCCCATGACCAGTCAACAGAGAAAGGGTACAGAACTACCACCATCAAAAGATCACAGTAGCTGCATTCTAGCCCCTGCAGGACAGTGGAGAGGAAGATAGTCCTAGGGGCAAAACATCAGGCAGAGTACATCTTGTCTACTTCTTGTAGAAGGGGGAGACAGCCTAGTTTCCCTCAGGGCATATTGTTGGGAGATACAATCCTGTGTGAGCTGGGCTGCCTCTGTTTTTCTTTTTTGGGGTATGCCAAGAATGCAAAGCCAGGAGGAAGGCTATTATACCTGAGTTGCTTTGCAAGGAGCTGCCTGGAGGGATAAGTGATATCTCCTTTAGGGTCAAAGAGCAGGGTTGCTAAAAGATGTGAGTTCCTTAGGCCAGTGTTCTTTGTGTTATGAAAATAAGCACTGTGACCACAGCACACACGGGTGCGTGCACACACACACACACACACACACACACACACACAGCAATAGGATAAGATACTTTTCTGGTTTCTTAAATATCTTTGAATTTATTTCCAGAAAAGAGGTCTGGAACTCAGAGCTTGTGGCTTGTTTTTTAAATGTAACTTTGGCCTTAACAAGCCTGTAATTCTTTTTTGTATCACTTAATAATCTGTTTCTCTGGTAATGATAGTTGATTTGTTTCCACAGTCTAAAAGCTTATGGGTTTTCTTAAGTAGCCAAGTGAATTGAAAATCTATATGACATAAAAACTATGTGCAAATATTTACAGCACCTTTATTCATAAAAAAACCTGATCTACATAATGAGTTAAAGCTAGCCTGAGCTACTTACCAAGATAATAAAAAACCAACAAAATTATGAACATTCAAGATGTCCTTCAACTGGTGAATTGATAAAGAGTCTAAGAGAAGGTCTATTAATTCATTTACCAATTAGGATAAATCTCTCCTTTCATAGTGGTAAAATATATATAAACACAGATGAATTTTAGACTTACTATGTACCCCTAGCTGGCCTGGAGCTCTCTGTGTAGATTAGTCTGGCTTCCAACTCACAGAGATCTATCTGCCTCTGCCTCCTGAGTGCTGAGATTAAAGGCATGAGCCAGCATGTTCTGTAACATGAACAAATTTTAAATGTAGTCTTTCAGGGTAAGAACATAAAAGAGTTAAACTAATTGTAAGTTTCCTTATATATGACATTTTGAAAAAAAAGAGAGACTATACTATAGGAATGTGTGTTTGTTTCCTATTGCTCTGTAACCAAGTACCACCACAGACTGAATAGCTTTTAACAACATAAATGTATTCTCTTACACTTCTGGAGGATGAAAATGCAGGGTCTGCTTTATCAGCCTTCAGGCAAGGTATTGGCAGGGGCTTTTCTTTTCTAGCTCTGAGGCTATCTGCATTCCATAGCTGAGTCCTCTGGTATCCAGTCTCACATCTTACTTCCTCCTTCCCCCTCTCAGTCTTATTTTAAGGATTCTTGTCATTACATTTAGGGCCCACATGGATAGATAACACCAGACGATTTCTTCTCAAGATCCTTGATAGAATCGCATCCTGTAAAGTTCTTTTGCCATATAAGGCAGCACTCCCAGGTTTCTGATAGTAGAATGTGGGCCATCATTATGTCTAAAACAGAAATGAAACAGACCAATGGTTACCAGGGCTTGGGAAATAAGGAAGAGTTGAAGCTATTATGGGCTTTACAAGAATGGCGCTTGTTCTTGTCTGTCAAAACCCACAGAAAGGTATACCAGAAAATTAAAAATACAAATGTTTGTGTCTGAAATTCTAAAAACAAAACAACAACAAAAAACCAACCTTGTCATCAGTGATTCTGGGACAGAATGCAGAGTCCAATAATATTGTAGGAGGAATAAGTTCAAGAAATCTGAGAGGGGGCTGGGGAATCTCTCCCAGCTTCTTACAAGAGGCTGGAGAATTGATCCCCAGAGGTGAACAAAGCTACTGTGGAGGGACACTCTTGAATTCTAGCACTCAGGAAGTTGAGGCAGGAGGATAAGAACTTTAAGGTCATCCTCAGTACATAGCAAGTTTGAAGCCAGCTTGGGCTCCAGGAGAGACTGTTACCTTGTCTAAAAAGAAAGACAACAGAAATGAAGGAAAGAAGGAAGGAAAACTACGAGAGTGGATTTTAAGTTTCTCATCATAAAAATGCACTGGGTTGAAATAATCAAGAGTGAAAGCATGAAGTTATACTATCACCAAACAAACTTTGATTTTTCACCTATTTCTAAAGAAGACAGTATTGTGGTAGAAGACTTAGAAATTAGTGAGATGAGGAAATTGGTAGATAAACACCTCAATGAAATATCCATTTAACTGGTGAAAATTGTTTTGGGGTATGACTGTGAGTAAGAGGCAAACCTGAGCTGCATAGTGAGACCTTGTCTACCTCAACACACACACACACACACACACCCCTCACAGTTGCCAAGTGTGGTTGGACATGCCTGTAATCCTTGCCCCCCGAAAGGCTGAGGCATAAGCATGTTAAATTCAAGGACTTGGGACCACCCTGTCTCAAAAAAAAAAAAAAAAGAAGCTTTGCAGGGTATCATGTTCGCTCAGGAGACTGAGACAGGAGGATCATGAATTTGAGGCAACCTTGGGTTACATAGCAAGACCCTGTCTCAAAAAAAAAAAAACCCAAAGATAAAATAAAATAAGATGAGGGGGATTATGTCTCTGAATTGTTTTTATTTTTATTTTTTTATTTTTTTGGTTTTTCGAGACAGGGTTTCTCTGTGGCTTTGGAGGCTGTCCTGGAACTAGCTCTTGTAGACCAGGCTAGCCTTGAACTCACAGAGATCCGCCTGCCTTTGCCTCCCAAGTGCTGACATTAAAGGTGTGCGCCACCAACGCCCGGCTTTCTGAATTGTTTTTAAATATGACAAGAAAATGGAGAAACACTGAAGAAAATCTATTAAACCGTAGTATGGACAATGGGAACCTATGGCATTTGGGCCACAAACTCTTTCCCACATCCCTCCACCTACTCCCTGTGAAGGAATCTTTTTCTGGGAATATAACTTCAAAACACAGGGGCTCTATTTCTTCCTTTAAAAACTGAGATTACTTTAGCATTAACAAAACAATTGCATGGATTCGAAGAATCGGGTAAGTTTGAATGCACGAGTTTATGATATTCCCAGGATGGGGTTATGGTTTCATGCTAAGGAAGAGCAGGACATCAGCATTTCTCATCCTCCTCAGAGCCATATAGAAGCTGAATCCTAGGCAACTAGAAGGCAGAGGACGGGAGGTCATTTCATTCCCCCTCTACCTTTGGACAGAAGTCTTACTGCGTGCCTGGCACTCTAGCCTGCTCACAAGGTGGAGGTTCCATACCGGGAAGGGCAAGATGAGCCAGGAAGACCAGGGTGTGACACCCCTCTCAAGGCCCATCTTATAAAGCAAATGTGTCCGTCTGGGAGAGGCAGGCCACTAGTTCTCCGCCCTCCACCCACTTCAAGTGCAGTGTTACAGAGATCTTGCCCAAGAGGAGAGAGAGCCCAAGTGGACAAAAAGCTTTACCACTCAGTCTTCGAGGAAGTATTTTAAAGTAGAGCATGGACAGTTCGTACCTGGGACATTACGGAAAAATGGCCATCCTGGAGGTGAGCAATTAAAAGAGAGCCAGGGGCTCCACTGGGTTTGTGGTGCCAAGTGAAATAATAGACCTTCTAGAAGATTAAAAGAGAGAATGAAGAAGAGACAGCTAAGAACTGTCCTGAAGTAGGAGCAAGCTTCATAGTTGGCCAGTATTGTTGTCCCTGAAAAGGAGATTGATCAGATTGAGGCACAATTGATGCTTTATGATGTATCAAAAACAGAGCTACAAATGAATGAAGCACACTAGCTGGGTGTGATATCATTTCTGTTAGAGCAGCTAGATGAGGTCAGAGAGAACCTAACTGCATAACCCTGGTGTTTCTGGAGACTGTGGTATGTGTCCAGGGTTGTAACCTCTGAGAAAGGCATCAAACGGCTCTGCATGGTGCAGGAATCTCGACTCACTCCACTAAGCCAGTCAAATGAGTAACCAATTGGCCCTGGGAGATAGGGGAGAATCAGTATCTAGATTTGCTCCAATATCTCTAAAACATCCAGTTGCCAACAACACAGCACAAGCTGTGCAAAGCAAATCAAACAGAACAGAATCAGGCCCACATACAGGGAAGTAAAACAGGCACTAGAACTTGCCTCTGTGGGTCTTCTTAGTGTGTTTCCTTTTCTTATAATCAAACACCAGAAAGTAGATAATTTACAAGGAGCAAAACGTTGTTTGGTTCCTAGTTCTAGAAGGTGGCAAGTTCAAGATGCAGCCCTTCTTGCTGTAAAATCGTGTGGTACATGAGACATAAACAGTTGTCGGCTCAAGCCATTCTAAGTCTTCTCATGGGAGTCCTACCCTGACGACTTCACTTAATGTGACTTTACCTCCAGACACCATCAACATGCATTTGGGTATTACATTTTCAGGACAGAAGCACATTGGCAAGGAAAGCCCCCCAGAAGCAGCGTTTCCTGCTGCCTTACAGGGTGCTGTTCCCTCGTAATAAAAAAAAATGGTAGTGAAATGTAGCTGCGCATAGGCAGTCGGGTTGCCCTGGAGTGGCAAGCCTTTTATTCTGGAGATACCATCTTCCGAAGCTGAGAGCTCTCTTCTTTGTAAACTGCCATTGTTCCTGCTCGGAGCTGGAACAGCAAGTGCCCCTATCTATGCAGGTGCCAGCTCTGCGTTCTCGGTATCGCTCATCTCTTTCATAATCATCTCTCCTCTGCCTCTGAAGGCTGCAGCTCCTCTGGGCTTAGCCTTGGGCAAAAGTATTCATCACAAGGGTGGTGGTGGACTCCTTGTGCTGGGCCCAACATTCCTGGGCCTCTGTGGCATAGGAGAGGAAGCAGAGCCGCCCCAGGCCACCTGGGGGAAGGGGCTCTGGCCTTTTCCTGGCTCCCATTGTCTCTGTAGCAGCAGCCTGGCAGGTAAGTGCAATGTGTGACTCACCAGTGACAAGACTCCATGTTAGGTCTGGTGGGAGAG
Source organism: Mesocricetus auratus (assembly GCF_017639785.1). Taxonomy (NCBI): domain Eukaryota; kingdom Metazoa; phylum Chordata; class Mammalia; order Rodentia; family Cricetidae; genus Mesocricetus; species Mesocricetus auratus. The sequence goes on along the minus strand of NW_024429188.1, from coordinate 41,026,648 downwards.
AAGCCAGACTCTGCCAGATCCCAGAACCCTGAGCTGCTCAGAGCAGCAGCAACCTGGGGTCTTTCTGTGAGAGCTGGCTACAAGGACAGACCCACCCTCAGGCCCAGACCCAGCCTGTGCGTTCAAAGAAGCGTGTTCAGAGTCCCACGACTGTGTGAGCATCGAATTGTGCGGTGCTCTGCTCCAGAGCACAGGCTCTGCCTGACTTTCTGTTCCTAATCCTTGTTTTTCTACCCAGCCAGTTATCTCCCGGTAAAATCTCCAAGTGCCTCAGCAGATCTCTCTCTCTCTCTCTCTCTCTCTCTCTCTCTCTCTCTCTCTCTCTCTCTCTCTCTCTCTCTCTCTCTGTCTTTATCTCTCTGTGTCTCTGTGTGTCTGTGTGTGTCTCTCTCTCTGTCTTTCTCTGTGTCTCTGTCTCTGTCTCTGTCTCTCTCTCTAATTTTCATGTGAAATTCTCCCTAACATAGTGCTACTATCAAAATCCGATCGGTTGCCAGGCACCTAGAAGCACAATTGAGACTTGATTGAAATTTTAATTTTGCTCTGTTTGACTCCTGCTGTGTCCTTGGCTTGCCTCACCTTTGCCAGAATTACAAAACTTTCCACAATTCTGCCAGCTGTTTCTTCCTGCAATTTGGGGGTGTTTATTTCTTTTGCTTGATGTCTGTATGCTAAAAGAAATAAATAAACAGAAAACATTTGTAGTTCATTCAAGACCAGGGCACCATCCAAATTCCTTCCATACGATAGTCTCTGATGAAGAATTCTTGTGTCTTGTAATTAGTGACTTTTTCCCCTTAAAGGATATTGTAAAATAGTCATTTATTTTAGCCTTTTTTGACCTGCTATATGTAGCCTTAGCTGTCCTGGAACGCTATATGTATGTAGACCAGGCTAGCCTTCCTACTCAGAGAGATCCATCACCTGCTTGCCTCTGCTTCTGGGATGAAAGGCATGAGCCATCACTCCTGGCTTTGCACACTGGGCTTTCTTTTAGCATATTTATTGAATATATCTGGTGCAGGGATGGAGGAGTCTTTCTTTAAAACCTGGTTTAATTTTCAAGACCGGATTGGGCCAAAGTTGTTAACTGAAGGACCATTATGTAAGTTAGTTAAATATTATGCTATGTTATGCACACTGTGCAAAGCTATTACCTGTGTAGTTTCTGCAGTGGTGCCAGTCAGTGGATTTCTTGGTACTGCATGTGACAATATAAAAACAGAAAGTAAGGGAATGTGCTTTAAAACTTATTTATTTTTGAAACAAACTATCACTGTATATCCTCACTAACCTCAAACTCAGATTCCTTTTGAGTGGTATTATACTCATGTGCCACCTGGTTCAATACTTTTTTATACATTTGATGAATATTTCATACTGTCATCTCTAATAGTAAAAATTTGGCCTAATTGTTTTTAGATGTCATTTGAAAATATTCCCTCTCAGAATTGGAGAGGCAACTCAGTGGTTAAGACCACTGGCTGCTCTTCCAGAGGTTCTGAGTTCAGTTCCCAGCACCTGCATGGTGGTTGACAATCAAGTGCCTGTAACTCCAGTTTCAGGGAATCTGACGTACTCACACAGACATACATGCAGACAAAACACACCAATGTACATAAAAAGTAAAAATAAATGAGTCATTAAAAATACTTTATAGGCCGGGCATTGGTGGCGCATGCCTTTAATCCCAGCACTCGGGAGGCAGAGGCAGGCGGATCTGTGTGAGTTCGAGGCCAGCCTGGTCTACAAGAGCTAGTTCCAGGACAGCCTCCAAAGCCACAGAGAAACCCTGTCTCGAAAAACCAAAACAAAATACTTTATAAAATAAAACATTACCTCTCAAGGATTTAAACTAATGAAAAGAAAATAAGAAAAAACACAGATTTGTATTCTGGTCAAAAAATACTACATATTGAGGCTGGAGAGATGACTCAGCAGTTAAGAGGACTTACTGCTCTTGTGGGGGACCCAGGTTCAGTTCCCAGCGCCCACATGGTGGCTCACAAGCTTCATACCTCCAGTTCTAGGGAATCTGCCACAGACACTAGACACATATGTGGTGTAATACACACATCCAGGCAAAAGACTCATACATACAAAATGAAATAAATATTTTAAGTTACCTTATATGATAATTTTTCTAATAGTTTATTTTTATTCTAATATATACAAATAGTGTATAGTATATTGGGATTTTGTTTTGTTTGGGCTTTTGTTTTTTTGAGACAAGGCTGACCTAGAACTTGCTGCAATCCTTTTGTCTCAACCATCTGACTGTTGGGATTATAGGCATGACATATCAGGCCCAGTTTAGATTGGAATATTTCTTTCTTTCTGTCTGTCTGTCTATCTGTCTGTCTATCTATCCATCCATCGATCTATCTATCATCTGTATATGTTTTTGAAATAAGGTGTCTTAGTCATTGATGTATTGTTGTGAAGAAACTAAGAATTCAAACTGTAGGAGCCTATGAGGGCAATTCTTTTTTTTTTTTTTTTTTGGTTTTTATGAGACAAGGTTTCTCTGTATTGTTTTGAGGCTGTCGGTCCAGCCTGGCCTCGAACTCACAGAGATCCGCCTGCCTCTGCCTCCCGAGTGCTGGGATTAAAGGCGTGTGCCACCACTGCCCGGTGAGGGCAATTCTTTTTCAAACCACCACATTCCACTCTGGTTCTTACAGGCTTGTTGCTATATCATAATGTAAAATTGTATTTAGTCCAATTTCAAAAGTCTCCAAAGTCTATAACAGTCTCAACAATGTTTAAAAGTTCCAAGTCTTTTCTGAGACTCAAGGCAATCTCTATACAGTATGTAAAAGCAAAAGCAGCTCACATACTTCCATCATATAATGGCACAGGATATGCATTATCATTCCAAAACATAGGGAACAGAGCTTAGTGAGGAAATACTGGCTCAAAGCAAGACCAAAAACAGCTGTGCAAACCCCAAACTCTGCATCTCCTTGTCTGATGTCAAAGAGTTCTTGAGTTCTCTAACTCCTTTATCTTTGTTGACTGCAACACACTTCTTTCTCTTGGGCTGGTTCCACTCCCTGTTAGCAGCTCTTCTTGGCAGGTATCCCATGACTCTGGCACCTCCCACATCTTGGGGTCTCCAAGGCAATCCAGGCTTCACCTTCACAGCTTCACACAATGGTTTCTCTAGGCCTCCATGCAGGGACAGCCCTGACACACACCTGGCCTCGGCAGTTTTCCTTAGTTGCTGGGGAAGACTCCATAACCTCTTTCTTCTAGCCTTGACTCTAAAGCCAGAACCACATGACCAAATAGTCCAAGTTCTGCTGCCTGCTGGGGCTGGAACTTGACCCTCTAGTTCAATTACATCTTCACCAACTTTATGCTTTTGATGGTTTCCTTCACTGTTTAAACTTCCCTTAGATTCCTTTTCACAAGGAATTGAAGGATTTTTTAAAATTTTATTTATTTATTATGTATACAGTGTTCTGTCTGCGTGGATGTCTGCAGGACAGAAGAGGGCGCCAGATCTCATTACAGATGGTTGTGAGTCACTGTGGTTGCTGGGAATTGAACTCAAGACCTCTGGAAGACCAGCTAGTTTTCTTAACCACTGAGCCATCTCTCCAGTCCCAGGAAATTTAAATAATATAATAAAGGAAGTTCCTTAGTTGGGCAGGGTCTTGTCCTGATGTCACCACTCCCTTTATTCCATTTAGAATCAGGATTTTCATTAAACTTTTTTATCTCCTTGAACACTGGACTTAGCTCCATTATACTTCCTGGTGTTCCTTTTCTCTTCAAAATGTACATTTTGTGTTTCTCTTTGTCCAGCTCACTTCTTTTTTTATAGATCTGCATAAGAATGATCACTAATAACCACATGACACAGCTAATACTAGCTTGTATTGAAATCTCCTTTGCCAATGATATTAGTCCAAAACTCTTACATTTATCCTTAGGCAGATTTTTAGGACAAGGGCAAAAAGCAACCACAGTTTTTTGCCAGAATATCACAATAACAGTCTCTAGGCTGCTTACTAGTACTCTTGCCGTCTGAAACCTCTTGAGCTGGGTCACTATATTTTATATTGCTCTCAGTACCACTGTCTTCTATGCTTCTACTAAGATGGCCTATTAAGTAGCACTTAATGCATTTAACTGCTTTCCTAATACAAAGTACCAAAGTCCATATTCCACTGACAGGCAGCACAGTCAAGCCTGTCACAGAAATACCCTGCTCTCTGGTACCAACTTCTGTCTTAGTGATCTATTGCTGTGAAGAGACACCATGACCATGGCAGCTTTTATAAAAGAAAACATTTGATTGGGAGCTGGCTTACAGTTTGAGAGGTTTAGTCCATTGCCATCACGGGGCGTGTGGCGCACACCTTTAAACCCAGCACTTGGGAGGCAGAGGCAGGTGGATCTCTGTGGGTTCGAGGCCAGCCTGGTCTTCTGAGCTAGTTCCAGGACAGTCTCCAAAACAATACAGAGAAACCCTGTCTCGAAAAACCAAAAAAAAAAAAAAGTCCATTGCCATCATGGCAGGGAGCAAGCTCAGAGGTGCAGCTTGATCCTCTGGGAGGGAGGGAGAAGGGAGGAGGGAGGGAGGAAGAGAGGGAGAGAGGGAAAGAGAGAGAGTAGGCTTGGCATGGGCTTTTTAGAAAAATACTTTATTTAAATTTATTTTATGTACATTAGTGTGAAGGTGTCAGATTTCCTGGAACTGGAGCTAGACAGCTGTGAGCTGCTATGTAGATGCTGGGAATTGAACCCAGGTCCTCGGGAAAAGCAGCCAGTGCTCTTAACAGTTGAGCCATCTCTCCAGCCTCCCCCTGCCCCCATTTTGTGATTATTTTTTACTCTTTTGGCTTTTTGGGGGGCCCACCATTAAGCTCCCAAATAACTCACACACGGAGGCTTGTTCTTTGTTATAAATGGCTGTCTTAGCTTGGCTTGTTTCTTGTCAGCTTTTCTTAAATTATCCCATCTACCTTTTTTGCCTCTGGGCTTGTTCCTTTTCTTACTTTCATATATGTCACTTTCACTCTTCCACTGTGGCTGGCTGGCGGGTGGCTGGGTGACTTGGTGACTCCTGATGTCTCCCTCTCCTTGTTCTCTTGCTCCCTACTTCTTCCTGGGTTCTCCTTTTATTTACTCTCTCTGCCTGCCAGCCCCGCCTAGCCTTGCTCCTGCCTCACTATTGTCCGTTCAGCGCTTTATTAGACCATCAGGTGTTTTAGATAGGCAAAGACTCACAGCTTCACTGAGTTAAAAAACGCAGCATAAACAAAAAGCACACACCTTAAAATAATATTCTACCACAACCCCCCTTTTTTGGTTTCTCAAAACAGGATTTCTTTGTAGCCTTGACTGTCCTGGAACTCGCTCCGTTTACCAGACTGGCCTCAAAATCACAGAAATTCATCTTCCTGGGATTACAGGCATGTGCCACCCCCACCCAACTGATACAGAAAAAAATTTTTAACTAGTCTTTTGATATGGGTGGTTTGTGTAGCTCTTGTGCTAAGTACAAACTCTGGTTCAAAAAAATTAATTATATTTGATATGAACAATATGAAAACAACCTTGCCCTCCCTTGTTGGGCTCTCTTCCTTTACTCCCCTTACCCCGCCCCACCTCTGTTCTCCCCCCCCCCCACAGGATCTCTTTACATTGCCCTGGATGGCCTCAAACTACTCGGCTAAAGCTATCCTCCTGTTCCAAATTCTTCAGTCACTGATATATAGTATAATATCTGCCTTTGTAGGGACATTTCAAAACACTTCCAAATAATGACTAGGTTAAAAAAAAAGAAAGTGAGAGGTCTGTGAGGTAGTTCAGCAGGTAAAGGTTCTTGCCACCAAGCCTAACAAGCATAGTTCTGTCCTGGGACATACATAATGGAAAGAAGGAAAGAACCAACTCCTCCAAGTAAGGCGTCCTCTGGACTTCTACCTGTGTGCCATAGTGTGTGTGTGTGTGTGTGTGTGTGTGTGTGTGTGTGTGTGTGCTTTTCTCTGTCTCTCCCCTCTCTTTCTCACATACAGCCAAACACACACACACACACACACACACACACACACACACACAATCACAGTTAATGAAAACAAGAAAACTTATGAAATATTTGGCACTTTACAGCAACAAAGCAATCTGTCAAAGTCTGAGTCATACAGGTAGTGGTACTGAGAAGGAAGTTACAGTTTTACATGTGTATTTTAAATATGAGAAAGTGTAACAGCCTTTTTCTGTCCTGCCAGCCAGCTCCCAAATAATGCCATGGAGACTTCTTATTAATTGTGAAAGCTCAGCGTATAGCTTAGGCTTGTTCCTAACGAGTAAGTTAAATGAACCTATTTCTATTAATCTATGTCTTGACATGTGGTATTACCTCTTTTTCATCTTGCGCCTGCTGTTTCTTCTCCTTGCCTCCTGGCTTCTTCTCACGCACCTAGATCCCTTCTCCTACTTCCTCTCTCTTCCTGGAAATCCCACCTGTGCTCCTGCCTAGCTATTGGCCATTCGGCTTTTTATTACACCAATCACAGCACTACACCTTCACACAGTCTACAAATATCCCACAACAAGAAAATATTTAGAGCATATGATCTAACTATTCAGAGCAAGAAGATGAAAGGTAAGGCTTAGTACTTTTTTCAAAGAGCCTTCAAAACACAGACATTTAATACTATTTAATTGTATTTCCATCCCACAAAGTAATCCTATGGTGGTGGAAAGTCCAGGGTTTGTAGGAATCCATGCCAAACTCAACATGAGCCACTTATCTGCATATCCCAAGTAGCACTGTCAGACTGCTGTCATGTCCAAGCCATCAGGCAATGGCAAGGAGCCCATGAGAGTGCAGACATGATGTTTTAAAGGGCCCTGACTTAACCTGTCTTCTCCAGTTCTGTTGGTAAGAACTTGGTCATCTGGTAAACTGAGTGCCAGCATTCTCATTGCCTTTCACCGCCTCGGGCCAATGAGTGGAAACAGGACTCAAATCTTTAAGTTGTGCTTTCTTCAGAGAGCAGGGGATTTGAGAAGGCAGATCAACATGTTTAAAAAAATAAAACAAAACAAGACAACCCCTGCCTTCCATCCCATCATCAGCCAACACTGGGTTATATAGGGCAGGGGAGGACAGTGAATCTCTGCAGAACTCAGTCTTGGTCAGGTGCTTAACCACACTTTGAAGACCTGTGCTGCCCATGTTTCTCTTGTTATCAAGTTATGCACTCTTCCCTCGCCCTGTGGATGTTTGAGCTCAGGCACTTGAAACGTTCTGAGGGTATCAACCTTGTGCTCCTCCCAGGACATCTGGGTTAGGGGAGGTAGGGTGGGGGGTGGCTAATGCAAAAAAGCCAACAATTAACAGCACATACTTTCTAAGCTATTAATAACGTGTACGTGCAGATTCCTTTTTATAATATTGAGTACAAATGTTTCTTTATAATACAGAATACAGCAGTGCCCCATCCCTCCCTCCTCTACTATATTAATGTGGTGACAGCTAGTGGCAAAGGGGACCCAGAAGTGTATATTTCCGCTGCAAAACCCTGTGTCTAATTAAAATTCCCTTACTATGAAGGAAAGGGAGAAATACACTGGGGAATAAATTCAGACAAAATTGAATAAAAACAACATTGGGGCTAGAGAGAGGGCTCAGTGATTAAGAGGACCAGGGGTCAACCCCCAGCACCCACATGAGAACTTCTAGCTACTTGTAACTGCAGTTCCATGTGATCAGACACCCTCTTCCGGCCTCCTTGAGCTCTAGACACACACATAGTGTGGAGACATACCTGCAGGCAGAACACCTACACACATAAAATAAAACACAAAAAGAAAAAAAGAATTAAGTCATACCTTGTCTCCCGTTCTCACCTGCAGGATATTTACACCACAAAGGTCCTAACGACAATTCAAACCGATTTCCTCAAGGCTTCTTTTTCTCATGATGGTGATGTATTTGAGCTTCCAATTCATGTGAGCAAAGGGGCAAATTAAGAGTAGGATAAGTACATGGTGTGTGTGAGGGTGTTGATCTTTAGGAGGCATCTGCATGAATAAAATGGAAACCTCACCCAGCGCTCAACTTTCTCCACTTTCCGGGCCCATTTTTATGAAGCATGTATTAAAAAAAAAAGAATAGGTAGGTAATGGAAAAACCAAGTGAGCAGTTTGAGTTTCTTCCTTTTTTGTTTTTGAGGCATGGTCTCATATAGCACAAGATGTCTTCAAAGTTGCTATGTAACTTATGATGATCTAGAACACTCCGGGTTCTCCTGCATCTACCTTCTGAATGCTGGGATTACAGGCATGCACCACCATGCCTGGCTCAGGAAATGTAAAAGTTCTTTCTAAGTGGTCTATAAATTCAATGTAGTTTTAAAAAGTACCATCAAAGTTAAGAGTGGCGGTGCACACCTGTAATCCCAGTGAGCAGAGATGAAACTATAATTAAAACCTGCACCATCAGTGAAAGTACATTAGGGCCTTGAGGGCGCTTAAGATCATGGAAAGCCTTTGGTAATCAAGCTTCAGGTGATTAAGCACCAGACATTTTGCACTTAAAGCCTATCTTGCCATGATACTTTTGATCATTGTTTTACTGTTAGGGATGGTACAACTCTGGGCAAAAGGAATAACAAAAATCATATGTTTGCCCTCGGGGATGTCAGTAAGGAGGCTGTGGAGCAGAAGAAAATATCCTTGAAAATCTGGAATGTTGCTGCAAGCTGGCAGTTCTAGCCCTTGAGAGGATGAGGCCATTAATTTGATTCAGATCAAAAATAATGAGACTTTGTCTGTCCCAACAAACCAAACCGAAACAAATGCAAGCCCTTAAAAACCATCAGAATGTGCCGGGCGGTGGTGGTGCACGCCTTTAATCCCAGCACTCGGGAGGCAGAGGCAGGCAGATCTCTGTGAGTTCGAGGCCAGGCTGGACTGACAGCCTCCAAAACAATACAGAGAAACCCTGTCTCGTAAAAACAAACAAACAAAAAAATAAAAAAATGAAAACAAAACAAAACATCAGAATGTATTGTAAAATTTGATGAGTTATTTTAGTTTATGTTTATGGGTTTTTGTATGACTATGCACCTTGGGGATGCAGTACTCATAGAGACCAGAAGAGGGCGTAATATCACCCTGGAATTAAAGTACTGGTGGTTATGAGTCTCCATGTAGGTGCTAGGAACTGGGAAAGGCAGCCAGTGCTGTTAACCAGTGAGCCATCTCTCCGGATCCTTGGTGAGCTATCTTTAAATTTTACATAGAAATTTCTAAGATGATTCAAGACAATCCTAAAAAATGACAGTAAGATTGAGGTGGAAAGGGACTTGATGGAACAGAACAAAGACATAATAAAGTTATAGTAATTCACACAAGGTGGTTTTCATGTAGGAAGAGATGAGCAGATTATTGTATAAGACTGAGTATAGAATCATACTCATGCATAGATAATGTACTATAGAACTGAGGACATGGTAAAATCCCTGCTTAGTTTGCATAAGGCTCAAGGCTCAATCCTTAAAACACAAACACACAACCCCCACAACAAAAAAACCTATGGCACAGTTGGTGCCACAAATCAATAGAGAAAGTATTGACTGTGATTTTTATAGAATTGATTTTATATGTTGAAAGAACTGAAATGGAATCCTTATTTAATACCATACACAAAAATAGATTTAAGATAGTTTTATTTGTTTTATACTACATTTATATATTCTATTTTATGTGTATGAACGTTTTGCCTGTATGTATGCATGTATGTATGTATGTATGTATGTGTACCACTTGCATGCCTAGTGCCCAAGGAAGTCAGAAGACATCATATCCCCTAGATCTGGAGTCATGGATTGTTGTGAGACACCATGTGGGTGCTGGGAATAGAACATGGGCATTTTTTTATTCAAGAATAAAAAAAATGTGTGCCAGGTGGTGGAGGCACACACCTTTAATCCCAGCACTCAGAAGGCAGAAACAGACACATCTGTGGGTTCGAGTCCATCCTGGTCTACAAAGCAAATTCCAGGATAGCTAGGGATATACAGAGAAACTCTGTCTCAAAAAAAGGAAGGAAGGAAGGAAGGAAGGAAGGAAGGAAGGAAGGAAGAGCAACAAATGTTATAAATCCCTGAGCCTCTAGGAACCCTCTGTTCAAACTGAAGATTCTGTGGCCATATCCCACACATACTGTGCTAGTGTTCTCCAGAGGTACAGATCTACTAATACATGCATGGATACACAAGAGATTTGTCAGGGGAATTTGTTTGTGTAATTATGGAGCACAACGAGTTGCTTGATCTAGCATCTGGAAGACAGAGAACAAGCAAAGCCACTGGTGAGGTTCAGTCTTGAGTCTGAGAATCAGGAGCTTTGGTGTCTGAGGGCAGAAGGTGTGTATCCATGATCAAGAAGCAAGAGCACGTGGCCATAATCCAACTACTAATGAGGTAGATGCTGGTGGATCAGAAGTTTAAGGCTAGCCTTGTGCACACATTGAGTTCCAGGCCAACCTGGGCTACATGAGACCTTGTTCAAAACCAAAATAACCAAAACAACAAGAAGCAAGACAGATGATTGACCCTTCCTCTTACTTTTCATTGTATTTAGGCCTCAATGTTTTGGACCTGTATACCTTGGAGAACTTCATCTATTTGGCTCAGTCTACTGGTCAAAATGCAAATCTCTTTAGTACATTTTTGTTTTGTTTGAGACAGTGTCTCATGTATTCCAGGCTGTCTTTGAACCTACTGTATAGCCAAATATGACCTTGAACCTCTGATACCTCTGCTTCTACCTCCCATGTTCCCCAAATGTGAATTTCTTTTCATTCTTTCTTTTTCTTTTCTTTTTTCCTTTTTTTTGGAACTGGACCAGGTTGGCCTCAAATGCATAGGTATCTTCCTGCCTCTGCCTCCCAAGTGCTGGGATTAAAGGCATCCACTATCACACCAGACTAGATCAGGGCTTTTCTTTTTCTGTGTAGCACTTACTGGCTGTCCTGTTGAACTCACTCTGTAGACCACGCTGGTTTCAAACTCACAGAGATCCACCTGCCTCTGCCTCCTGAGTGGTGGGATTACAAGTGTGTGCAGCACCCTCCACAGCCACCACCACCCTGCAAGATCAGAATTTCTAATGAGACCCTGTCTCCAAAAAAAAGCCAAATTAAAAAAATTAGGAAGCTGGGCTCCAGCTCAGTGGGACTGTTTGCCTAGAGTTTCTGGGAGATGGGTCCCAAGCTTCTTCCTCTGTATCAAAGTGATCCCTTACAAATTTGGAAAACACTACTGTTTCCTTCCTTCCTTCCTTCCTTCCTTCCTTCTTCCCTCCCTCCCTCCCTCCCTTCCTTCTTGTCCTTTCTGTGCTGGAGATTGATTTCAAGGCTTCATTCGGGAGAGGCAAGCTTCTGGGCTGTATGCTTGATTGTGGTGATCATTTTGGAAACAAGAAATGACGTTCATGTGGCCTGTAGAAAAGTGAGAAAGGAAGCCATTATATATGTAATGCTTTGCCTACTTCAAAGATGCTTTGAAATTGGAAGATAACATTTTTCTTTGTGTACATATGCATATAGGATTTAAAGTTGCCTGGGAAAATTCCAAGCGAGGTATGGTGATTCATACCTGTAATCTCAGCACATTTGAGACTGAGGCAGGAGGCTTGCCGTGAATTTGAGGACAGCCAGAGACACATAGTGAATTTTAGGCCAGCCAAGACTACATGGTAACACCCTGTCATAAAAGAAGGAAGAAATTTTCAGATATATACAGGAGGAACATAGTATAAGAAATCCTTCTATGTCTGTCATCTCTTCAGCTTCAACTGTCTGCTCATGCCCCCCCCCCATCGGTATCACCCAGACACTCACTTTACCCTCAATCTTTGTTTTATTCTCAGTTCCATGTCTTTTGAAGGCACCCCTGATAGCATGTTATTTCACCTGAAAGTATTTTGGTCTTGTACCTCTCAATGATAAAGACTCATTTTTAGACACACTGATATCATTATCATACCTAAATGAAATAAAAATTTGTTTCTGTCAGCCATATAGCACATTATTTTTCCAACTCTCTCATAAGTTTTTAATTTGTTTCTTTGAATCAAGATTGAAATGAAAAGGCTGAGTATGATGACACATGCCTGTAATCTTAGCACGTAGAAGGCCAAGGCAGGAGGATTGCTAGGAGGTCTAGGCCAGCCTGGGTTACATAGCAAGACCCTGTCTCAAAACCAAGAAAAGATTGAAGTTCATATATTGTAATTAATTAATTAATTGACATCTTTTAAGGCTTTCTAATATATGTATATTTAAGTAGTCCAGACTGGTCTATGTAGCCTAGGTTAACCTTGAACGTCTGATCCTCCTGTCTCTACCCAGTGGTGGTTACCCTATTGGTTTTCCCTTCCAGTTGTTTCTTATAATTTGTAGAAGAAAGCAGACCACTTCTTGTACAGAGTTTCTCAATAGTTAGATGTTGTTGGTCACATTGCTAGCTTTTCATTGATGTATTTCCTTGTCCCGTGTTTCCTGTAAATTGGTAGTTAAAGCAAGTGACACAGTGTATGTCCATAGTGAGGTATACATCTGGAAGTTCTTTTGCTTAGCAGTGGTTGACTTTTGTTGCCAAGATCTATTATTAATCTGGTGGTTACAAAATGGTGATAGTCTAATTTTATCAAGCCTTCTTCATGTAGTATTGGGAATATTTCTAGTTAAAGACAGTTCCCTAGCGAACCATTTGGTTAATCCAAGGAACAGTTCTTATGGGGCAAATGCTTCATTTTCCTCTTCACTAGCTTTCAAAATAATGAGTGGTGTTCCTTAGCATTCTCCAAAGGTTATCATTAAAAAGATATAATTTACATACCATCAAAATCACCATTTTAAGGTGGTGAAACTGACAGGGAGCGCCTATAATCCAGGTGGTAAATGCAGACAGGTCGTGAGTTCCAGGCTAGCCTGGGCTACATAACAGGAGCTAGGGGAGCAGCTCAGTTGTAGAGGGCTTGCCTGAGGATCTAGGTTTGAGCCCTGTCATTGAAAAAAAAAAACAACCCCCCTAACCTTACCTAGAATTTACTAGTTCTTTACACTTTTGCCGAGTTGTGCAAGCATCACCACTAATTGTAAGACTTCATAAATTCATGAACATATCTGTAACAAGTTTTATTTTCTGTCCCGCCAGCCAGCTTGCAAATAATGACATGGAGACTTATTAATTAGGAAACTCCGTCGGCCTATATTTTAGGTTTGTTCCTAGCTAGCTCTTATAACTTAAATTAACCCATTTTTATTAATCCATGTTCTAACACATGGCACGAACTTTTATATCCAGTATATTGCAATCCATAGAAGTTACTATTCTTTTGGCGCTTGAATTTTCTGCACTTTAGCCGGCTGGAATCTTTGAATTGGCCCCTGAGACCTTTCTCTACAGTGTTTTTAAGCTTGGACACTTTCTTTTGTTGTTTTTCCGGTAGAAGATATTCCTGGCTCTTCTTGTGCTTTTCTGTTCTTCAGTCACGTCTCTGAGAGGCCCTGATTTCTCCAGTGGAAAAGAGTAGTGGCTGAAATTTGGGCCCCAGGGCTGCTGCTGATTACTGTTTGCAGGCCACTGTATGGATGTTTCCCTCTTCAGTGGAGCTAGTTGGTTTGGCATGCTCTGTAATTTATAATCCATGAGGTAGAATTGGTGAGTTTCAGGAATTGTACAATGTCTTAGTTAACTAATGATTCATATGAAAAATATTGCTTGAAACATTGCCTACTTGTCAATCATTGTTTTAAAATTCTTTTCCTTGGGGTAGGCTTGAAGCTTGGAGATTTAACAATTCTTACTTGGCACTGATTATAGCCAATCGAACTCTTATAGAAGATGTCATTTGCTCATTAAGTATAAGGATAGTATAGTAAGTTTAAGGATCTAGTGCCAGACAAGCAGTTAATTTTCATAGGGCATAACCAGATAAAAATACAGCTTTTCTCAGGGAAATTAAAAAACTTAAGCATTGGGATACAAAATAAATGTATCATCACAATTTACTCAAGCAAGTCTATATTGCTCATAAGCCAGTAATAGATCATCTTCTCTTTGGATTTCTATTAGTATTAGTGACAATTCTTTTTGCTCTAATCTTTCTTGGGAGAAGTGATCAAAAGGCCAGAAAGTGTATGATTTTGTTTTTGTTTTTTGAGACAGGGTTTCTCTGTGGCTTTGGAGGCTATCCTGGAACTCGCTCTTGTAGACCAGGCTGGTCTCAACCTCACAGAGATCCGCCTGCCTCTGCCTCCCAAGTGCTGGGATTAACGACGTGTGCCACCACTGCCCAGCCAGAAACTGTATGATTAAAACAGCTGAAAAACCTTGACTGGATGTTTAACATACATGAGCAGCTGGGAAGGAACAAACAGGTGTTAACACACCATCAAAATTCTTTTGACTGCTTTGGAATCAGCCATTTTTGTATTTCTACTATAGGTTTTGAAATATTCTGCTTTCCAGTTTCTCCAGATAAAATTCCTCTTCTGTGTTTACTTAGCTGAGAAAAATGAAAGCACTTTAAGGCTGTGTTTTTGTTAGTTCTTTGAGACAGGGTCTATCTAAATATGTATCTCATTCCGCACCTTCCTGCTTCAGCCTCTGCAGCTCTTGAGATTACAAGCCTGTGCCACCACGCTGGACTTTCCAGGAGTATTTTTATCGTTCCACACAGCCTCCTTTTGAAAACTTCTGCAAGGGTAACCATTGCATTCTTGTTGTTCCCTTTCACCAAGATCCCACACTCATCTTAGCCAGAAGGCAGAGAAGTAATGCCCAAGATTCTATAGTCACTGGCATTAGTAGATATTAAGTACAAGGCGTCTAATGCTTAATCACCTGAGACTTGATTGACAAATGCTTTCAGTAACCTTAGGTACATTCTATGTTCCTGTGTAATTTCATAAGTGATGTCATTTTTAATGATAGATCTCCTCCTCCTCCTTTTTGGGTGCAGTTCCGGCTACCAAATCCAGGACCTTGCACACAATAGGCAAGTTAGTACTTTGCCATTGAGGTATACCCCTGCTACTTTTCCTGTTTTGAAAATTAAAAAAAAACAAACAAACCCATAGTTGACTTTATTTGTGCAATCATTAATAGGATTATCATTGCACTTTAATAGAAATGTATCTATCTAATTTAAGCATTAGAACTAGGCCATCCTTTCCCTTTTCCTACCTAACAAAGTTAGGTTTCTTTCTATATGCCAAAGGGTTCTTTGATACTGTCAATACCCAAAAACTTGTTGATCTTGCAAATTGAGGTGGAATTTTTGTCTTTAGTCCCCTTGAACACTCTTTTCTTAAGTGCTTAGCCACTGATAGAGTAGTTGGTGGTAATAACGGAAAAACTGACAAGAATGCTGACATTCCATCCTTCTGTTCAGAACCTGTTGTTTATGGTTGTGTGGCTGATGTAGAGATTCCTTTCTGGGCAAACCTAGTATTAAGGGGAGGCCCATAAACACTGGTTATCATTTAGAAACTGTATTAATGTGACTACATAAGCTACCTTACACCCCCCACACACCCCGGCATGAGGTCTCACTATATTGGTGAGGCTAGCCTCTAAGACTTATACTGAAAGAATCCTTCCTTTTCAGTTTCCAGAACATCTGGAAATGCAGTGCCTGCCAGCCAACTTTTTTTCCCCAACCTTTTCAGATGGTTTTCCTGTGTAGTTCAGGCTGGCCTGAATTTTTGATTTTCCTGCTTTAAACTCCTGAGTGCTGAGATTAAAGGTGTGTGTCACACCTGACCTTTTCTCATTTCTTTACTTGAAGTGATCTTGCTTAGTTTTATTTTTGTGTGGATACAGCTTGTATCATAGCCTGGAGGAATTATCTACAAATGATGAAGATGGTGTCATTTATATTTGAAAGAAAATTTGTTTGGTGGCAGGAAGCTAAAGCCCCGAGAAGAAAATTGCTATCTGGTTATTAGGTAGGTCTACTAGATTTTAGTACATCCTTAGGAAAAAAATGATGGGAGAGTTCACAAATTTATGCCATTCTTGCCCAGGGTCCATGCTAGTTTGTTCCAATCTTAGTGTAGATTCTACCTAAGAGAGTCCCCCATCAATAGCCTTGCCTGGCCGGGAACTTTGCCAAAATCGTCTTACCTTAGCCTCTAGATTTCGGATTTTACAAGTCTGAGTTATCATGCCTGTCTTAGGTAGTTCTTAGACTGCATGTTTTCCCTTGTAAAAAGCTTTCTATGATTGTAAGGTGTCTGATATATGAGCTCCATGTTTAAAGGCATTTCACACCAGTATGCTATTTATTTGCTTATCATTTTTGTGTTCTTAATTATTTAAAAAATGTCTTAACTAGGGTAAAAGCTATCAACAATGTCATTGCCAGTATGCCAAACTGGGTGTGGTGGCACATGCCTGTGACTCCGGCAAGTTCATTGTCAGCCTGGACTATACACCCATTGTCTTATCTCTCCCAGTACACCACAAAAAAGTTATAGCATGTTAGATTCTACATTAATGTATATTATATATAAAATACAGCATTTAACGTGTTCCTTGTAACGTTCAAGTATCATTTTCGTCTCCAATTCACTGTAGGACTGTAACATAGACTGGCATGGTGGCACATGCCTTTAATCCTAGTGCTCAGGAGGTAGAGGCTGGCGAAACTGAGTTCGAGGCCAGCTTCGTCTACAGAGCGAGTTCCAGGACAGCCAAGGCTACACAGAGAAAAACCCTGTCTTGAAGGGGTAAAAAAAAAAAAAAAAGAAAAAAGAAAAAGAAAAAGAAAGAAATGTAAAATAGTAAGCTGGACTGAGGAAAATACAAAATTCTTATTTTTTAAGTTCATATTTTGTTGACTCATATACAGTTTCCCTTCTCCATCTTCTTAAACTTTAAGGGACTTGTTTACGAATTTTATTTAAAAATCTTGTTTCTAGATATTTATGGAAGAATGTATAACAAGATTACTGACACATACCTAAAAGTTAAAATTTATACACTCCAGTGTTAATACGTGTCTAGAAACTATAGCACTAAAGAATTCCTGTTCACTGCAGTGCGATCGTCTTTAAAATGTACCCCCACCAGACCGATTTGACCCCCTGACAGCTTATTGATTAAATTTTTTAAGGGTTCTGTAGTTGTTTTAGAGCCCCCCCATTCAAATTGGCAAACCCATTCTCATTTTGTTTCAAAGTTGTTTTTTAAAAGGAAGACAGGAGACGGCGGGGGTGGCTAAATTTATCTTCTTCCCCAGGCACCGGGGATGAAAAACACACACACACACATTTACGGCAGGAGGGGGTCTGAGGGCCTGCAAACCACTTGAGCCACCGCCTCAGGCCAGGACCCTCGCGGAGAGGCGGTAGGTGTCCCTGGAGGCCCCCAGGGGGTGGTTGCGGCCCACAAACATGATGGGGGGCGGCCCGGGCCTCCCGCCTCTCGACGGGGTCGGCGGACCACGGCCTCGTGCGGACTTTACAGCCGAGGCGGCGGTGGCAGCGGTGTGTGTGTGGCGGCGGTGGCGGGCGGGAGCGCGGAGGTGGAAAGAAGGGGGGCGCTGTCACGGAAACTCGGGCCGCCCGAGACCCCGCCGCAGCGAGGCCACTGGGCTCCCCGGTTGCGGGGCGTGAACGGCGCCAACCCGGGGCGTCAGAAGGACCCACCGGGCGGAGGAGGGGGCCCATCTATCCTTCCGCATTTTCCTGGGTCTCTCTCCCCGGCGGTGACGTGACGTGCTGACGGCGGGCCCGTGCCGGGGAGCTGGGCCGCTTTTTGTCAGCTCCGAGCTCGGCCCCTCCTCCCTCCCTCCGCCCGCCCCACCAGCCGGAGCCCGGCCCAGTGCTCCAGAGAAAGGCCGGCCTGCAGCACCCGCCACCGTCGCCGACCGCCGCACGCCCGTCCGGTAAGTCTGGGGTGCCGCTGCGGCCGTGGGGCCTAGCGAGCGCGCGGCGGCCTGGTCCCGGCCTGGTCGGCGGCCCGCAAGGCGCCCTCCCGCGCTAGGCCGGGCGACGTGGCGCGCGACGCCGTGCAGGCCCGGAGGAGGCCGCAGTTAGGCCTGGGGTGGCGCCCGGGTGTTCAGAGCGACGGTTGAGGCGCTCTCTGGAAACGGGCGGGGGCCGGGGCAGTGCTGCCCGGGGGTTGGGGAGGCGGTCGAGGGGTCTTGGGTGGGCGACGCGGCCGACCCGGGGCACCGTGAGGGGGCGAGGCCTGGCGAGGAGGCGAAGGCTGCAGGCATGAGGTGAAGGCCGCAGGCCGGCCCGGCCGATTTTCGCTATGTAAATATCGGCGAGGGGGGGGGGACGAGAGGGACGGGGGACAAGATGGCGGCCGATCGGCGCCTGCTGCAGGGGACGACTGAGGGGGTTGCCGGGAGGGGGAGCCGCCATCTTGAAGGCGGCGTCTGAGGAGAAAATTCCGCTACAGCCCGTGAGGGGGGGGGGTGTGAGAGCGGGCAGCGGCTGCGGCGGCGCTGGCGACGGGCACCGGAGCCCGGGCGCGGCGTCGTGTGTGCGCGGAGGGGCGTGTTCGCTCCCCATGGCGGCCATTGCCCTCGCCGCCATGATGAGCGCCTGGATTCCAGGCGCTTGGCGGCAGCGCCACCTTCCTGCCCAGCCTCCCACAGCCCCGTGACTGGCTGCTGTTTCCGCTGCATTTCAGCCTAGCAGCCGCAGGCGGCCATCGCGGCCGCCCTGGCGCCAGAGCCACCTCAGCTGGATTGCCCCGGGGCTTCGAGCCTTTCCCAGGCGCTTACTGCCGCTCCAGGGTGATCCGCACCGGTGGCACCGGTGGAACCGGGGGCATTTTATGATTTTTTTTCCTCAGACAAAGTCAGACATGGCCGTTAGGGTGACCCTGATGCGGTTGTTTTCCGCCAATCGTTGCTCTCACGAGTCTGTGATTAAAGAAAGAAAAACGATGGGAAAGTTCTCACCAGTCTTTTGACCAATAGGGGGAAAAAGGCATCCTACGAAAGCGGAAGACTTAACTGTCGGAGGGAAGTTTTTGTATTTCTTTCTGTCGAAACCAGTTTCTTGGGAGGCTGCGTTTAAATTTCGGTATATACCTTTTTGTTTTATTTTTTAACTTGAGGAAAAGGGGAAGGAAAGTTATTTTCTTAACGAACAGCGAAATGTGATGCATTATTACCTAGCGTACATTGATCTGCTCTGGTAGGTTGTTTGTGAAGTTTGAAAGTGGAATTCTACCCCGTGAAGAAAGTTGTTTCGATTGCACCGCGCACAACTTTCCTGGTGAACTCGGAGTCCCGTGTTAGCAGTGCTTGGTACTAGGTGCTAAGAAAGATGAAGGAGGTTCTTGTACGTGCTGCAGGTTGGTTCCGAGGCAGATGAGCGGAGTGCTGCGAAGGCTCCGTCCGAGCACTGTGGGGTTGCAGAGAAGGCATGGTTTCCATTTGAAGAATCAGGAAAGGGGTCCTGAAAGAGGTGGCATTTTGAGGTTACAGACCGGGGCGTTTTTAGGTAGGTGGTGGCCCAGACAGGCAAAGGGCATTTCAAGGGTGAAGTTTCTTCAGAGAACGGCAAGTATTTACTGTTTGGCTGAAGCGTGGATAGCATAGGTAGGGAGTGAGGAAATCAAGGCTTGGAAAGGTGGTTTGCATGGTGACTGGCGAAAGGGTTTTCTGCTCGTGGGGGACGCAGCAGGGGAGCCTTCATCCTCGCTACACGAAGGAACACACCCGGATCTGTGCTAGATAGCTACCACATCGGCTCTAGGAGAAGTTGGAGAGAAGTAGGTTGTAGGTTGGCCAGTGTTTTCACCGCGATGACGATTACAAAGAGTGGTCAGAGCCAGATTTTATTACCTTTTTAAAAGAACTTTATTACATTTTGAATGCTCTGTTTTCATTAGACAGCTGCTCCGTTTTTCATACTTGCTGTAAATAACGTTTTGCTTAGGGTTAATATTTCTGTGGTAAATAGAGAAGGCCTTGCTATAATTTCATTCACCATCGCTGAAAATTAAGACTACTGCGACTTGAAGATGAGAAATGAACCTACAAGTGTTTTCATGGTAATTTTTTAGGAAGTCAGTTTTTGAAAAGTAGTTTGGAAGGATGATTAGTTAACAAAAAAAACAGTGGCCTTCTGATGCCCTTTGCAATTTGTTTTTCTCCTTGGTGAGAGTAGCCACTGTTTTGAGAGGCTAACTAGGGTTATTTGCTAAGCCAAGCCTTCCTTCGTTCTATTTTTTTCTTTTTGATTAATATTTGACTTATCTAGATGCACATGTGGGAAATGTGTTTTAGAATTTTATGACACAAACCTGTGAGTTATGTAGTTATTCATTGTTAATGTTTATACTTTTGTAGGCAGCAACAGGTTGGAAATAGTGCTACCGGAGAACATGGAGGGACTGGGAGAGTTTTTCATAGCGACCATAGCAAACTTTAAGTTCTCTTAAGCCTGACATGCCATTTGCCCCAGCACTGGGAGGCAGAGGCAGGCAGATTTTTGTGAGTTCGAGGCCTACCTGGTCTACATTAGTGAGATGCAGGACAGCCAGAGGTACATAGTTGAGACCCTGTTTCAAAAAAAAATCACATTTGAAAAAAATTTCTTTTAAAAAGGCTTTTATGGATGCAGTTCTTGGGTGTGCGTGTGTGTGGGGGGGATAAGAGCAGTCACAATGCATAATATATAGTGTGAAATTATTAAGTTTAATTAGTACACTTAAGGAGTTCTTTATGAAAAATCTAGATAGTGTGTTTTTTATAATTTATGTGTATTTTGCAGATAGATGGCTATTTCCTTTCTTTTTTCTTTCCTTTTTTGATTTCCTTTTTTAAAAAATGTGCTCAAGTATGCTTTCAAAGACATTTGTCCCTCTATTGCTTGCTGTATATGTTTAGTCTCCATCATTTAGACTTACACTGTCACTGGTAATGTATTGCTTATGTTTGTGTACAGGGGCAATTCATTTTTTTAAACTTAAAAAACCTTTAACAGCCTTCTGAAATCCTTCACCCTCATGAAAGATCTAACTTTTGTTTCTTTTGAGATCCAGTCTCATTAATTAGCCTGGCTATCTTCAATCTCCTAATTCTCCTGCCTCAGCCTCCTCAGAGCTGGGATTCAGGCGTGTATTGCCAAAAATGGTTTGCTTAGATTCTTTCATTTTTGTAACCTAACTGAAAAGGCTAACCCAGTTATGTAGTTGTGAGTTGCTCTTCCTGTTTGTGATTTTTTTTCCTCTGTTGTAGGTTTTTCTCTTTGCCTTTTTGTCTCTGAGTATGGATTGCCCCACCTCTGTCTAGCCTTGCTGCCTGCATACACCTTGGCCAGCCTCCTTGGGATGGAGCTCTTTTGATTCAGTCTCTTTTTGGTTTATTTCATCCTGTTTGCTTGTTTGTTTGAGACAGAGTCTCTCTATGTAGCCCTGGTTGTCCTGGAACTCAGTATGGTAGACCAGCCTTGCCTGATTCAGTCTCCTTCAACTTTGCTGGTGCCTTTCCCTGTCCTTACAAGTGTTCTTGGTTTTGCTAACTGTACAGAAATCTCATGTCCTCTCTTTCTTTGCTTTAACCAGTACTTTCTACTTCACCTTTTCCTAACTCCAATAATTCCCAAGTCACAAAGTTTCTACCACATGCTAATGGAGTTGTCACATAAGTCTTCTGTTTCACATACACCTTTGCTTTCTTTGTCTCTCTCCTATGGTGGGATTTTCCTCAAGGTCTATCTGCTAGCTTCTCTCTGTAATCTTCTCTGCTAGTTCAGTGTCTCTTACTAACTATGCCCACATATCTAGTTTCTCATCCAGCATTTGAAGTATCTAACGTGTCTTGACATAGCTGAAAACAAACTTATCTAGCACATAGATGATCAATACTATTTATAAGATTTTTTTTTAAAGTTCAGGGCCTCCAAACAACTATTTCTTATTTTTCCCCCTCACGATAGGGTTTGTCTGTTTAGTCCTGGAACTCTGTAGACCAAACTGACCTCAGAGATCCGCCTGCCTCTGCGTCCTGGGTTCTGAATTAAAGGCCTGTGCCACTACCGCCTGCCCTTCTTATACTTTCTGTTAACACCACCGGTTTTCCTGAGTGGTTGCTCTTTGTTCCATGGAACAATGTGGACATCTTTAATTTAGCATTTAATCTTTCATGTTTTAACAGTATGTTTGTATGTATGTGTGTCTTCTAAATAGAATGTAGAGACAGTTTTCATTTGTCTTTGTCCCCAAGCAGTATCTGGCATATGATCATTATCTCCCCAAATAATTATCTAAATTATTGGGTGCAGGAAATTTGGTTTAAGTTGAATAGTTTCCAGCTATTTAAATTCAGTTATCTATCTAGTATGTTCTTTGACCAAGGGATATTCATTTTAAGGCACACCTATCTTGTTAGGACAGCAGGTCAAACCCAGGTGCTGAGTAACCTCTATCCCTATCCCATATCTGATTGGAGTATGGCCAACCTGCTCTTACTGCTGCCAAATTGTTTTTTCAGACAGCATTTTTTAAAATCCACGTAATCTCAAAACTTTTTTTTTTTGCTCAGCAGGAACTACACTTTAAAGAAACTATATGGCCTTGATACATGTAGTCATTTGTCTTTTAAAAATTAAAGTTTTAAATTATGAAATACTTCAAAAGTACTAAAAATATTAATGAGTTAACAAATTTTAGAATATTGTGATGTTTGATATATGTACACACATACAATTTTTGTTTAGTGAAATAGTTTAACCGATTCAAGGGTGTGTCTCCCTTCATCCCCATTCCTCTTTTCTACTCTTAACCATTGTTCTAATATGTATGTAATGAAAACAATATCAAATACCATGTGTTTTAACTGTATCTAGTGTGCATTGTTCTATATGTTATTATTGTTTTTTTGAGACAGGATTTCTCTGTAGCCTTGGCTGTCCTGGAACTCAGTAGATCAGGCTGGTCTCGAACTCAAGAGATTCACCTGCCTCTGCCTCCTGAGTGCTGGAATTAAAGGTATTAGCCACCACACCTACATATTGAACATAATTTTTTGGAGGCTGTCGACCAGCCCAGCCTCGAACTCACAGAGATCCACCTGCCTCTGCCTCCCGAGTGCTGGGATTATAGGCTTGTGTTGAACATAATTTTTGAGGTTCAATTTATTGACTTTTCAGTATGCTGCAGGGATTCCCAGCGATCGCCTGTGGTCTTATAGGAAGTCCACGAAGTCAGAATTATTTTTATAATATCTTTATTTGCTTTTTTCATCCACATTCACCTGTGCATTATATAAGTATCAGAGACTATGTGATTCACAGTGTCATAATGGAGTAAGTACAGTTGGGATTCACCTTTCCTCTGTGAAGTGAGTCACTAAAGAGATTTGCTGAATTGTAAAAACATTTTCATTTTTACTTAAAAACTTAACATTCTAAATATTATTCATACTTATGTAATAAGATTATTTTCATGAATTATTGTTTTTGAATCTCGATCTCATAGGTGGTGGTGCACACCTCTAAATCCCAGCACTTGGGATGCAGAGGCAGGCAGCTTGGTCTACAAGAGTGGGCTCCAGGACAGCCTCCAAAACCACAGAGAAACCCTGTCTCGAAAAATAAAACAAAACAAAAAAACAACTTAAAAGAATCCTGAAACCAAAAAGTTTGAAAAGTACTGTTGTAGTTCATTCATACTATTGGGGGGTAAGGCATGCTGGCCATCAGAGCCAGGTCTTTTCGGATGCTGGGCAAGCCCTCCCTAATACTGTATGCCAATGTATGAAAACACTGTGATCTGTTTACGTCAGTGGGGGGCACAGCAGGCTATTTGTTGTTTCTAGCAATTTCTAACAGTGCTGCTGTGAGCATCCTCAAATGTGTCTCTCTTGAGATTGTACTACAAATACAGTGCTGTATTGAGGAAGTCTGTATTGTTAGAATTGCTAGGAATCGCGTATGGCAGTCTTTACCGGTGTTTCTGAGCTTGTTTTTCCAGATCATTGCTAAAAGTTTAGATTTTGCTATTTTTCTTAATCTGTTGGGTATATAAATGCAATCTCCTTGCTGTGTTTATTTTTGCATTGCATTGGTTATTATTGGGGTTGACTGGACAGCCCTCAACAAACTTAGTGGCTATTTGAGTTTTCTGGGAATCATTTGTACATACATACATCCTTTTATTAACTTTTATGTTGAACTGTTGCCCCCTCGCCTTTTCTGAGATAAGATTTCTCTATATAACAGTTCTGGTTGTTCTGCAACTCTTTGAACTCACAGAGATCCACCTGCCACTGCATCCCGAGTACCAGGATTAAAGGAGTGGAGTGTGCCACCACTGCCCTGCATGTTGTTTTTTGTTGTTGTTGCCTTTTTCTTCCGGTTTATGGAAATTTTTGGATTCTGGATCTTAAATATTTGTGATTATATATGATAAAAAATCTTCCTATTCTATGGGTTTTCTTGTAGTTTTGTTTACTTTTTTGTAGGTCTTAATGTGGGTGCTGGGAATTGAACTCAGGCCCTCTGGAAGAGCAGCCAGTACGCTCAAACTCTGAGCCGTCTCTCTAGGTCTCTCTAGCCTTTTTTTTTTTTTTTTGGTTTTTCGAGTGGGGGTTTCTCTGTAGCTTTGGAGGCCGTCCTGGAATTCACTCTGTGCACCAGGCTGACCTGGAACTTACAGAGATCCACCTGCCTCTGCCTCCCAACTGCTGGGAAAGATGTGCGCCACCAGCGCCTGGCGCTTTTTCTTATATACAATTCATTTGGAATTTTTTTGCTAGTTCGTGATACAGGGATCTTATGTTTGCATTTGAATTTATGAAATAGTTCAGTCTGTTTCCCCAACTCCTGAGGTACACCATATTCCGCACATCTGTTTTTATTTGTTTAAATTTTAATTACATTGTGTGTGTGTTGTTGTGTTGTCAGATGACAACCTCCAAGAGTTCTTTATCATGTGGGTCCTGGGGATTGAATTCAGGTTGTCAGATTTGATGGCAAGTTCCTTTATCCTCTGAGCCATCTCATTGGCTCCACATCTGTTTTTAGTTTCTCTTTCTGTTTATTGACCTGTTTGGCTAGTTCTGTCATTGCCACATCGATTTAATGACGATAACTTTATAATTCTTAGTATGGTCCTTCTTTCTTAAAGATTATTTTAGCTACTTTAGGATTTGTTTTTCATTTTCTAAGAAGAATTATTGGATTTTTATTGTATCTCTAATGAAAAGTATAAACTTGACTTGTAATCTTGGTTGTTATTTTAAGTCAGGTCTTCTTTTAGTTTGTTCTGTCCTTCTCACCCCTCCCCTTTTCTCTTTCTCCATCTTTATGTGGCACCAGGGATTAAACTCAGTGATTCATACATATATGCTAGACCAGTGTTCTTTTGCCAAATTGTGTCTCGTCTCCCCACCCCCTCCCCAATGTATCCCAGGCTGTTCTCAAATTAGTTGTATGTAGCCAAGGATAACCTTGAACTTCTGTTTTCCAGCCTCCTCTAAAGTGCTAGAATAGACATGTACCATTATGCTCAGTTCCTTGGTAGTCTTTTAGATAGCACAGTATGCGATGCTGGGGATTGAATTTAGGACTCCATGCATATTAGGCAAGCAAACTGACTACATCTTCAACCCCTGCAGTCCTGTTTTTTGTTATTTTTTCACATACATGTCTATTTTAGCCTTGAACTTATTCTTTAGCTCAGGCTGGACTAGAACTTGAGATTTTCTACAACAGCCTGTGGAATTAGGGACTCTGCTGCCAGCTTCCCTCTCAGTGGTGCCGAGGATTGAATTCAGAACCTTGTGCATGATAGCTAGACAAATACTCTGCAACTGAGCTACCTGTACCACTCTTTTTTTTTTTCCGTAAGCAACATTGATCTTACATTGCTGAACTCTTGCCATGGATATGTCATGGATTCTGAGATATACTTTTCCTTTCTACATTTTAACATCTTAAAAGTAAAAATAGAGCCCCAGTTGATAGTATTGTATAATTTCTTTTGTCTAGGCAGGTGTCACCATATAGTTAAAATTGCTTGCACAAGAACAGACTTGCCCACAAAACAGTTTTGTTAGGAACAATTGAACAGGTTTGAAGAGTTAGAAGAGCAACTCACAGTAGAGTCCTGATTGTAAATTGGGAATACCCTACTAATTTCTTTTGTGCATAGGTGTGTGAGTGAGTGTGCATGTGTATGCAAGCATACCTGTGCATGAGCATGCACACGTGCATATGTGCATTCATGCATGTACATGTGTGTGTATACATGTGTATATTCATACACATACAACATAAAAGTCCTACCTAAATAATCCCAGTTATTTTGGTAAATCTAAATGAAAGTCCTAGATAATAAGGAAATAGAGTTCCATTAATTGATTCTTTTTTCCCCCTATAGATGTGTATCACTGTGCCCAGCTAAACTTGTAAGATGAATTGGGGAACATTCCCTCTTTTTTGAAACAATCTATTGAGTATAAATGATCTGACTATTGAAAGTTAGGTAGAACTCCGTTTGTAAAACTGTACTAGGTTTCTTCTTTTTCCTCTTTTGGATTGATTGATTTGGTTTTTTGAGACAGGTTTTCTCTATGTAGTACTAGTTGTCCTGGAATTCACTCTGTAGCCCAGGGTGGCCTTGAACTCACAGAGATCCGCCTACCTCTCTGCCTTTAGAGTGCTGGGATTAAAGGTGTGCACCACCACTGCCTCGCTGGATTTCATTTATTAATAGCCCCTTCTCTCCCATTGTATATCCTTCTGCTCTTCTTGCGAATTTATTTTTAAATTTCTTTGGTAATGTATACAAAATAAATTTTTTTTCTGGAAAAGTATAAATTCTCGTTTTGATATATAATACAGGTTTCCTTGTTGGTGTGTAGAAAATTGACTTTAACTTCCATTTTTTTCATGTGTTATTAGTAAGTTAGTATTTAACCTGTACTTACCAGACTTCTCAAACTGTTCGTTTTCTGGGTGCTCTGTGCTCTACTTTGGAAGCTATTATTGCCTTTCCTTCTGTGTGTTCTGACATTAAAAAAATAAGTTGGAGGCTTGCTCATTAGTATTTTACCTATAACTGAGGTACATGTGTTGAAATTTGAAAACTTTCCTCTGGTAACTAGATCTTGCGATTTTGATGCTCTGTTTTTGTTATTAAGTGGCTCTAAATAAATTGTCCTTTTCATATTTTTTCTGTTAAAGACAAGATCTCAAGTAGCCCTAGCTGGCCTGAAACTTGCTGCTCAAACTTGCTGTTATTCATAACTCTTGATCCTTTTGCCTCTTGTCTCCAAAGTGCTGGGTTTACAGACATGTATTACTGTGCATATTTTCTGACTTTTCTTATAGTATTGCATCATAGTTGGGGAACATTGACTGATATAAAACTCAGTTGTATTTATACCAACAAGCAACTTGAAAATCAAATTTAGTGACAAGGATAATTCATAATAAGATCAAACAGCATATAATATCTTGCAGTAAATTCAACAAAGCATACTGTAACTTTTTTTGAGACAGGGTTTCTGTAGACCAGACCCGCCTTATAATCAGAGATCCCCCAGTCTCTGCCTCCTGAGTGCTGAGGGTAAAGGCATGCACCACCACGCCTGATCCGATTCCCTGTTTGAATGATTACTTTTGATCATTATTTGGCTTCTTCCTTTAACACTGTAGTGATTGTGTGGTGTTAACTTCTCTCTGCTTGTGGAGTGGGCATTTACTATTATTATTTTTGTTGTTTTGAAACAGGGTTTCTCTGTTGTAGTCCTGGCTGTCCTGGAACTCAGACTGAGATTAAAGGCATGTGCCACCAGCCTGGCCCTCTATTATTATTTTTTTATATGCTAGGTCTTATTTAAGAAATATTTGACTTGGAATTCATAATAGCTAAGTTTCTAGTTTGGTTAAATTGTTTTGGATTTTTAAGTGCTAAATTAATTTTGCAAAAATAATTGGGAAAGTTTTCTTTGTGTGAACACAGGGAAAAACTTGATTTTGTAAATGTAACAGCTTTTTAAAAAAATCTTTATAGTGATTAAATGTATTTTCCCTCCTTTTCCCCCTTTTCTTTTTTTGTGGCACTAGTAATTGAACCCAGGGTTTTGCACATGACAGGCAAGCGCGTTACCACAGAGCTGCCTCTCTAGCCTAGGTTTGCTGTGTCTAACAGAATTAATGCTGGTATTACATGTCCCCTCAATGTGCTAGCACTGGCTTCGTTTTCCATTTTTTTCTGTATCAATTCCCCCCACTTTAATCATCATGTTTTTAGTATTTTATTGTCTTCATACTTTTTTCGGAAAAACAAGATACCTTAGATTATTCCTTCCTTAAATTAGCTGGTTCCTTAGTTTAGTTCCAGGGAACGATAGTGAAATTTAAAAACACTTGTTGATAGTCAGTTTGGAGTACATTTACTGCTGGTCTTGTATGGCAAACCCAGCCTATTCTTTTGTTTGATACTCGAGGATTTATTAAGTTATTTGTACAAAGCCTAATTGCTAATTGCATTAACAGAAGATCAGTGTAGAAACATTACAGTTCTACACCTGCCAATTTAAAAAACATTGTTCTAGTTATGGAAAGGACCAGTATTGTATTCTTGCCAGTGTGTTGACATGTGGAGACCATTACTGGTGCTAGTGCTACAATTACAGAATCTCAGAGACCTAATATAACATATTTAGGAAAAGCAGTAATGGAAATCGTGTGTTCAGCTGGGCAGAGGTGGTGCACACCTTTCAGGTGCTACCACCTGGTTTGATTTTTTTTGTTTTTAATTAGTTGCCAGACAATTAAGAAAAGATTTAGTTTGAATAAAGTAGTTGAAGATGCGACTGCATTAAACTAAAAAACGTAAGGCAGATATGGTAGCTAGCACCTGTCATTCCAGCACTCAGGAGGCTGAGGCAAGGGCTATTGAATTGTGAGACTTTTTAAAAATTCAAAATCCAGTAATAACAAATGACTCACCAGGTGATGATGTCTGCTGCTAAGCCTGACTACCTGGGTTCAGTTCTTGGAGAGAAAATGATAGAAAGAGAGGGCCCACTCACAGCCTGTCTCCTGACCTCCGAGAATGTGCGCATCCACATGCATGTGCTTATAATCACTAAATAAGTAAGTGTAATGAGAAATTTAAAAAACCCATCCAACAACACAAAACCCCTTTTTAAGTTCTATGTATTAGAAAGGGTTTATTTTGTTTTGAGAGAGGGTCTCTTTGTATAGTGTTGGCTGTCCTTGAAGTTACTATTTAGACAGGCTGGCCTCAGTCAAACTCACAAAGACAAACTCAACACAGCTCCCCCTGCTCTTAGGGTGATGGGATCAAAGTCATTGTGCCACCATGCCCAGCCTACATTGTTATTTTAAATGCAAAGATATATATGACTCTGAGAAAAGGGGCTGCATAAGAAAAGCACTCAACTAAGTTAACTATCAAATGACTAGGCCAACAATTAATCAAATGCCCAGTTTGGGAAAAGATGGCAGGTGTTAGAGGAACAAAACAAATGGGTAAGGAGACACTTCTGATAGCACCAACATTTCTTTACTCTGTGTTGCATTTGATGGAAATCGACTTTTTAACCATTTCACCCATGATAGTTTTATTTCACGTACTCTTATCCAATATAGATTAAATTAATCTCCTTTCTATATTGTTTAAATACTGTTTTCGTCCTCGTTTTACACATTCCACTCCAGTACACCTACAGCTAAAAGGAGAATACTTTATTTGAGGAGATGTGAGTAGGACTTGGTTGAAATCTCAGCAAAAGTTAAAAAGCAACTTAAATTAGTCACTGTGAAGTCAGAAAGGGTTAACCAAAGAGTGGAATTATATTTGTTCCATTCTGGTAAACAGTAGAATGTGATATGATAACAGTGGATGGGTAAGTTACTGCATGCATTTAAAGGGCAATGTTTTTATAAGAGTTTATTGCTTTCTATATCCAAAAACAAGTGCAAAGCTTGTACTAGCCCTACCATCGAGCTAGTCTTAAAAGCATTTAACACAGCATGCTATTGTTAGCTTACAAATGCAGCTAAATTTAGAGGCTATTTTCGGCACTTCTTAATCTGAGCAGGAATAGGGGCTTTGGAAAAATAAAGTTTTAAGTTTGTCACTTTGGGGCCAATTTTTAATAGATTGTGAAATTTCGGCCTCAAACTTTAAACAAACAAAAACTTGAAATTACCAATTGGCACAGAATGGTTTTATGGAAAAACTAGTCTAACAAAAACTTGGCATGGATTTCCTGAGCGAAGCATACAAAAAGTTCCAAGTGGGACAGGGCAAAGGAGGACAGGCTTCTTCCATTCACAACAGCAGGCATTTGCTCTTATGCACATCTGTGTGAGGATGTTGGATCCTGGAATTGCAGACAGTTGTGAGCTGCCAGGTGGGTGCTGGGAATTGAATCCGAGTCCTGAAAGAGCAGGCAGTGTTCTTAACTGCTGAGCCATCTCTCCAGCCCCGGAATAAATTTTTAAAAATTTCTGTCCTGTGGATTTTTGTGAACACACTTCCATGCTATTTTTTGTACATTAAAAAAATCATGGCTTTGAATTTAACATAGAATAAAGATCAGATACCTTTGCTTTTCCTTTCTGCCAAAAATCACATTGAAGAAAAAAAATAAAAACTAGGAGGTGAGGGAAACTCTGAAATGTACTTTTCATCTGAATATGGTGACTTTCTCCTTGAATAAAGCAATTCAGAAATTTGTCAGTGGCAAAACAGAGTTTTAGTGAATCTGTGGCCCTATACCAAAAATTGACCTCCTGTAAGAGCAAGTCATGGACATAGGCAGGTTATTAAAGCTGAGCCATTTCCCTGTGGGCATACGTAGGTCTGTTTCTGGTGGATTTGCAGCAGGAACTGCATTAAATTATCTGAGTTGCACATTTGTTTGTTACACATGAATTTACAGAATGGGTGCTGTGACCAGAAAGGGTGGGGTAGTGTTGGTTTAATTATGTGACACTAGAGATTGAGTATAAGGCCTTGTGCATGCTAGGCATTCTGAGCTATTTTCCAAGGCCTCCTTTTTTACTTTTTTTTTTTTTTTTTGGTTTTACGAGACAGGGTTTCTCTGTTTTGGAGGCTGTCGGTCCAGCCTGGCCTCGAAATCACAGAGATCCGCCTGCCTCTGCCTCCCGAGTGCTTTTTGAGACTGAGTTTGTAGCAGTCAGGCTTCAGTCTCCCAAGTAGGTAGGATTACAGACCTGTGCCACCAGGCCCAGCTAAGGGGCAGAGTTTTAGGTGGCTTGTGGTTACTCTGCAGGATATGATACTGGTCATGGAAAATATAGTACTTTTCCACCATTGAAGGAAAGCCTGGCTGATTACATGGACTTTTCTCTTGTGTTCTCATACTAGAAAGGATGCTTGTGACTTGGACATTGACTGTTAGAACACAAGTTCTTTACTTGTCAAGGCCGAACTTTTCATTGGGGCTGAGGAAGGTCTCCCAGCTGTCAGTGTAACTAATTTAGCAACTTGTCTATAAATGTGGACAATCAAAAGGAACACTGCTTTTAAGGAAAGCCAGCAATTTGGAAGGGGCTTCCAAAACAACCAACTGAAAAATGAAATAGCAGAGAAAAAAGTGTAATGTTGGGTATAGAATAAGCACTGAGGTCTCAGAAATATCTGGGAAAGCATTTTGTCCACCAAAAATTTTAGAAGATTGCTTATAGGGAAAAAATAAACAACAGCCACCTCAGTTTATTTGGAAACTAAAACAGGATCTCTTGCAGGGATTAAAGGACAGCCAGGACTAAATAAAGCATCTTATTTGTGATTATCAAGTTAGCTAGTACAGAAAAGTTAGTAGAAAAGTAAATACAATAAGAGGAAAGCTGGGAGTTGGAGAGACAGATCAGTCATTACCAGCACATAGTACTTACAGAAGAGCAGCGTCCATGTTGGACTGATCACTACCACCTGTAATTTGAGCTCCAGAAGATCCCACTTCTGGCCTGTTGGTACCTGCACTCACATGCACATACCTACACATAATACAGAATTCAAAAGCAAGTAAGAGGAAAGTTAGTGATAATAGAGGACAGATTTAGGAGTACGTATACTGTAATAGAAATTTTAATAAGAGTGACTAGAGAAGCCAGTAGAGTGGCGCGCAGGAATTTGAGGCCGGAGAATTGTCACCAGTTTGAGGCCAGCCTGGAGCTGCACAGAGTACATACAAGCCAGCCTTTGCTGAGATCTTGTACCAATAAAAGAAAAGGAAGACTAGGAGAAATGGGAGGAGCTGGCTGGGGTCCTCCTAGCTCAGTACTAGATCTAGAATCAATCTCTAGTTCTGAAAAAATGCATTAGCAATGTTGGAGAAAAAATAAAAAAATATGCAAGAACTTAGCTGGGCCTTATGGCATAGACATGTAATTTCAGCTATAGGAAGACTGTGGCAGGAGAATAGAAAGTTATAGGTCTGACTGGCATATAGAGTAAGTTAAAGGCTGGCTTATGCAACTTAGTGAAATTGCTTCAAAAAGTGAAAAAGACAGCTGAGATTCAGCTCGGTGGTAGAGCACCTGCTCTGTGTTCAAGGCCCTTGAAACTTCTAGTGCCAAAAACCAAGAAAATGTTCTTTGTTTAAGAAGTGGTCAAATCTTGGTTGAAGGGCCCACTGAGTGTACATGTGAGTTGAAAAGAGCTTATTAGAGTGATAGCAGTGAAAATGAATAAAAACTGAGATTTAAGACTATCTTCCTTTAGCTAGGCATATAGTGGCTAATTTAATCTTGGTACTTTGGAAGCAGAGGCAGGAAGATCTCTTGGTTTGAGGACAGCCTGGTCTGATAGTATGATCAGAACAGCCAAGGCTATATAGTAAGACCCTGTCTGAAAAAATAAAAATGAAAAGGATAACTGACTTTGAAGGTTAATCTAAGATAAATGAAATACAATTCTGGATTTGAGACTGTTTGGAGAAATGGCTCATACTGAAGAATGTGGCAAGAAATTGGGAAAGAAATCTAACTTTGGAGGGAAGATATTAACTAGGTGTTAATTGCTGTAAAATTTCAGTTTCTGAGAAAAATTCTGGACAGGTCTGCTTTTATTGTTTGTGAAGTTTGAACCATTTCACCTACTATATATAATACAAATTAGTTCCTGAGTGTGACAGAAAAGATTGTAGTCAGCCATAACGTTTATTAAATCAAAGTTCTGGGGGACCACAAGCAAAAAGTGATTTTTGTATATGTATGTTAGCAATATACATATCTAATAGCCCCCTTTTGCCTAAGAGATTCATCAGAGAAGTGTGTAGGTATTCAGAAATAGAACACAGCTGGATTGCCATGCATTTGAGGCCAGCATGGACTGCATTGCAAGACTGTGCCTTGCTCTCTATCTCCATAAAAGGAAATTAAAGAAATATAAAACAAGTAAATCACCCCAGATTCCTAATTTAAGAGATAAAATGTCATTGCTTTTCTTATTGACTTGGTGGGGTGTTTATTGCTCTATTTTAAAGATTGGGAGGGAGGAAACTTGGAGGAATTTCGTGGGTTTCACCCAGTTCACTATTTCCCTTAAAACATTGTTTTTCCAGAATCATGACTTTTGTATCAGGAGGGGATCATTTTCCAAATTGGGGTGAAAGAGTCTCAGGTGTTTGAGAAAAGTAGTAATAATTTGGTTCTTCTTTTTCGTTTGTGTTTCATCTTGGTGCTCTGAACCATTCCGTTTATTTGGCTACTTGAGGGATTGGTTTCTGCTCCCTAGCACACAGACTATCACAGACAAATGCATTTGTGTCATTGTTGGCTCACCCTTTTCAATCACCCTTATGTGATTCTACTTTTTCTAAGTCATTTCCATTCTGACAACATAGTTTCATTTTGATTGTCAGAGGGAATTAGCAAGTCTAACCCCAGAGGGGTTACAAAGCCCTAGGTATAGTCATTTCTGCTTGTAAGTACAAAGTGTGTTTTCTCCAAACTCTTGAGTTTTGTAATGGCCTTCTTCCATGTTTGCTAGAATATGTTAGAATATGTATATGATAAAAGATGAAAATAACAGCAAATAATTCTCTCCTGGCATGTTGGCTTCATATCATAGAGCCTCTGAATGTTGGGGCCCTGCTGAAGTATTCTGAACCCAGGGGAGTGCTGTGATCAAAGCAATGGTAGGAGGATTAGTCTTCCACAGATAGCAGGAATGTCTCAGAACTTGGCAGAAGCTCCTATTTGTGCTGGGTTCCTAGTCATTTGTTATGGGAGTGGCAGAAAAGAGCAAGGCCACTTGAGAGGCTATTTTCATGCCTCGGGGGATCAGGAAGTATGAAGCTGAGAGACAATAAGACTGGAGATAATAAGAGCTGGGATGGATTGCTGAGGAGTCCTGTGAAGAAGTAGTTGACAAGATCTGGCACCCTGGACTGACTGTGAGTGGGGAAGAAGGAAAAAGGAATAGTGGCCAAAAGAGTTGTCGCTCTGCTCTGATGGAGGCATAAGGTTCTACTTTGAGTATATAGATTTTGGTGGTCTGTGTACTTGAGACTAGGGGAGTAGAGAGAAAAACAGTAAGAGAAAATAGTTAAGTTAACCAGACTGATGTCCAGTTGTGATTTGGTGAGCCAAGTTAGGTCAGCTAGCTGTATAGACAAGGGGAAGGGTATTGGGATGGCACTTCAAAAAACAGGAAGGAATGAACTCCATAATTGGTGGAATTGATTATCTGTCAGAGTCTAATAGAAAAGTCAAGAAAGATAAAAGCTGAGTAGTTGTTTTACAAGTTGAGACTTTTTAGAATTAATGGGAATTAGTCTTATGTAGGGAGTTTTGAGGGATGTGTGGGCCTTAAGAACCTTAATGTATCCCTTTTGTTGCCTTAATTTCACTTTGCTTAGAAGGTTAACTTACATTTATCATTTCAAAATTGCATTTTAAAAGGGAAAAGAATTCTAGCCAGAGTTGATTTTGATAGGGAGTGGGTGGTGACAGCTTAGAGCATGTACACTTTGTTTTTTGTGGTTGAACAAGTTTTTGTTTATTAATCTAGTCATCCTTTGTTTTAATTTCAAATAATTTAAAACACAAAACATAGCTATTTCTTGGAAATGAGTAGAATTATCACTGGCACACTGAAAAACATTCATTATGTAAGTTTTGGGTTTCTTGTGCTCTTTTCTTTAAGAACTATATGGAATTTAATGTATTAAAAATAACACATATAGGGCTTTGCTCTCTTGGTAAAGTGACACTCACACAAGCATGATGGTCTGAGTTTGGATCCTCAGACTTACCTAAAATCTGGGGGGAGGTAGAGACAGGCGGACCACTGGAGCTAATTAGCCAGTCAACCTAGCCAAATCAGTAAAGGTTCGATAAGAAACCTGTCTTAAAAAAGAAGTTACTTGTTTATTCTAGAATAGTATCTTTAGATTTCTGTGTATAACCTAAAGTAACCGTAGAAGCTGGGAGAATAGACAGTAGAGGGTGAAAATGGGAGCATTAACTGGAGATGGGGGAAGAGGGGATGGGGCTAAATACATGAAGGATGTTTGGAAAAAATACATAGGGAAACCCAAAAAAGTGACTTAAAAACAAAACAAGATGGAGTGCAATCAAGACACCCAGGGTTGACCTCTGACATGTATGCACACACAGGCCCACCTTCACACATGAACATGCACAAAAAATTAGACATAAAATAACTGTGGTTAATAAGTACACCAAGATAACAAACATGCTCTGGAGATTCTGAGTAGGGAGAATCCATTTTTTATGCATTTGTTTTTCAAGATAGAGTTTCTCTGTAGTTTTGGAGGCTGTCCTAGAACTCGCTCTGTAGACCAGGCTGGCCTTGAACTCACAGAGATCCACCTGCCTTTGCCTCCCGAGTGCTGGGATTAAAGGTGTGTGCCACCACCACCAGGTTTAGGAGAATACATTTTTAGAGTTTTGTGTTTATGTTGGGGTAATAGGGAAGGACATTTGCCAGGAAAGAACACAGCAGAGATGAGCTCTTTTTATTTATATTTCTAACAGTCTTGCTGTGAAGCCAGATTGGCTTATATTTTGGCAGTCCTCCTGTCTCCTAGAATTACTGATGGGCCCTAGCATACCAGACCAGGGTTGAGATGTTTTGCCATTTTTTTGTTTGTTGAATTATGTGTGCATATGTGGTGCTGAGAGATACTTGGGAGAAAGGTGGGAGAGAGAATGATGGAAAGCTCGTTTGGAGTTAGAACTTAAGGATAGTATGAGCTTCAAGTTCTTTAAACAGGAATGATGCTTAGAGAAATGGCTTATTTTTGTTAAAAATTTCATAAGCATGTAGTGTTTACTAACAAAATTAAGGGCTAAAGAAAGATACATCTAATCGTTCCATTTAGTAGGAATTTGATTTTATTATGCTCAAAAATGACCTTTTTAAAAAACCATTTCATAGCTAGTGATAATCACCTATGGCCAAAAGAGTCAAATACACTGCTAAGTCTAGAAAGGTAGTGGTTTATGCCTTTAGGGCAGATCTCTGAGTTCAAGGCCAGTCTGGTTTACAGAACCAGTTCCAGGACAGCCAGAGCCTGTTACACAGAGAAACCCTGTCTTCAAAAACCAACAATAGAAAAGCTCTATAACAGAATTCCAGAGTGTACTTGGGGGGGTGTCTATGATTGTTCACTATAGTGGTTGAAATAGAGAATATATAAATTTAGAGAAGTAATGCAGAAATTTTCCACGATTAATTACAGAATGATTCCAGCCCTCCGTACACAGAAACCTTGTCTTGAAAAACGAAAAAAATTTACAGAATGAATTTTAGTTGAACCTTAACAAAACTAGTTGCCAGGTGGTGGTGGTGCATGCCTTTAATTCCAGTATATAGAGGACCCAGGTTCAAATTCTGGAACATTGATGGTAGCTTGTAACCATCCATAACCCTACTTCTAGGGGGAACTGTCACCTTCTTCTAGCCAAGGGCATGAGTTATGCATGTTGTGCTTATATATAAATGCATACACATAAGATAGATGCATCATTTTTTTTGGAGACAGGGTTTCTCTGTGTAGCCCTAGTTGTCCTGGAACTCACTCTGTAGACCAGGCTGGCTTTGTACTTACAGGGATCTGCCTGCCTCTGCTTCCTGAGTGCTGGGATTAAAGGTTTGCACCACCACTGCCTGACACTGAATTTATTTTCATTTTATTAATGTATTTGTGACAGGGTCTCACTAGACAGGGTCTTAGACAGGTCTGTAGCTGAGACTGATTTGGAACCCTCTATGTATTCAGCCCAGATTGGTCTTGAATTTGTGAGTCTTCTGCCTCCCAAGTGTTGAGATTATCGGTGTGTACATGGCATGTATCTCAATTTATTAGTGAGCCTGGGTAAAGATGATCTTTTTTTATTTATGTTTATATACTAGATATATGTTTGTTTGTCATATAAATTGAGTGCTTCAGAAATGAAAGTGTGACATTAAAAAAAGATACTAAAATTAATACTGGCTTTATTTTTCCCCTTGATGTAGGAGTTGTGGCTGATGAGAATTAAAGGCCATGGATGAAGATGGACTTGAATTACAACCACAGGCGCCAAACTCGTTTTTTGATGCAACAGGTATAATAACTTGGATTGTACTTTTTGTCTACCAAATTGGGAGTTTGTTATGGGCCCAATTGCTAAACTCTCACAATGTTAGTCACTCTTGGATTTCAGAATCTACAAATGGGAAAGTGAACACATTATCCCCCTTCTCAAAAATTTTAGCTTCCTCATAACCAACTTTAATATTCTTCTCAGTACAAGTTTGAATATCATTAATCTGAAAATCCCAAAGGCTCCAAAATGCAAAACTTATGAGTGTTGACATGACATCACAAATAGAAAGAAAATTCCACATCTCACTTCATGGCATGGGTTGAGGTAAAAACACATGCATATAAAAAAGTACTGTGTAGAATGACCTTTAGGCTGTGTGTGTAAGGTGCATATAAAAGAAATTAATTTCATGTTTAGACTTGGATCTCCACCTATGATACATTATTATGTATGTATGAATGTATCAGGCTTTTTTGGGCCACCAACCAGCTCTCAAATCATGACACAGAGACTTATTAGTTATGAATGCTTGGCCTCATCTTATACTGGTCCCATTATCTCTTATAACTTAATTTAACCTGTTTCTCTTCATCTACATTTTGCCTCAGAGGTTTTTACTTTCATTCTGTATGTCATACTTTCCTGCTTTCTCCTTGTCTTCTGTCTGTCTGGTAGCTGCCTAACTGGCTGGCCCTCTTATTCCTCGATCTCCTACTCAGACTAGATTCCTCCTCCTCATTCTCTCTGCCTGCCAGCCCCTCCTATTTGTCCTGCCTAGCTATTGAGAATTCAGCTTTATTAAACCAATCAGGTGCCTTAGGTAGGCAAAGCAACATATCTTCACACCATTAAACAAATGCAGCATAAATAAATGTAATAATCTTTACTTAGTTAAAGTAATAGTCCATAATATGTGAATATTGTAGAAGGTGAAAAGTCTGATATAGTGAACACCTCTCTTCTCAGGCATTTAGTTTCAGTTTTTGAGATAGACTGTCTTTAAAATCGAGGCTGGCCTTGAATTATCTATTCTGCCTCAGCCTCCTGAGTTATATGGACTACATGTGTGCCACTTTTCCTGGCCTGGGTCCGTCTCCAGCATTTTAAATAAGGAATACTCAGTTTCTGACAATAATATCAAACTCTTAGTATTTTCTTATTATCTTGCTCAGTTATCTCACTGAGTTCTGTTCCTTGTCTCTTTGAAAAAATGCTCCTTGATTACACTTGTTCCACTTGATTCTCCTCCTCCTCGTCCTCCCACATAGTCTCCTGTCTCGAGGTCTTAGTTGGCAGTAACATTGATTCCTTACCCTGCATTTCTTTAACCCTGCTCACTAGTCAGAATACTTACCACAACATGTAGATTATACGATATGTTTGTTCTCTGCCACCCAACAGATAAAGTATGAATTAAGGTCCTCCACATCCTGACACTGCCCTACTTTCACAGCCTCCTCACAGGTTCCCACAAAGAGCCTTGTTTCAGCAAGACCGTCTTGCTTCACTCTCCAATACGGAAGGTTTATGTAGTTTTTTAACATAGGAAAGAAGATACTCAAAATTTTGGATTATCCGTGGTTCTAATTATAACATTGAAGTGGGTACACTTGTTTTATGAACATAAAATGGTTTTATATCAACCTAGCTGAAGTATCTTTATAACAAAGTATTAACTATTTTCCTATTGTCCTTTAAATGATCAGGTTGTAGTATATTAAATAACAACTTTATCAGAAAGTTACATACTTAGTAGGAAAAGGCATATTTTCTTTATAGGATATTATTTCAAGTTTGGTGATTTCATTTTAATAGTTTATAATTCTTTATTAGAACATGAAGTATAATTATTCTTGAAAAGGAGACTAAATGCAGTATGTATTTGCTTTTACTTTTGACAAGGAAACCTAGTTAATGCACTAAGTGATAGAGTGAAAAAAATATTTCATTTCCGTCCTGATTGACATTTTCAGTATTTGTTTATTTTAGCAAGTCACGTAATCTGCCAGGGCCTCTGTTTTTGCTTTTTTGTTTGTTTGTTTTTGGTTTTTCGAGACAGGGTTTTTCTGCATTGCTTTGGTGCCTATCCTGGAACTTGCTCTGTAGACCATGCTGGCCTTGAACTCACAGAGATCCACTTGCTTCTACCTCCTGAGTGCTGGGATTAAAGGCGTGGGCCACCGACACTGGGTTTTTATTTTTGAGTGTTTGGTCAGGGATACAGTGATTGAATTAGGTACCTGCTTAGATTTAGTTTTGTCTTTGAAACAAGCAGAATCCCTGATCTACTGAAGACATTATTTTTTTTAAGTAAAACTTTGTTTTCTCTGGACTGGCAGCCAAGATACTGGATTTGTTTTCATTTTATTTTGCATTTCTCATAAGGATGTATAATTGTTGGATTTGCAACATTTGTTGAACAATATTTACTGAGCACCATATGCTGTGCAAACTGTGATCTCAATTAAGTCATTTAATCTCTTTGGAAAAAATTGATTAATCTCCCATCACTCTTATAACCAAAATGGACTCTAGCAGAGTTTGCTGTGTTGTGAGAATTAAGCACTTTGAAGTCAAGGGTAGGCTCCTTTTATTTTTCCTTTTGAGACATGTTTTTTTCTGTGTAACAGCCCTTGCTGTCCTGAAACTCACTCTGTAGACCATGCTGGTCTCGAACTCACAAAGATCTGCCTGCCTTTGCCTCCCAAGTGCTGTGATTAAAGGCATACACCACCACTGCCTGACAAATTATTATTATTAATATTTTAAGGCAGAAGATTCAAGGGAATCTAAATGTTTGAGAAAAGTGATAAGCCAGTGTATCTTGGGAGAAATTGAATAATAGTTTTGCTGGTTGAAATTACTTATTATCTTAGCCACTATTGTATTGCTGTGAAGAGACACCATGGCCAAGGCAACTCTTAGAAGAGAAAGCATTTAATTGGGGACTGGCTTACAGTTTCAGAGGTTTAGTCTGTTATCACTGTGGGGAGCATGGCTGGAGAAGTAGCTGAGAGCTACATCCTGATTGGGAGGGAGGAAGAGAACAGAGAGGGACTGGCCCTAGCATGGGCTTTTGAAATCTCAAAGCCCACCCTCAGTGGCAACACCTCTTCCAACAAGTCCTTTTAATTCTTTCAAACAGTTCCACTCCCTAGTGACTAAACATTCAAATACATGAGCTTCTAGCCGTCATTTTTATTCAAACCACCACATTTATTTATGAGCTTGTTTGTTTTTCAGGAGCTGGTGCTACACACATGGATGGTGATCAAATTGTTGTGGAAGTACAAGAAACGGTTTTTGTGTCAGATGTTGTGGATTCAGACATAACCGTGCATAACTTTGTCCCTGATGACCCAGACTCAGTTGTAATCCAAGATGTTATCGAGGACGTTGTTATAGAAGATGTCCAGTGTCCAGATATCATGGACGAAGCAGATGTATCAGAAACAGTCATCATCCCGGAGCAAGTGCTGGACTCAGATGTAACTGAAGAGGTTTCTTTAACACATTGCACAGTTCCAGATGATGTTTTAGCTTCTGATATTACTTCAGCCTCAATATCTATGCCTGAACATGTCTTGACAAGTGAATCTATACATGTGTCTGACGTTGGTCACGTTGAACATGTGGTTCATGATAGTGTAGTAGAAGCAGAAATTGTTACTGATCCTATGACCACCGATGTTGTTTCAGAAGAAGTGTTGGTAGCAGACTGTGCCTCTGAAGCAGTCATAGATGCCAATGGAATCCCTGTGGGCCAGCAAGATGATGACAAAAACAACTGTGAGGACTACCTTATGATTTCCTGTAAGTCTTGGGGTATAGTATTTGTCAGAGGTGCTGCTATTCTAACTTAAACCAGGGGTAAAATTTTCTTAACAAATGTTTATTAAAACTAAGTGTATAAAAATGCCTCATCCAGGTGTGGTGTTGCATACCTTCAATCCTAGCACTTGGGAAGCAGAGGCAGGCAGATTTGTATGAGTTCAAAGCCAGCCTGGTCTATACAGTGAGTTCTAGCTACATAGTGAGACCCTGTCTCAAACAAAACAAAATAATTATCTCTAAAATGAGTTTTAGTTTGGAGTCTGTAAGGTAACTGAAAATTGTGAAAAGAAAAATGGTTGATTTGTTTCTGTATAAAGGTGAGATAGAGATGGTTTCTTCAGTTATAGAAAGATAGTCTATAACTTTCAAAATCATGAAGGTTGTGAATTAGGACTCTTGGCATTAGGAACCCTCCTTAAACAACTTGGAAAAAAATGCATGACCAAACTACTTATATTCTTGTGTGCTTATAGGTACAGGAAACAAACCACCGGACAGAGAAAATCCGAAGTATGAACTTATGTGTTTGGATGTACAGTAATACTTACATACTTTAATTGTATGTAAAATCCTACTTATGGAACAAAATGGGAAAGTGCATAGTACTGAAACATGATTTCTAGCTTGATGAATTTATTGCACCGAAGCAAACTCCAAATGTTTTAAGTTGGCATCTGGGAGAACAACTATTTGTTCTTAGAACATTGTATTTCTTTGTACTACTTTCAGATAGAAAATTCTAGGTTGGGTAGAACACAGTTCTAATCTAGTATAAATTCTTACTCCTTAAGACACTAAACGGGTAAATAAAGACTCGTACACTGTTTATAAACTTGCCTAGTTGTTTTCTTATATGAAATTAGTATACCACATAACAGAGTCCACCAACATTTTATAGGAAATATCTTGAAAGTTATTGAGGTATTCTAACCCAGGTGTGGTGACATGTGCATACCTGTAATCTCAACACTCAAGAGACTGAGGAAAGAAGACGACTTTTACAAGTTTGAAGTAAACCTAGGCTGCACAGCAAGATACTGTTATGTTAGAACAAGTTACGATAGAACCCATATTTATGTTTAGTTTTATTACCTCAATGTTTCGCTTAATATTATTCCTCCTATGAAGTATGTGAGATTAACTTTTTTCTGTATTCTAACCATTACACAGTGGTTATTTTCCTTTTTAAATTTTTGCTGATTGGCAAGACAATATGTGATGTAGTTTATTTCTGTTTTAAATTTATTTTGGAAGGTAGTCCTTGTAGCAGTAGAGTAAAAATAAGTGAGCAAGAGACTAGTGATAGACAGTAGTTCAAGTGGTTCATGTATATAAGAATAGATACCTCAAGTTGGAGTGTGGTGGTGTAGTGCTATAACCCCAGCACTCAGGAAGATTGAGTTATAGGGCCAGCAAGACCTGTCTCAAAAAACAAGAGCGGGAAGTGGTGGTACATACCGTTAGTCCCAGCACTCTGGAGATAGGGGTAGGTAGATCTCTGTGAGTTCGAGGCCATCATGGTCTGCAGAAAAAGTTCCAGGACAACCAGGGCTACCCAGTGAAACCCTGTCTCAAAAAAAAGGAAAAAAATATTACCAAAACTTCGATAGTAAGGAGGATTGAAGAGAATTGAACTCCAGAGATTAGAAAGTAAAATGGATGAAATTGGTCTTATATATAAGATGGGTAGAACTTCGATAGAGAAAGATAATGCAGACATGACTAGATTTCTACCTTGGAAGATTGAGTCATGATAATCATTCAAAAGGAGGAGTAGGTTTGGTGGGTAAATATTTAGGATCTGTTAAAAATTTGAGTTGTTTGCTTGTTGGAGATA
This sequence comes from Mesocricetus auratus, assembly GCF_017639785.1. Classification (NCBI taxonomy): domain Eukaryota; kingdom Metazoa; phylum Chordata; class Mammalia; order Rodentia; family Cricetidae; genus Mesocricetus; species Mesocricetus auratus. The sequence continues at coordinate 40,983,395 of NW_024429188.1, read as the reverse complement.
GTATGATGGTTGAGAATGTAAACTTACTACTTTTGAGAAAGGAGAAGTGGGTGAGGTAACAGGGTATAGGAGGTGTCTCTCATGGAAATGGTTGGTGTTTCCCAGAGAGTGCTTGCAGAATAACAGTATCAAGTATGTGGTGCAGCTACTGTGGAGTCAGTATGGAGAGTCCTCAAAAATGTAATAGAACTAATGCGACTCAGCAATACCGCCCCTGGGTATCTATCTACCCAAAGGAAGGACTCTTGAGTCAGTGTACCACAGAGAAACCTACACGTCCAAGTTTACTGCTGCTTTAAAATAGCTAAGAAATTAAACCAGCTAGATATCTACCAGCAGATGAATGGATAAAGTGGTAGATATATAGTGGCACTTTTTTTCAGATGAAAGAAAAGCAAAATAATTGCAGGAAAATAGATAAAGCTAGAGATTAAAAGAATTAAGTCAGATTGAGGCAAATACTGCATGTTTTATCTCTTGGTGACGTTGTAGCTTTAAATTTGTGGGAGTGTAGGTTATAGGTCATAAAAGTAGCAATAGAATCATAAGAGGGATTTTTTTTCCTATGACAGGGTCTCTTTCTCTAACCTTGGCTGTCCTGGAACTAAAAAACTTCAAACTGGTCTCAAACTCATGGATCCTCCTTCCTCTGCCTCCTGAGTACTGGGACTAAAGGTGTGTGCCACCACATTGACAGGGAGGAAGAACTTTTTTTTAAAGATTTACTTTATTTTGTGTATGAATATGTTGTCTGCATGTATGTATGCATAACATGTGCCCATAGAAGTCAGAAGAAGGTGTTGACTCCTCTAGAACCAGTTAGAGATGGTTGTGAGCTACTGTGTGGGTGCTGAGACTTGAACTCAGTTCCTCTGCAAGAGCAACTAGTGCTATTAACCTCCGAGCCATCTCTCCAGCCTTGAGGAAGAACTCTTAAAGGAAAGGGTAGGGAGGGGGAAAAGTAACGGAATACATATGGCATGAAAGTAGAAGTGGGGAGAGGAAGGCAGCCAGCAATAGCCGGTAATGAGGGTTAGATGGATAGCATTATAGCACATGTATGAAAGTGCCGTAATGAAACCTATTACTTTATGTGCTAACTTTATTTAAAAAGTGTCAAATATAGATATTTTGAGTATAAAATGATATAGGCATTTGAAGTTTAGGCTACAAGGTGAGACAAAGTCTCATAAGAAAAAAAAGAAGAAAGGTGAAATGAAAATTGGGGGTTTGCATAAGACAAAGAAATTTGGGAAAGTCTTTTCAATGCTATTGAAGATGTAGAGGATTCTTTAAAAGTGTCAGTCCCTAAGAAGAAAAGTTCTTGTTGGGTAATTAAGATATTGGTATTTAAATTATTGTGAATAAAGCATGGGTGAGTGGATAGGAGATGGAAGAAATGAACTATAATGGGTTGAGAAATCAGTGAAAGTGAACTTAGGATGAAACACTTTGTGTAAGCCATTATGGTTAGTCAAGGGACAGGAAGCAATAGTATGGCTTTTGCTGGCCGGTGAACTGGTGAGTGTATGTTGGACATGCTTATGGGTACAGGGACAAACCACTGGACAGGGCCAGTCAGACAGTAGAGGAAGGGACTGATGTTTAGGGTCATAGTGGATGGCTGTTGTGTCCTAGGAAGGAACATAAAATGTTAATAAGAATGAGGACCCTCTCTAGAGACAGTAAGTTAGAGGAATGTTTGAATGTCATAGCTAGCTGTTTTCCCTGTGAAGCAGTTTTATCTACCAATACAGAGTAAACACGAGGTTAGGCGGAAAGACAAAGGATAGTGAAAAATGGCTGAAAAGCTTGGGTCTGATGAGGATGGGTCAGGGTAACAGGCTTAGATGAATGTCTAAGATAGAACTGAATTAAGCAGCTAGCAGAGTAAAGATACTTAAGTTTGTAAGAAAATGTATAAGGTACTCTAATAAAAAGGTGTTTTATTTTAAAAGTTTTAGATGTATTTTTATTTTATGAGTTTTATCTGCATGTACATGATAACAGCATTCAGTGTGTGCTTGGTATGCAGTGATGTTAGGAGAGGGTGTCAGTCTCCTGGAACTGGAGCTGTGGATGATAGTGTGCTGGGAACTGAACCTGGATTCTTTGTGAGAACAGCAAGTGCTCCTGACTTCTGAGCCATCTCTCTTTCCCTTTATTTTATTTTTTAAAATTACATTTTAATTTTTGTACACACACACACACATGCAATATGGTGCATGGGTAGAGGTCAGAGGACATCTTATGGATGTCTGTTCTTAACTACTGTGTGGGTTTCAAAGATGGAATGTGATTGGCAGCCTTGTTGGCAGCCTTTGCTCATTAAACAATCTTAACCCAAAATACTGTTTTAAAATACTAATGCCAGTTTTCCTATAACAAGACTAGACAACCTAGCACCAAGGCTAGAGGAAATAGTTGGCTTTGTCCCAGACTGTGGAAGCGACAGCACTGTGTCTTCTCTCGGCTTTTTTCTTTTCTGGCTTCTACCCTTCTAGCTTTCTAAGGGGTTGCTAAGGAGTAAGACTTAACTGCACACTGGCCTTTTGCCTTTATTGCTCTTTCAGAAAGTGCACCTTTCTAGTAGATATACTTTAGTGTGATATTCCATTCCTGTTAAAAAGAAGTTCAAAGAGCCAGGCATTGGTGGCGCACGCCTTTAATCCCAGCACTCGGGAGGCAGAAGCAGGCAGATCTCTGTGAGTTCCAGGCCAGCATGGTCTGCAGAGTGAGATCCAGGACAGACTCCAAAACAATACAGAGAAACCCTGTCTCGGAAAAAAAAAAAAAGACGTTCAAAGAAAGCAAAGGTGTGTTTAAACAGGTATATATGCTCATGTTATTGTCCTATTTTGCTATAATGTAGTTAGGTTGTTTTATTTATTTTTTAAGATTTATTATTATGTATGTGTTCTTCCTGTATTTATTATTATGTATGTGTTCTTCCTGTATGTACACCTGCATGCCAGAAGGGGGCACCAGATCTCATTATAGATGGTTGTGAGCCACCATGTGGTTGCTTGGAATTGAACTCTGGACCTCTGGAAGAGCAGCCAGTGCTCTTAACCTCTAAGCCATCTCGCCAGCCCCAGTTAGGTTGTTTTAAAATTAGATTTAGAGATAGAGAACATGATATGATGTTCTCTGTGGTACAGACATTTTTGAACTTTTTCTATCCTCCCCACCATCATCTCTTTTCCAAAATAAAGATCATATTTAGCATCCAATTTATTGTCTTTGGAATCAAACCATTGTAACGTGTTGGAAAATTGTTAGTGTTTTCTTGGTTTCTACCTCCCAGCAAAGATAGTTTCATAAAGGTGTATTTTAATGTAAAACCTATATTGACTTCAAACTTTTAAGCCTGGCAAAGATTTTGTTATAAGTGAATAGAGGAAGAACTCTGTGGAATGGCTACATTGAATAGTAAACATGCATTGCTTTACATATTTATTTTCTTTGTGTTGATAAAACGTAAATTCTATTTCTTTAGTGACTTCCAAGTCACTAAACATTGTTATTATTTACAGTTACCTTAATACTTCATCTTTAAAGCTTGTTCAGAGATTTTTGTGCTCCTCCATCCAAAATTGTGTAGATAAATTTCACAGGTAGAGCTGATCTTAGTTAAGTTGCATCTCTACAAAGAAATACATACATATACATGCACACCCATGCACACTCACACAGAGAGGGAGGGACAGTATTGTTGTATAGGCCTTCTAAATTAGACATCAAAATAAATTAATGGATTAACGACTTCATTATAATGTAAATTTAGATGCCAGAGTATTTACCGTCACTGCAAGTGATTGTTTTCTAGTTCAGTCTTCAGTTAGCTTACTGGAGCTTCCTTGGAGGTGTGTGCTTATATTTACTGTAGCTCCGTTATTACTAATGAGATTTTTCGTCAGAATTTCACTTCAGTTTTTGGGTCAAATGCTGGGCAAGATGTGAAGATGACTTTATGAAGCTTGTTAGTTTCACTTTTTAGAAAAGAAAAAAGTACAAAAAAGTTACACTAAACACATCTTTCTTTAAAAACCAGGGGATGAAAATAAAGGCCTGGGTTCTAAAGACAGGCGTGTCCTTGCAATTTCCCCAATCTTTCACTAGCTAACTGACTTTGACCAAGTTGTGCTCGGCCTGGGGCCTTTGTTTCTTTATCTGGAAAGTGAAGTAAGAAACTTACATGGAAACATGAAGGAAATTGCAAAATGCAATTTCAGTGGTAGTTATTATTAGAAGTAATTTTAATTTAAAAAATTATGCACTTCTATTTTGGAGAAGCCTTATTCTAAAGCAGTAGTTCTTCATGACTGCAGAAGTCACTTAGCTGGAACCATACATAAGATGACTCAATTTACTGAAGCTTTCTTTGTTTTTAGAAATGTAGTTCTAATAGTAGCTTTAAAATTTTGGTGAGATTCTGAGTACTTAATAGGACCATCAGAGTGTTCTTTTTTTAAAAATCTGTAATATTTTATATTCAGAATGATTTCACAGGTTAAGTAGGTGGGGCAAGTTCTCAAGGTGAATTCTATCTTTGTATAGTAATAGAATAGCTCTGTTATCAGGGAAGTCTGTATTTGAAGTGTGTTTTCCCAGTGTTTATGAAGGCAAACGAGTTTTTAAACTGAATTATAGTGTATGACACTTTGCATGTTCTAAGATGGTTAGATTTCCCAGTTGTTGAGGGTTTTATAAGGGTACTGATTGATAAACTAATGTGAAAACAGCAAGCTTGCCCTTGCTCTGTGGAACCAGAAGGACATTTAACTTTTTAGTAATGGTTAGAATCAGTGTTGGGTTTTGTTTTGTTTTGTGCATGTATGTCTGTGTGTGTGTCAAATGTTTGTGTGTGTCACATGTGTTCCCTAGCAGGCTAGAAGAGGTTATTGGATCCTCTGGAGCTAGAGTAACAGGCAGTTGTGAGCTACCTGACGTGAGTGCTGGGAATCAAACTTCTGTCTCGTGGAAGTGTGAAATTGCTCCTAACTACTGAGCCATTTCTCCAACCCAGTTTTGTTTTGTTTTTGTTTTTCAATTTTTGGAGACAGGGTTTCTCTGTATAGCTTTGTACACCAGGCTGGCCTCGAACTCACAGAGATCCACCTGCCTCTGCTTCCCAAGTGCTGGGATTATAGGTGAGTGCCACCAACGCCCAGCTTTCAGCCCAATTTTTGTTGTTTTGCTTTTGACTTTGGTTTTTTAAGATGGGGTTTCTTTGTGTAGCCCTGTCTAGCCTGGAACTCTCTCTATAGACCAGGCTGGCCTCTTACCTAGAGATTTGCCTGCCTCTGCCTCCAGAATGTTGGGATTAAAAGTGTGTGCCGCCACCACCTGACTTTGCTTTTGATTTTGGAGACAGTTTTTTTGCATTATGTAAATTCAGCTTTCTGAGTGCTAAGATTAGTGCCTGGTTTAGGATCAGTTTGTCAAACTATGCTCAAATTTTAGGTCAACTTCATTAAATTTGAACTCCTATGATAATCCCCATGTATTTTAGACTCTTCTACATAGATTGGTGAGATTGGCATCATTCTTGTGCTCTGTTAGAAATTTGAAAATGACAGTTGGTTCAGTTGTCTAGATTGTAAGAATATCAACTCATTATGACCTTAAGGTAATTAACCATTCACTTCTAAGTGTGTTGGTACATGCTTTTGTTGATTTTTGAAATTATATTTCTCCCATTCCTCCCCCTCGCCAGTGTGTGCGTACCTTGAGACATGTACCATAATATATGAGGACACTTGCAGGAATTGGTTTGCTCCTTCCACCATGTGAAACCCAGTGACCAGGTCATTAGACTTGGTGGCAAGCACCTTTACCTGCCGAGCCAGAGCCATCTTGATACCCTAGCAGAGACTTTTTAATGCCAGTGTTGTTGAGGCTGATACAGAGGCAGGAGGGATGCCTTAAGTTCAAGGCCATTTTAGGCTATAGTGTCAATTCCATTCCAGACTGGGCTACAAAGTCAGACCTGTCTCAAAACAAATGAACAAAAAAATCCTTCCCTTTTCTCCTTTCTCTTAACATTCTTATCCACTCAGAATCAGACCCCTAACTTGGTTCCTTTGTTGCAATCTTCTCAGAGTAGGATACTAGCCAAATCCCCAAGTCCTGCTCATCCCCAAATAGATGTCCAACCCATTCCTCTTATCTGTTGTCCTCATTGAAGGCCTTGTCACTTGTCACCTGCCATCTACATGGCCACAGCATAAGTACTCTCCTTGCTTTGTGTCTGATCCATTTCAGCCCATCCACTTCTTCAAGGCTCACAAGATGGTATAGCAACAGGTATATGAGCTTAACGATCTCCCATCACTTTACAGTGGATGCTCTCGTGCCTCTGCTCAGGGTTAGGACTTTAGGGTCCCTCTAAATCAGTCTCTTTTTCCATACTCTCTAGGCCCCATCCCCTACATTTGAATTATGTAGAACTGCTTGGCTAAAGGCTCACCCCCACCTCAAGTTCTCCAAGAAATGTTGATGTCTGACCCAATTGAAAAACTTCCAGCTTTCCAGGATCAAGTCTCAGCTTCTGTGCCAGGCACAGGAGGCCCTTTGTAATCTGACTTAAGTTTGGCAGCGGGCTGTATTCTGCACCATGCCTTGTGACACACTTTTTTTTCCCTTTTTTCCCGAGACAGGGTTTCTCTGTGACTTTGGAGGCTGTCCTGGAACTCACTCTGTAGACCAGGCTGTTTTTGAACTCAGGGATCTGCCTGCCTCTGCTTCCTGAGTACTGAGACTAAAGATGTGCCACCACTGCCGGACTGGCCTTGAATTTACAGCAGTCCTGTTGCCTTTTACTTTTGAATGCTGAGATTCCAGATATGGACTACTGTATCTGTTTCCTAACAAGTATATGTTTAAGTGACATGTTTTTTTTTTAAGATTTATTTTATTTATTATGAATACAACATCCTGCCTCCATGTATGTCTGCACGCCAGAAGAAGGCACCAGATCTCATTATAGATGGTTGTGAGCCACCATGTGGTTGCTGGGAATTGAACTCATGACCTCTGGAAGAGCAGTCAGTGCTCTTAACCTCTGAGTCATCTCTCCAGCCCGACATGTTTGGTTTTGAAGCTGGGTGTATATTAAAATATAATTTGCTATTTAATAATGTCCTGAGTGTCACAAGTCCACTAAAATGGTTGAGGCTCTGTATGTAGTTCAGTGGTAGACCACTTGCCTGTCATTTACAAAGCCCTAGGTTTGATCCCCAGCATTACCAAAGCAAACATTAAAATGTTTGCTTCCAGTGTTCGTGGCTTGGGAATCTGTGGCACTTTGCATATGAATGATTAAATTTTTAATTACTATTTTTGTAAATGGCAGATTGGAAGAGCTTGCAGAAGCTGTTTGCCAGCAGTTCTGTGCAGTGATTTATTTAGAATTTGAATGATCAGGGCTGGAGAGATGGTTCAGCAGTTAAGAGCTGCTGGCTACTCTTCCAGAAGACCCACGTTCAGTTCCCAGCACCCAGATGGCAGTTTACAACTATCTGTAACTCCAGTTCCAGGGAGTCCAATAGCTACACATGCAGGCAGAACACAACACACACAATATAAATAAATGGATTTTTTGAGACAGGGTTTCTCTGTGTAGTAGTCCTGGCTGTCCTAGAACTCACTGAGATCCTCCTGCCTCTGCCTTCCAAGTGGTGGGACTAAAGGCACATGCTACCACCACTCAGCTAAAAGGATACATTTTTTAAAGATTTAAAAAATGTTTTTAATTCTCAATAAGTCAGAAATCAAGTTGACAACTTATCAGTATATTCTTGCCTTTTTTGAAAACTTTTTGCTGTGGATATATCTATGTATGTGTTTAAGCAAGCACATACCGTGGCACACATGTGGAAGTCAGAGTTTGTGTTGTCAGAGATGCCCCTAAATAAAATGTGTGATAAAAGGATCCTTGCATAGCAATTACATTTTTGGTCTTTGTTCAAATCTAGACTGTTTGACATCACTTTTCTTGTGTTTTATTTCTAACTCATACACAACATTGATTACTTTGGTGCTTTCTACAAAACTTTTTAAAACTGTAGTATTTGTCTGGGCAGTGGTGGTGGTGCACACCTTTGATTCCAGCACTTAGGAGGCGTAGGCAGGTGGATCTCTTTGAGTTTGAGGCCAGGCAGGACTATGACACAGAGAAACCCTGTCTCAAAAAACCAAAACCAATCAAAACTTTAGTGTTCTCTCTATAAAACTTTCCTACTTTTTGCCCTCTTTTCCTTTCTCTTCTGTTTTTTACATGGCCCCTCTTTTTGTCTTTAAAAGATGACAAATGCACATTTCGGAGTGTGTTTGAATTTATATATTGCTGTGTTTACCACCAAGGACCTTGACTTAAAGTCACAAGTTAAAGTTGTATATATGTGTTACTTACATATATGTGTTGTAAGTTTGGTTTTTTTTTTTTAGAGTTAAGTTGGCCTGTAACTCACAGAGATCTGCCTGTCTTTGACTGCTGAGTGATGGTATTAAAGGCATGTACTATTGAGCCAACATTTGTTAGTCTTAAGAAGATTGATTAGAATTTGCATTCCCTGTCTCATTGAGGCATACTTTTTTGGCAATCATACTTTATTTTTAAGTATTATTCTGATGAAAATAGAGCACATCAAATGATACTCAAGAATAGTAACCACGAAGTAGTGCTTATGAAATATTCATATGAGCATATGAGGACCATGCTTTTTCATTTTACTACTGGAGCATTATTTAAAGGTCTTCACCTTAAATATTCAAAGGTAGCTGGGCAGTGGTGGTACATGCACTGGGAGGCAGAGGCAGGAGGATCTCTGTGAGTTCAAGGCCAGTCTGGTCTACTGAACAAGTTCCACAGCTACAGAGAAACCCTGTCTCAAAACAAAAACAAACAAACAAAAAATCAAAGGTTATTTTAAATGTAGGAGTCCTTATAGCAAAGGATAAATATATCCTTTTACTTATAGTTTCTATGCTACCAGGCATTTTCTCTGAGTAATACTGTTGTTAATATCTGTTCTCAGTTTTAAACGTCTCTAGAAGTATATTTATTGAACCTTCTACTTGTGTAGGTTAATTTAAAGTCACCCAATTTTATGTGAATCAAGTTAAAGAGAAAGAAAGTTTGTTAACTGGACTCTCAAAAACAGTAGCTTTCTATTTGAGCATTTTCTATTATTACTTGAGATGTATTTTTCTCCTTGTTTAGTGGATGATGCTGGCAAAATAGAACATGATGGCTCATCTGGACTGACCATGGACACAGAATCTGAAATTGATCCTTGTAAAGTGGATGGCACTTGCCCTGAAGTCATCAAGGTGTACATTTTTAAAGCTGACCCTGGAGAAGATGACTTAGGTGAGAGGGAAACCTTAGCATCTCCTTTTTTTTTTGTTTTTTGAGGCAGGGTTTCTCTGTGTAACAGCTCTGCCTGTCCCGGAACTTGATTTGTAGACCAGGCTGGCCTGGAACTCAAGAGATCCACCTCCCAAGTGTTGGGATTAAAGATGTGTATCACCACTACTCAGCTAGCCTTAGCATTTTATACATCTTGAGCAGTGTTTCAGTCTAATTGTTTTTGGTTATTTAGATTGAGAAGATAGGAATTTTTTTGAAAATCAAATAATTTTAACATAGTATCAGAAAAATATGTTTAAGGGCTGGAGAGATGGCTCAGCGGGAAAGAGCACTGACTGCTCTTCCAGAAGTCCTGAATTCAATTCCCAACACTCACATGGTGGCTCACAACCATCTATAATGGGATCTGATGCCCTTTTCTGGCCTGTAGGTTTACATGAAGACAAAGCACTCACATGTAAAAAAAAATAATTAATTTAAAAATATGTTTTAAAAAGGAAGAAATGGAAATGAAATTTTAAAATAAATTGGTGCTGCTCTTTTCCTTGATAGGTGGAACTGTAGACATTGTGGAAAGTGAGCCTGAGAATGATCACGGAGTTGAACTGCTTGATCCAAACAACAGTATTCGTGTTCCCAGGGAAAAGATGGTTTATATGACTGTTAATGACTCTCAACAAGAAGATGAGGATTTAAGTAAGTAGGTGGACTTTCTGGGGGAGAAAATAAACGTGTTTCCAAGTGTGTTCTCTGTCTCTTTCAAATGGTCAGCATTTGAAGAAAATAAGAAAAACATTGTTTTAGAAATTATTATGTTAGCATGTTCGAGGGAATTGTACTGACTCATATTTAGCATGCTTGTTACTTTAAAACTAAATTATGGTGAAAACCAAGAAATGAGTCATTCAGTATGTTTGTTGAGTATTTATTACACAAAAGCCGTGTTCTAGGAATGTAATGTTTGGACTTCTTCCCATTTGCATATTAGCTGAGTTCAAATATAAGTGTCTTTCCTATGATCTCTCTAAACTCGGTCAGAAAAGTTCATGTATTTTCTATTTAGATGTTGCTGAAATTGCCGATGAAGTTTATATGGAAGTGATTGTTGGGGAGGAGGATGCTGCAGCCGCAGCTGCAGCCGCAGTGCATGAACAACAGATAGATGACAATGAAATGAAAACCTTTATGCCGATAGCATGGGCAGCTGCTTATGGTATGTCACAGAGCAATTCTTTAGATGTGAATTTGTGATTGAAAATTAGGTTTTGTCGCCAGGTAGTAGCGGTGCATGCAGAGGCAGGCAGATCTCTGTGAGTTCCAGGACAGCCAGGACTACTTTACAGAGAAACCATGTCTGAAAAAAACAAAACAAAAATCAAACTGCCCCTGCAAAGTTTTTGTGGTTTTGGGTTTCAGAAATCTGAAATGCTAGTACTTTATATGGATTACTTGATTTAAACAAGAGAGAGGAAGATTATAAAGTCTACTTTTTGTCCTGACATTTTAGCAGACATTTTCTTTATGTGTGTTTTACATAGAAGGAAATACACTGTATAAAGTATACAGGCTTTCAGTCTGGAACTTTTCATCTTAACTGTTTCAGGCCCATGACTTTAAAATCTGGGGAGACAGCATGGGTACCCATGGGAAAATACTGACATAGTTTCAGTTTTTGAAGCTGGGCATTTGCAATGGTCTTACTGTAATGAATGTACTCATAAAACTCCATTACCTAGAGTGGGGTATTTCTGTCATTCATGAGTATCATGGCTTTTCATTGTTGTAATTAATAAAGAATTCCTAATTCTTTATAATTTATAATACTGTATGATTTTTTTTAATACACATTGTTAGGTAATAATTCTGATGGAATTGAAAACCGGAATGGCACTGCAAGTGCCCTCTTGCACATAGATGAGTCTGCTGGCCTCGGCAGACTGGCTAAACAAAAACCAAAGAAAAGGAGAAGACCTGATTCCAGGCAGTACCAAACAGGTGAGGGCGTGCGAGTTCCACGGTGCAGCGTGCTCCGCAAGCTCTCAGGAAATGCTAGTATGCATCCACAGGGGTATTGTGATGGCATCTTAGTGGCTAGACTACATGTAGCTTTTGTATATTGAATGTTAAAATATAATTTTCAGAATTCAGTGATATTCATGAATGATTTTCTTAATTAAAAAGGAATGAAAAATGGATCAAACAAGGATGAAAATAGTGAAAGGCAACCATGTTAGCAAGTGTTAATTTTGGAAAAAAATATAGTTAAAGAACGATTATTTCAGTGTAAATGGGCATAATTTACAGAGCAGTGGGATATGTACTTGAGTGTGTATGATGTAGCTTATTTCTTTTATGCCAATTTGCTTATTAAGAATCTTACTGGTATATTTAAGTTCTGTTATAAGTTTGTATAAATTAGTGTGTTTTTAATAAAGCAGGAATTCTAATTTTAAAACTTTATGCATAATTCTCTCGGGTTTCTAAATTGATATGGATTAATCACTTTTCAATAAAAATTACATATTTATTAATCAATTTTGTTAAAATGGAAGAGGTTAGAGTAGACCAAGTTCTTAGGGCCAGGTTGCTGTATCTTTTGCTGTATGTTGTAGATTGAAAATGACAAAAGAAATGTGTGGCATGTAGCCCAAATTAGGAGTCCCTGCCTGTAGTGCTTAGAGCACACATTCAGAATTTTGAAGCAACCTAAACCAGCATGTTTTTTGATCACTTATGCTCCTTTCCTTTCTCAGCAATAATTATTGGCCCAGATGGACATCCACTGACTGTCTACCCTTGCATGATTTGTGGGAAGAAGTTTAAATCGAGAGGTTTCTTGAAAAGACACATGAAAAACCATCCTGAACACCTTGCCAAGAAGAAGTACCGCTGTACTGACTGTGACTACACTACCAACAAGAAGATAAGTTTACACAATCACCTGGAGAGCCACAAGCTAACCAGCAAGACAGAGAAGGCCATAGAATGTGATGAGTGTGGAAAGCATTTCTCTCATGCTGGGGCTTTGTTTACTCATAAAATGGTGCATAAGGAAAAAGGAGCCAACAAAATGCACAAGTGTAAATTCTGTGAATACGAAACAGCTGAACAAGGCTTATTGAATCGTCACCTTTTGGCAGTCCACAGCAAGAACTTTCCTCACATTTGTGTAGAGTGTGGCAAAGGTTTCCGTCACCCATCAGAGCTCAAAAAGCACATGAGAATCCATACTGGGGAGAAGCCCTATGAATGCCAGTACTGCGAATATAGGTCCGCAGATTCTTCTAACTTGAAAACTCATGTAAAAACTAAGCATAGTAAGGAGATGCCATTCAAGTGTGACATTTGTCTTATGACTTTCTCAGATACCAAAGAGGTGCAACAGCATGCTCTTATCCATCAAGAGAGCAAAACACACCAGTGTTTGCATTGCGACCACAAGAGTTCGAACTCAAGTGATTTGAAGCGACACATAATTTCAGTTCACACAAAGGACTACCCTCATAAGTGTGATATGTGTGATAAAGGCTTTCACAGGCCTTCAGAACTCAAGAAGCATGTGGCTGCCCACAAGGGTAAAAAAATGCACCAGTGTAGACATTGTGACTTTAAGATCGCAGATCCGTTTGTACTAAGTCGCCATATTCTCTCGGTTCATACAAAGGACCTTCCATTTAGGTGTAAGAGATGTAGAAAGGGATTTCGGCAACAGAGTGAGCTTAAAAAGCATATGAAGACACACAGTGGCCGGAAAGTGTATCAGTGTGAGTACTGTGAATATAGCACTACAGATGCCTCGGGCTTTAAGCGGCACGTTATCTCCATTCATACGAAAGACTATCCTCACCGCTGTGAGTACTGCAAGAAAGGATTCCGAAGACCCTCGGAAAAGAACCAGCACATAATGCGACATCATAAAGAAGTTGGCCTGCCCTAACAGTAGTCTTCACAGATGTCGGTAGAGAAACTGGCCTTGAAACAGAAAATTCATTTAAAAGCCAATCAGTCTTGTTCACATACAATACTGTATATTGATTTATGCTGTGTACAAATAGAATTATTGCTTCTAGTTGACTTTTTTTTTTACATTTTGTTCCATAGTGTGTTCTGAATTCTATTCAGTTTGTTTAATACATGGGGAAAAGCAGCAACAAGTTAGTTGCTTTTACTAAAGTAATCCCTGATTCTATACTGAAGTTTTCTATCTTAGAAGTTTTATATTTATTTTAAAATATTTACCTTGCTTACCTTGATGGTACTCTTCTAAGACCATTTAACTCACAGTAACTTTGCATTGGTAACTGAAAGTATTCATGTTGACTTTTTTCTCACAAATTTCTCACAATAAAATTGTCAGAGACATCTAGTAGGAACAGGAGATTTTTACAGTGAGGTCTCATGATCATAACATGGAAGTCATTTACTTGTCTTGTTTATGTATTTGTAGACCATATGACAATGAAAGTTTCCATGCCAACTTTCGTGTCCCTGGCATTGCTGAGTAAAAGAACAGTGGCTGGGTTTGTGTTTACTTTTTTTTCTTTCCTTTTATAGTGGACAAAATATACTTCTTTTTTTCTTTAGACTATTTACATCTTTTGTCAGTGTAGCAAACTTTTAGAAAACCTTGTTGGAAATTTTTGCTTGATCCTGTTGTATTTTGATTATTCTGTCTGTGCTGCTTTGTCTTGGAATGGTTGTGTGCTACAAATGAAATTTAACCGAGGACTGCATTTTGGAATCTCCTAGGGGTAACTTGTGGCTCATAGGATCTTTTGCAACTTTATATATGTAAATGTACCCTGAATTATATATATCTATCTATATATACACATATATATGTAACATGTATCTGTGTGTATTGCTTATTTTACATACTTATACACACAACCCCCAGTAGTAGTTGCTTAAAATCTATAATGAAAAGTATTAAATTTACAGTAACGTGAAAGATCCAGGGATGCAAGAGAGAGCATTTTGTAAGTCTTGCTCTTCAGAGAGACTACTCAGGTGAAGAATTAGAAGGAAAATAAGGACACTAGTATTTTTAAAGAGTAAAGGTATTTTCTTTTAAATATCTTTGGTAATTGAAAAATAATTGAAAAAATAGAGGTTAAGATGTTTATAGATACAATGCTTTCATACAGTTTCAACTCCATGCCTTTATATTTTTCTGAAAAGCTAATGGGTATCCAGACAGGAATCCCTCAGTTCTCTCTGAGAAGCTGGCGAGAGAACTCTTGTCTGACCAAGCGAGAGGGACAGAAAGGGAGTGATGGCTCCATGGACCAGAGAACGGGTGCTAATAAGGACTTAGACTTGGCAAATTGAGCCTGTTCTGCTAGTTCTTAGTTAACCTGAAAAACTTAACACTCGGTTGGCTTGGATTACATGATAGAGGTGTGGTCCAAGTACGTGAACAGTCTGAGGCTTCACTTGGATCCTCACCAAGTCTTTCACGGTTTTGTTTTTGAGAGCTGGCAATTTGTAACATACAGGTCTGATGGCTGATAAAATTTGTAAAAAGAAGTCGGATGCTAAGATTTTGTTAAGATATCTTTTGGGAAACAGTTTCTAGAGTCCCTGGAATTGGCTGTTGGCACACGGGTCTGGCACATCATGGGGAGACTTAGAAATTTTCTTCCCACTCGATAGCTGCCTTGCTGCCTCATTATGGTGCTCCATCCCTTTCGTGCCGTTAGGTTTTTACCTTTCATCTTTCTCTTAGTCATCAATATTTGTATTCAAAAGTTATATTTTTGGGGTTAGATGTCTTGAATATTTGGTGTTTGGCAAACCTCTGAAGTGCTAGATTGATTTAGTCTAGTTCTAAATCAAGTTCTTAAGGCTGGTATAAACTCCATCCTCAATGCCAGTCAAAACCAAGGCGTAGATTCCCTAGCCTTTCCATCCAATAGGGAATTCTTTTGCCTTTGTAGCCTCCGCAACGTGCTTTAAAAATGCATCACAACTATGATTTGATTTATTGCCCTGTTATTTTTGAAAGCTCTGTCTTTTCTTGTGAGAACTTTTAAAATCTACTTTATTATTTTCCCCAGAAGTAATGTAAAACACCTAACATTGATTTATAAAATTTAAAAATCGTCTACAATCAGTACAGGAAATACAAATGATTGGACCATTTAACATATTTTTTAAATAAACTGAGAGATAAGGAACACAACACTTTACACACTTTATATTTCTCTTTACATAATCTGGAACCATACACAGTTCTTTTCTTTTTAAAGCACAATATTGAAGCCTTTAAAAGGTATTTAAGGGTTTGGTCAAGTGAATATAAAATGTGTTTGTCTGTATAAAGAGAAAATGAAGTAGTCACTGTTATGTACTGACATTAGTTACAACCTAGTTTTAATTCTTAAAACAATTTTGATTAGCAAAGCTAAAAAAAAGGATGTTTCAGTTAAATGTTTTAAAGAGGTACAGATTTTTACAAGGACATAATATAAGTTATTGTTCTGTAGAAATATCCTATTAAATATTGTATGTCCCTCCCTCTGTATACTTTGTAAAAAAAAGTAAAATACATAAAAAGAAAATCATATAGGGGATGTGTGACATTATTGTAATTGTGTACTTGAGAATAACGTGCAAAAATAAAAATCAGAATATTTTCCTGTTAACGAATGTTCAGTCTATTTGATACCAGTACTAAGTTAATGCTTTTTCTTAAGACAATGTACAGTTTTTGTAAACCTAATAAACATCAAAAGCAGTGGATTATTTTCATCCCCCTATTTCTTAATTCCTTTTATGCAGCAGTGGAATGCAAAATGCTTGATTGCTTTGAATTTTGTGACTTGGATGCAAATACTGATAATTCAGTCCTGTGAATTTGCAAGTAACATTACAGAGAAGTTAAGAGGTGATTGGTGAGTCCTTTGATGAGCATGTCCTTGAAATTCATTTTTTCTTTATCTTTGTAAATGATTTGTTTTATTAGCATCTCTGATTCCTATTATAAATTACCTGCACATAAAGTGGGTTTTGAAAGCACTTAAAATTTGTTTTATTATCAATTCACAACACATTTAGTCTGAGGAGACTATCACTATTCAGAAGCCCTACCTTTGAGTTTACCCATTTGTGCCCAGGTTGGAGGCCTCTAGTAGACCCCAACATACTGGAGGATGGTCACTGTAGTAGTGAAAATTGCAAGTTGGGTAAAAGTCAGGAGAGAGATTTACAGCACTTTTGATTTAACAATGAGATTCTGTAATATAGAACCAGTGTTGGCCTAAGAGATGAAATAACAAATAACCAAAACTTGAGATAAACGTCCAAAAGAATGGTGGACATCACAGTCAGAGTCATAAGTCTGATAAAACCAGGACTTGCTAGAAAATGAGATCCACCTATTCTAAAATGTGTGGCGCTATTGTCGCTGGGGATATTGCTATTTGTTTCCTGCAAAATCTTAGATTTGTGTAAGGAAAAAGCAGGATCAGTGCATCTTAAAGAGGATCGATTACCTGGCAGCATGGTAATTTCCTGGGACTTGGTTAAAGATGCAGATTCTCTGCCATAGGCCAGTCCCGTGAACTGGGACAAGGCCTGAGCCCCAGTAGCCTGTGTTTAGGAAGCTCTCCCAGTGATTCTGGTGCATGCTCAAGTTTAGTGAAAGTGATCTTAGAGCACTTGAGGAACCTAAAGATTACTTGGTGTGACATTTTGTGTAGTCAGGAAGCTCACAAAAAAGCAGCTAGAGATGGCACAGTGAGAGTAAATTTGAATTCAGAGACTTTCTCCTTTCTGTAAAAGTCTGAGCCAGCCAGTCACTAAGTATATCCTTCAGTGCACCTCCTACTCTTATATAATCCCCCAATGTTGCATTCCTCAAAGGTAGGAAGACTTGATAAGTAAAGAGAAGGACTGAAAATTGTGTGTTCGTGTGTATGTTTAATTGGCCCAGAGTTACTAAAGTAGTAATTCATATTAAAAAGGACATTTTGCTGCGTTTTACAGCTTTTTAGGAGGTCAAAATTAAGTTTGCCCTATGGATTTTGTTTTATCTTTTGTTTCATGTATATATTGTTTGCCTTTTTCATAAAATAATTCTTGGATTTGTTATATATTGTTCCTGTTATTTTTGACATCTTTGCTATTGTAAATAAATTCCTATTTTGTTTTAAGTTACCCTAGTGGAGTGTTGGCTATAGACAAGGCTTACATGGACACGTGTGCACACATCACACATGCGCACAGAAATGAGACTTGAATCACACAATAATGCCCATGTTGTTACAACCTCAGTATGCTGTGACCCCTTCACTTAAGTACGTTTCACCACCAAGGGAACCACTGTTGCTTTAAAGCACAACTCCTGCAAAGACTTAGATTTATTTTATTTGGCTAGACTGGCTAGCCCGGAAACTCCAGGGGTGCTCCTGGCTCTGCCTACCCCTTGCTGAGATTACAGGCAGGTTCATCACATGACTTTTCCATTGGCTTTGGAGATTGAGTTCCTGTCCTCACAGATGCATAGCAAGCACTTTATTGGCAGCCATCTCCCCAGCCCTACTTGAGTTTTAAAATTGTTTTCTGATCTTTGGTGGAAATATTTGATCCAATTGAGGGTACAAATCAAAACTTATTTTCTTTTGCTTGGTTTTCCCTATCCAGTTCCCTCTCATTTTACCTGTCTTGCTAGTATTGAGAAACAAGGAATTTGACACTAGTAACCTGCTGATACTGTAAGGCCACCAGGATACCTTGCTACCAAAGCCCTTTGTATGAGGTCTAAATGGTATACAGCTATGTGGTTTGCCAAAGAAGTATCTGAACACTTTGATTAAGATTAAATGGTAGTGTGAAATAGTAGAATTGTGAAAATCATTTTGCTTTCTAAGAGGAGGCAGTTTGATTGCTTCATGTTTCTGTTCGACTTAATGCACAGTCCATTTAGCAGGGATATGTGTTGCAGTTTAATTCCACCCTTTCTGAAGCCAGTCATGTGGAGGAATGGAGCCCACCCTCTGCTCTGAGTCCCAAAGACTGTCTATCTCATACAGAGCTTGCCCTAGCCACTCTGACACCCTGACTGGGACCTGCCATCCTAGGTTGTCCTCTGCCACTAGCACATGAAAAGTGCAAGGTCTTCTATTTGGCCATGGATGGTTGTGTCCACTCTTGATTTTTACTGCTTCTCAGGCGGGATTTCTGACACATTAGAAGATTTAGTTCCTATTTCTCCCAAGCAGCGTATTTTGATAGTTCTTCAGAAACTTTGTTTTGAGAGAGGGACTTAATATATACCCTAGGTTGACTTCCATTTAAATACAATTTTATTTTATTAGTAGCCATGTTTGTACACACACATTGTATGTGGAAATCAGAGGACAACTTTCAGGAGTCATTCTTTTCTACCTTGTGGGTCCCAGGAATCAAACTCCAAAGTTGTCAGGCCTGACAGCAAGTACCTTTATTTACTGACCCTTCTCACTGACCCAAGGTTGCCTTCAAATTTAAGAACATACTATCTCTGTCTCCTGACTGCTGGATTGCAAGCATACAATACAGTTCATGGCAAATTTAGGGCTGAGGATTTATCCTGGTGGTAGAGCACTGAACTAGCATAGGTAAGGGCCTGAATTCAATCTTTAGCAACACACACAAGGAAATTAAGATGGCCATGAAAGCACACACCTTTAATCTCAACATTTGGAGGCTGGATTCAAGGCCAGCCTGGTCTACGTAGCCTGTGTGTGTGTGTGTGTGTGTGTGTGTGTGTACACATGTACCCACTCCCTCCTTCCTCTCTCTCTACCTTTCTATCTCTTATGACTCATTCACTGTCTAGTTGAGGATGACACTGAACTGATTCTCCTGCCTCCACCTCCTGAGTGATGAAACTACAGATAAGGACCATCACTCCCTGTTTTATTCAGTGCTGGGGATTGAACCCAGAGTGCCATCCTCATGTATGCTAGGCAAATACTTAACTGTCTACACCTGTCAACCCAGCCATCTTCTCCATTAAAGAGATTATTCTCTTCCAATTTTAGACCATGACATAAATCTCTTATCTAATTTCTAACCATAGCATTATTTCTGTTTTATGTTCAATAACTTTTCCTTGCTCTTGCCCTCCTTACTTGCCTCTCTCCTGCCTCCCTCCCTCCTTCCCTGTCTGGAGATTTAAGGCCTCATCTGTATGAGGCTGAGTATGATGACTGAACCTCCCAAGTGCTGGGAATACAGACACATACCCATGTCTCGAACTCTGTCTTGCCTGTGCTCACTGGGTGCTCCAATTGTAAAATGAGTGTAAACCTGGACGTCGTGGCACATAGCTCTATTCCAAGTCCTGGGGGGCACAGAGGCAGGAGGCTCAGGAGTTCAAGGTCATTCTTAGATATGTAGGGAGTTTCAAGCCAGCCTAAGTTGCGTGGGGCCTCTCAAATTGTTAGTTAATGTTATTGAAACAAATGTTATACAATACAGAACAGCTACTAAAAGCAGTGTAATGATCTTACCCTTATGCCCCCTGCAAAGTGATTTCCTTGAGGGAACCAGTGTACACAGCCTGTAGCCTTCGCCTCCATGCACACTCAAATCTGCACAGAGCTGAATAACAAAAAAAAGAATTTCAGGAATGTTTTAATTGCTTGATAATTTCATGCATATAGTGAATTTTAATCAAATCTCCCTATTCCCTCCCATCTGAATCCTCTACTCCCCTACGACGGTCCTCCCCAATTTCATGTGTTGTATTTTTTGACAAGGTTTTCTTTTTTTTTTTTTTTTTTTTTGGTTTTTCGAGACAGGGTTTCTCTGTAGCTTTGGAGGCTGTCCTGGAACTCACTTTGTAGACCAGGCTGGCCTCGAACTCATAGAGATCCGCCTGCCTCTGCCTCCCGAGTGCTGGGATTAAAGGCGTGCGCCACCAACGCCCGGCTGACAAGGTTTTCTTGCTATATAGCTTTGGCCTTAACTAACCTTGCTATGTAGACAAGTCTGGCTATGAATTTAAGAGATAGACCTGCCTTTGTCTACTGAGTGCTGGGATTAAAATTGTGCCACTGTGCCTGGCTCTTTTATTTTTTTAAACTCACGGAGCCCACTTAGAGCTGTGGTCATGTGTATAAGTGTAAGGTCATCCACCAGAGCATGGGCAGCCTCTCAGGGACCTCAAGAAATCTTACCTCTCTCAACAGCCATGGATTGCCAGTATCTTCTCAGCTAAGGGTGGCACTTTGGGAGCCCCATCCCATCAGCCCTAGGATATTTGTGTGACACGGGTCTTTAGCTTGCAGTCACATTTGCTAGTGTTTGCCTGTGTTGATTGCCAATGGCTACATCGCAACAGTGATTTCAAGGCTTATTTGTAGATTATTTTTTATTTTTAGGCAGTCTTGCTTTGTAGACCTTAAAATAACACAGATATGTACCACTGCACCCAGTTATTTCAAGTTTTTTGACAAAAGATTATGCATCTTTACATATTATTTAATATATTGTGTTCATTCTTCTGGGGCAGTAGGCAAGGCTTGGTTTCATTCTCTAACAGCTGAGTAACTTTCCATACATCGATTCAACCATGATTTAACTAACTAGCTCCTGTTCGATAGATAGTTGCTTTCAATTTTTCTTTTTGTTCCCCTTGAAGAATGTTGAAGTAAGTTGCAGAGATGGCTCAGTGAGTAACAGTATTTGCTGTGAAAGCAAGAGGACCTGAGTTCAGATTCCTGGCACTCACATAAAATTTGGACATAGCCACATGTTGTGGAATCGAATATTTGTTTAACAACTATGTGTTGTATTTGCTTATGTTGTGGAATATTCGTTTAACTATGTTGTTGTTTTACCTTGCGTGTTTAAGGCACCTGATTGGAATATTTAAAAAGCTGAACAGCCAATAGTGAGAGAGGAAGTGTAGGTGGGACTTGTGGGCAGCGAGAAGTAGGAGGAAGAATTTAGGCTGGGCAGACAAAGAAAAAAGATGAAAGGGATTTGCCAAGGGTCAGAGAGCCAGACGCATAGGAAGCAGGAAAGAAATACAGAATGAAAGAAAGGTAAAAGGCCCTGAAGCAAAACAGATGGATAGAAACAGTTTAGATTAAGTTAAGAGCTAGTGGGACAAGCCTAAGCTAAGGCCAAGCACTCATAATTAATAAGTCTCCGTCTCTTTATTTGGGAGCTGGTTGGTGACCCAAAGAAAATTACAACTACAACCACATGTGCCTCTAGTCCCAGCACTGGGGAGGCAGAGTTAGACAGGATCCTAGTAGCTCACTGGCCAGCCAGTCTAGATGAAGCGCTATGCCTCAGGTTCATTGCAAGACCCTGTCTTGAAAAAACAAGGTGATGATGAATGATAAAGATACTTGATATCCTCCTTTGGGCTTCCCATATATATGCATGGGTGTGAATGCACACACACACACACACACACACACACACACACACACACAAATAAGAACACTGCACATATTTGAGTGTTTCCCCCAAGGTAGGACTGCCAGATGATTTGGTAGTGTCCTGTTTGAAAATGGTACTAGATTTTGCTGAAGTATTTTTCTAGATTGCAAATATGATAAATACAGAGATGTATGTTGTTTTGATTGTTGCTGTTATTATAGAATACAGTGATGTAGAGTAGGTGTTGAAGAAATCTGTTTGATGAAGTTTCCAGGCTTACAGCAGTTCATCTTTCCATGGCCATATATGGGAAAGACTCCTTCCTTATGTCTTCCTAAGGGTGCTATAACCAATCTCAGACATTAATCAAACAAACTCTGCTTTGATGAGACGGAGTTCAATACTGTTCATATCTAGTTTTCCTTTGCATTGTCTCTCTGATGAACTGCCTGTGCGAATCCTGCGAGTCCTGCTTTCTATTTGGAATCTTTAGCATCGTGTGTGTGTGTGTGTGTGTGTGTGTGTGTGTGTATGCGTGCGCTTGTGTGCATGTACACAGGGCAATGTGTGTAGGAGTGGAGGTCAGAGGACAGCTTTGGGAAGTTGGTTCTCCTTCCATCACAGATCAAGCTCAGGTCACCAGGCTGAGCGGCAAGTGCCTTTACCCAGGGAGGCACTGTACTGGCCTCTCTTGTTGCACATTTTTATTGTCTAGCTTATCTTGTTTCTTTAATAATTTCTATATATATGCATATAGAAATCTAATATTTGTGGGTTCAACTACATTTATATTTTTATTAATTTTTTCATTTATTTTACATTTTATTTACATGCCAACCACAGTTTCCTCTCTGTCTCTTCCAGTTCCCTTCCCTCACCTCCTGTCTATCCCCCATCCCCATTCACTCCTCCACCATTCAGAAAGGAGCGGGTCTCCCATGGGAGTCAACAAAGCATGGCAGGACCAAGTTCTGTACTGCTACATCAAGGCTGGGCAAGGCATCCCACCATAGAGAATGGGTTCCAAAAAGCCAGCTCATGTGCCAGGGACAGGTCCTGATCCCGCTTCAAGTACAACCTTTGATTTTCTTCTGATTTTATTTTGTTTTTTGAGACTGGGTCTCATAGCCTTCAGGCTGGCCTAAAATTCTATATGTTGTAGGAGAATTTCTCTCTCTTGCTTGCTAGCTCCCAAATAACCACACAGAGACATATTATTAACTATAAGAGCTTGGCTGATAGCTTAGGCTTATTACTAACTAGCACTTACAATTTAAATTAACTCATTTTTATCAATCTATTTTTTTGTCTCATGGCTTTATTACTTTTACTCTGTAATGCCCATGCTGTTTTCTCACTGTCTGGCTGGTAACTCCTCAAAACCCTGCCCTTCTTCCCAGCATCCTCTGTGCCTTGAAATCCTGCTCAGCTATTGGCTGTTCAGCTTTTTATTAAATCAGTCACAGTGACATATCTTTACACAGTGTAATCAAATATCTCACAGCAATATGTAGCCAAAGATGACCTTGAGCTTCGTGACCCTCCTTTCTAGAGTGTACCACCATGCCTAGCTTTTAATATTTTTATTATTTTAACTTACAAGTTATTTTTTAAAAAAATATACGGATGTGTCTGTATGTGGGTATGTGCACATGAGTGAAGATGCCCAAAGCCAGAAGAGGGTGTTGGATGCCCTAGAGCTGGAGTTACAGCCAGTTGTGAGTCACTCAAAATGGGTACTGGGAAGGGAACTGTAATCTATTGCAAAAACAGTATAATTGATTAACCACCAAGCCTTCTTTCCAGCTCCATTCACTTATTTATTTATTTGTTTATCTATTTAGTTAGTTAGTTTTAATAGTTAGGGAGGCCTTGTCTCTCTTTTTTCTTGACAAAGAGCTGATCATTTCAATGCTGTTTAAGAAGTAAGTCATCAGGACTGGGGACTTAGCTCAGTGGTAGAGTACTTGCTTAGTAATCACAAGGCCCTGGGTTTGGTCCTCAGCTCTGAGAGAAAAGAAGTAAGTCATCCTTTACTCAGGAATTGAAATAGTCTTGTGTTATAAGTACATAGACAACCTTGAATTTTTCTGACCTTTTGTTGATTGATTTCTCTATGCTTATACCATAGTGTTTTTATTCACAGTATTTTATAGTGAATTTTCACATCTTTTTCATCATTTTCTTGACGTTTATTCTTCCAAAGGAACATTAAAATATTTTAACTGGTTCCCTTAAAAGGCCCACTGGGAATTTTTATTATTAAATTGAACCTGAAATATTCACCATATTGCCCTCACATCTGTCTCTCCATTTAGTTTAGTTTTGTTTTAATTGTTTCATAAAATGTTATTGATTTCACTGTGTAGATCATACCCTTTTCACAAGTTCATGATACATTTTAGAGCTATCTCTTGTTAGAGAATAGAGAAAAGGTACCGATACATCTTGTGTGTGTGTGTGTGTGTGTGTGTGTGTGTGTGTGTCTGTGTGTGTGTCTGTGAGTGTGCCACAGCATGCATGCGGAGGCCAGAAAGCAACTTATGGTAGTAAGTTCTCTCCTTCCATCATGCGAGTTCCAGGGATCAAACTAGATTGTCAGGCTTGACTGCTGAGTGTTTATCATCGGAACCATCTCATCAGCCCTGAGTTATATATATTTTTGTGTACATATTTTACCATATTATCTTATCCATTTTAATTGTGCTTTAGAAGCCTTTTGAATTTGAATATATAGTCATATCAGAAAAAACATGTGAATTTGGGGGCTTTAGAGATGGCTCAGTGGTTAAGAGCACTTCTCGCTCTTCAGAGGACCTGGGTTCAGTTTCCAGCACCCATTTCTGGCAGCTTACTACTGTCTGTAACATAAGCTCTAGGGCATCCAAAACCTCTGGTCTCCTCCAGGACCTGCTCTCATGTGTGCATCCCCCATAGTAGGAAATATTAAAAATGAATGTTAGAATATGCTGACTTTCCCCTTTGCATCCTGAATCATTTACAGTAAAATATGCTGACTGATATACATACATTATAAGTATTTCCGTTACTCCTGATTTTGTTCTTTTTTAACATTTTTTTGAGACAGGGTCTCTCTAAGTTGCCTTGTTTTTTACATTTTGAGAAAGGGTCTCATTGTTACCCTGCCTAACCAGAACATGTTATGTGGCTCAGGCTGCCTTCAGACTCACAGATGTCCACCTGGACGTAACCACCAAACCTAGCCAAGTTTTTAAATTTTTGAAAATAAAAAATAAAATATTTGCTATAGTAACAGGCCCAGTTTTTGGTACTGCTTTCTGTCTTAGTCTGTTTCTCATAGCTGACCTGACCAAGTGGGAACACATGGACCATAGTTGTAAAGCTGGGGAACCAGTATCGGATAGAACCAGGCCCCCTTGAACATGGGTGTCAGTTAGGAGGCCTGGGCTGTCTATGGGGTCTCCAACAGTGGAACCAGTATTTATCCCTAGTGCATAAATGGACTTTGGGAGCCAATTCCCCATGAAGGGATACTCTCTCAGCCTAGACACATGGGGGAGGGCCTCCCCCCAAATGATATGACAGACTTTGATGATCCCCCAAGGAAGGCCTCACCCTCCCTGGGGAGTGGATGGGGGGTGGGACAGGGGTGGGGGAAGCATGAGAGGATGGGAGGGAGAGGGAACTGGGATTGATATGTAAAATAGGATTGTTTCTAATTTAAATTTAAGAAAAGATAAAAGATTAGAACGAGCTCTACTCCAACTGAGAGGTCATGAGTGAAAATGTCAGAAAATTAACATGATTGGCAATGGGCAAATTGTAAACTTGATTAAACGTGTAAGTGGGGGAAATGAAACTTCCCTTTTATGTCACAATGAAAGACCCTGGTCAGATCTGACACCACCATTCCTCAATAAAACGGAGAGAAAGAGGGGAAAAAAACCAGAACGGCACTGACTGGGTAACTTAAAACAATAGAAGTTTGTTTGGCTTGTGGCTGGGAAGTACAAGATAGAGGGACCACATTTGGTGTTACAATGTGGAGATTATAACATAAAAGAGAGCTGGAGACTTAGGGAGAGAAAAGGAGGAAGGGAGGGGAGGGTGGAGGGAGGGAGGGAGAGGGAGTGGGATTGAGGGAGATACAGAACCCTGAAGGACAGACTTGCCAGAACTAAGCTACCTACTCCTGTGATGTTGGGCTTTCTCAGGATAATCTAAGGGCAGAATCCTCATGATGTAACCAACCTCTCAAAGGCCCCACTCCTTAATATGGTTATAAAAGCAATTCAGTTCAACATGAGTTTTGGAGGGAACATTCAGAGCACAGCACCTCCCAGTCCCTGTGCGACCATTGCGAGCACTGCACAGTTCCTGTGTGTGACTCATCACCTTCGGCTAAGCTCCCAGCGTCTCAGCTGCCTTTTAATGTCCAGTGAAGGCCTCAGAGAGAGAAGCAACAGTCGATTTGGGTTCCGTCTTGGCTCTCAAGTCTCCCTTGCACTGATTGCTTGCTTGATACTCTTTAAGACATTTTAATCAGTCTCTTGCCTGTTTGTTTGTTCTGGTTGTGCTTAGTGGGAGAGCTGGTATGCAAGAATTCAGTTCACTCTTGCCGCAGCCGCAAATAGAAAAATCAACATTTCAGGATTTTTTTTTCTTGTTTCTTTTACTTCATTGGGGTGTTTGAAATTTGCATTTCGTTCTGTAACCCTGATTTCCACAGTCGCATAGTGTGCATTCTAAATTTATATGGGCACCATGTTCACTCCTAATCACTGCACTTTTGTTTCTTTGTTTTGATTTTTAGCTCTTTGTTGTGAATCAATATTTGGTTGGGTGGATTTTAGTCACAAAAATGCTCCCCCTCCTGGGATCCTCTTTCTCCTGTTCCAACTGCCTTGATTTCTTTCCAAGTTCCTTTCTGCAGCTGCTCTGCTGGACCCTTGCTTCCTGCCTGCCGTAGTTTCTTTACTGTGCACCTCTCTCTCTCTAGGCTACGTGTCCTCTCACATGCTGGAGCAGATCCTTCAGATTCCTGAAAAGGGTTTGGGGAGGTCAATTTGAAGCCCTTGCATGTCTGAAAATGTCTTCACCCTGTTCTTGCCCTTGATAGTTGAAGTTACATTATCCCAGTTCTTGTACAATATTTAGAAATACGAGAAATCAGTCGAGGGGTAATCATATTCTTCTTTTGAAACGATGTGTTTTTCTTCTTTGGAAACTTGATTTTTATTTTTGTCATTCTGATGTTTGACTTTAGTGGGTCCAAGTATTTGCATTTTTAAACTGTATTATTGTGTGGTGTATGGATGATGTGGGGGGGCAGTGGAGGTGCATGCCATGTCTATATATAGAGGTCAGAGACAACTTTGTAGCATTAATTCTCTTCTGCTGTCTTTACATGGGTTCTGTGAATGGAACTAATGTTATTAGGCTTGCTCAGCACAGGTTTTACCCAGTGAGCCACTCTCACTGGCTCTATACTTAAAATTATTATCATCCTTGGATTTGATTGACTTTTTTTAAAAAAAAGATTGTGTGTGTGTGTGTGTGTGTGTGTGTGAGTGTGTGCACGTACGCATGCCTACACTTGTGTAGGTTTCCATGGGGATCTCCTGGAGCTGGAGTTACAGTTGGGAGCCATCAGACATGGGTGCAGGGAACCGAACCTGGGTCTTATGCAAGAGTAACAATCACTTTTAACTGCTGAACCAACTCTTTAGCCCCCCCCCACCAGTGGTTCTAAAATAAGAAAATTGGTGTTCATTTTTCATTTCCTGGGCAAATTTTTCATCTCCCTTAAAACTTATTTTCTCCCCTTTGTTTTCTTTAGCTCTCCTGGAAGTCCTATTAATTCAGTCCTGGCACTACTCAATCTGTTCTTGTTCCCTCGACTTTTCTCTCACGTTTTAATCTCCTTTGTTTCCTGTTTGCTAGATGTTCCAAGAAAGTGACTCAGACAAACTTCTCCAGCCAGAGTTTGTGCTATTCAAACTTTATTTTCTGCCTTTAATAGGTTTGTCCTCAACAGTTAATTCCTGCTTTATGAACGAGATAGCCTCTCTAATCTTTCTCCAAATCTTAGTTATAATTCTAAGTCATCTTTTATTTGCTACGTGTGCTCTCTAGGACATTCATATAAGTCGGGCCTTATGTGATTCATTCATTGCAAGGCATCCATCCAAAGAACTCTGGGTCAGTGTCTAAAATTCTTAACGGGTCATTTTTAGGGTTACTTTAATCTCTTGAGAAGAACCAAAGAAGAAATACATTTTTAATTTCCATTTAACTTCTCAAATGTCCCCTCCCTCCACTGTCACCTCTCTAAAACCTGTCACACTACCGATAATCCATGTCTGAAATCTCTCCATCACTGTCCAACCCTTCTGAAGGCCCTCAGAAATCCCTGCAGCTTTGCTCCCTCCACCCCCACCCTTCATCCGTTTTCTTTCCTACTGGAATATACAGAGCATAAAAAAAAACTCTTTTTCTGCTAGGTTTTCCTGTATATTCTCTACAATGAAGGAAACCCGGGAGCAGGAAGAAGCTTTTTCCTTTAGAAACTGAATGCAATGAGAAGGAAAAACATGAAGATTCACACTACAATTTCCCTCGCACTTATCCAAGGAACTATTCCAAAGTCTGTCTAAATACAATTCCAGTATTCCATAGTGGCTCCCAGAAACCACTTCTTCAGTTGAGTCCTCCTCTTCTTCCCTCTGGGGTGAGCTTAAAAACTTGTTTATTTATTTTCATATCCTGGAGTTCCTGCTGAGCCTGACTGAATTCGCCAGGAGTTCTTGCCATAAATTTTAGAGCCAGGAAGTAGCAGACATTCCATACTTTCTGCCCAGTATATGTGCTGGGGGGTGGATCTGCTCACCAAGTTTACATCTTTGCTGGCTCTTGTCAGACGGCTTTTTTTTTTTGTTTCATTGTTTTTCAAAACAGGGTTTCTCTGTGTAGCTTTGGAAGCTGTCCTGGAACTAGCTCTTATAGACCAGGCTGGCCTCGAACTCACAGATCAGCTTGCCTCTGCCTCCCAAGTGCTGGGATTAAAGGTGTGTGTCACTACTGTCCTGCTTGGCTTTTTTTTTTTTTTTTTTTTTTTTTTTTTGGTTTTTCGAGACAGGGTTTCTCTGTATTGTTTTAGAGGCTACCCTGGAACTCGCTTGGTAGACCAGGCCAGTCTTGAACTCACAGTGATCCGCCTGCCTCTGCCTCCCGAGTGCTGGGATTAAAGGCGTGCGCCACCAACGCCCGGCGGCTTTTGTTTTTTTAAAGTTATTTTATTTATCATTATTAGCATATGTGTGTGAGTATGCACACACTCATGACAGTCACTGTGTGCAAGTGGAGGCCAGAGGTCAACTTTTGGGCGTTGGTTCTCTTTCTACCTTGTGTCCTGAAGATAAACTCTCAGGCTGTTTGGCTTTTATCTCTCTAGTCCTTGTTCTGTTTATGTTCTTCTTTGTTTGTTTGACACAATGGTCTCGCCATATAACTTGGGCTGGCCTATAGTTAACACACCTTCTGATGTCTGCCTCCTGGTGTACTAGGTCTACAAGAGCAGGCCCCATTCCCTGCTCAAGTGACTCTTCTTGACAACTTGAAGCAAGTCCAGGACCTAGAGAACTGCTTAGGGCTTGGAAACAGCATCTTAGGCTTCATTTCACGTTTGTCTGGGTTTTCAAAAGATTTCAGAACCCATCCCATTCAACTGAAGCAAATCAGAGGAGGCAGTCTTCCAGCTGAGCTCTTGGGAGGACACGCGGTATCTTAGTTTGCTTCCTATTGGTGTGATAAAGACACTGACCATAAGCAACTTGGGGAGGAAAGCGTTTATTTCAGCTTAGGTTTTCAGGTAACAGTCCATCACTGATGGGAGTCAGGGCAGGAACTCAAGCAGGGCAGGATCCTGGAGGCAGGAGCTGATTCAGAGGCCATGGAGGAGTGCTGCTTACTGGCTTGTTCCTCATAGATTGCTGAGCCTGCATTCTTATAGAACCCAGGACCACCTGCCATGGGGTGGCAAATGGCCTGGGCCCTCCCATGTAAATCGTAAATCAAGAAAACTACCCTCAGGGCCTGAAGAGATGTCTCAGAGGTCAAGAGCACAGACTGTTCTTCCAGAGGGTTCAGGTTCAATTCCCTGCACCCTCATGGTGTCTCACATTATCTGTAACTCTAGTTCCAGAGGATGTGATGCCCTCTTCTGGCCTCTGTGGGAACCAGGCATGCACACTGTGCACATACATGTGGGCAAACACTCACACACAAAATACAATGATAAAAAAATTCTTTAAAAAAAGAAAAGAAAATTACTCTAAGACTTAACTCCAGGCCAACCTGATGAAGGCGTTTTCTCTATTGAGTGTCTGTCTTCCTAGATGACTACAGTTTATGTGAAGATGACAAAAAAAAGTCAACTAGTACACATGAATATAGGTTTAGACTGTGCTTATCCAAACCACTACCATGTGCCTCATCTCATCAATCCAGTTTGTAGCTCTGGTTTTGAGACAGGGTCTAATTAAGTAATCCAGGCTGGCCTCGAACACACCATCCTCCTTCCTTGGCCTCCTAGAGGCTGGGATTCGTGAGGTTGCAGTACCAGGCCGTTCTCCAGGTCCTTTCCTCTAGCTTTATACTGCAATCATGTCTGAGCTTTTAGTATTTTATCTTGCTTTTGGAGAACATAGATAATATGGTAGCCTCAGATTAGCTAAAGCAATGGAAGAACTGTGTGGATTGGAATGAGATCTAAAATGATTAAATAATCCAGATTACAAACCAGGGTTACAGGTCTGTAATTGTCAGTAGAGATTCTCAACTCTTAACTGCACTTTAGACTCTCCCGGGGTCATTTAAAAAGTCCACCTGTCTGGCGTTGGTGGCACACACCTTTAATCCCAGCAGTCGGGAGGCGGAGGCAGGCGGATCTCTGTGAGTTCGAGGCCAACCTGGTCTACAGAGCGAGTTCCAGGACTATAGAGAGAAACCCTGTCTCGAAACTTAAAAAAAAAAGTCCACCTGTGCAGGAGTCATCTCTCTAGGAAAGAGGCTCAGGCACTAGTATTTGCTTTATAATACTCCCCAAATGATTGAATGTGCAGGCAAGTTGAAAAACCAGTGTTTGCATGGGTATGGTCCTGTAAGACTTTGAGAGAGTGGGGAGTAGGGTAGGGAACTAGTTCCTGGCTGGTGCTTCTGGTCCTCCTCACCTTTGGCCTTCTTCCCAGCAGATGATGTGCATTGAGAGTTGTTACAGTCTTCACAATTAGGGAGTGCCCTCCATTCTCACTGACACACTGATAAACTGGCATGTGGATTGCAACAGTGGGCCAAGCTGCTGTTCTCTCCCAGTTTATAAATCTATCCATAAAACCTACTTTTGCTGACACAAGGCTCATGAAAACCTCTCCTGATAGTCACTTAATGTATGCCCAGTTCTTTGTGCTATTTCATTGGTATCTCTAGTCACAGAATGAAGTCTTTTTTTTTTTGGTTTTTCGAGACAGGGTTTCTTTGTATTGCTTTGGAGGCTGTCCTGGAACTAGCTCTGTAGACCAGGCTGGCCTCGAACTCACAGAGATCCGCCTGCCTCTGCCTCCCGAGTGCTGGGATTAAAGGCGTGCGCCACCAACTCCCGGCTAGAATGAAGTCTTTTGACCTGGTACTTTAAGAACTGTTTCTCACACACTTTGTACATTTCTGGTGAGCCCACATTGTCACAAACCTCACAGAGGCTACTGAGCCATGGGAGCTCATGGTGCCATTGGAATCATGGAGGGTCCTAGGAGGGTCTTGGGCAAAGGCAATCATTTTTTTCTTTTGGTTTTTTCGAGACAGGGTTTCTCTGTGGCTTTGGAGGCTGTCCTGGAACTCGCTCTGTAGACCAGGCTGGCCTTGAACTCACAGAGATCCGCCTGCCTCTGCCTCCCGAGTGCTGGGATTAAAGGCGTGTGCCACCAACGCCCGGCCAAAGGCAATCATTGTTGGTCATAAATTTCCTGTCTCCACCTAGGGACAAGTTCAGTTTCTTAAGAAAGTGCACATGGGTAGGGTAGAAGTTAGGTGCTGTCCTCGGGAGGCAGAGGCAGGCGGATCTCTGTGAGTTCGAGGCCAGCCTGGTCTACAAAGTGAGTTCCAGGACAGCCTCCAAAGCCACAGAGAAACCCTGTCTCGAAAAACCAAAAAAAAAAAAAAAGAAGTTAGGTGCTGTCTGTCTCTGTCTCTCTGTCTCTGTCTCTCTCTCTCCTTCTCCCTCTGTCTTTATCTCTCTCTGTCTCTGTCTGTCTGTCTGTGTGTGTGTGTGTGATTGTGTGTTCTCCTGCATATGCATGTTGAGAACAGAGCAGGTGGGGGGTGTCTGTCTTTCTCTTTCCCAGTCTGCCTTATTACCTGGTTTCTCATTGAACCAGAAGTTTGCTATTTGGGCTGGATAGGTTGGCTAGTGAACTTTCAGGACACCACCCCCTAATTCTAGAGTTACAAGCACGTGCAGCTGTGCTTGGCACTTTCCTTGAGTGCCAGAGATTTGAATTCGTGTCCTGTTGCTTACAGACCAAGTGCTCTTACCCACTGAACTATTATCCTGGCTCTGGGGATAGGTTTTAAAAGACATATGACTTACAACTTCAAATTTTCAGACATGTATAATACATATTGGTTTCGTTTTCTGTCTTGTATGTACAGTTGTAACAACATATTCTCCCTAGCTTCACCAGTCTGTCTCTATGAGGTCTTAACACTTGGGCTATCTGGGATTAATGTAAGATCTGTCATGGCTTGGGTTTGGACAACTTCTGTTTTTAGCATCATGATAGTCTGATGTTCAATAAGAATGTTTTCTGATTTAGGTTTAATGTGAAAAATTTAATCTGAAGGTCAGTTGCATATAGAAACCCAAATGTAGTTCAGGTCCTACAGAGAAGGGACAAGACAACCAACAGCTGTTCTCTATGTGAAATTTTTCTCTATTACTGTTTGTTTTTGTTTTTGACAAGATTTCACTATGTAGCCCTGTCTGTACTGGAACTAGCTATGTAGACCAGGCTGGCCTTAAACTCACAAAGATTTGCCAGGTTCTTTTTTTGTTTTTTCCAGTCAGGGTTTCTCTGTATTGCTTTGGAGACTGTCTTGGAACTAGCTCTTGTAGACCAGGCTGGCTTTGAACTCACAGAGATCCACCTGCCTCTGCTTCCCGAGTGCTGGGATTAAAAGTGTGTGCCACCAACACCTGGCCTCTCTCTTTAGCTTTTGCTTGGAAAAGGAAGTTTTGGGGAGATTCAGAGAGGGAAGAGGTGAAGCATTCACACTCAATCTTCAGTCTAGCAAATACACAGGTAGGGGTGTGTATGAGTGAGTGAGTGTGTGTGAATGAGTGAGTGTGTATGAGTATGTGAGTGAGTGTGTGTGTGTGTGTGTGTGTGTGTGTGTGTGTGTGTGTGTGTGTGTGTGTAAGTGCTCTCCCATAGTCTCCTGCCCCAGCCTCCTGACTTCTGGGAACCACTGTTCTGGTTAGTTTCATGTCAACTTGACACAAGCTATAGTCATTGAGAGGAGGGAACCTCTATTGAGAAGATGCCTCTTTAAGGTTGGGCAAGCCTGTAAGGCACTTTTTTAGTGGTTTTTCAAGACAGGGTTTCTCTGTACGTAACAGCTCTTGCTGTGCTGGAACTCGCTCTGTAGACCAGGCTGGCCTTGAACTTAGAGATCTACCTGCCTCTGCCTCCTGCCTCCTGAGTGCTTGGATGCATTTTTAAGTTAGTAATTGATGGGGGAGGGCCCACTGTGGGTGTTACCAACCTGAGCTGTTTGTCCTGAGTTCTATAACAAAGCAGGCTGAGTAAACCAGTATGCAACACTTCTCTGTGGTGTCTGCATCAGCGCCTACCTCTAGGTTCCTGCTCGGACTTCTTTCGATGATGAACATGATGAACAGTGATTCGGAGCTGCAAGCCAAACAAGCCGTTTCCAACCCAAGTTGCTTCTAGTCACGGTGTTTGAGCCACCACAGCCAGTAAGCACCCTTGAACCACTCTTTGCATTCTTACCTTCTATGGGCTCAGTGTCCATGTCTCCCCTTTTGTCACAGGCTGCCAATTACACAGCATTTGGTTCCCCTCATGTGTGGTGGTGAGGCAGAGGAAGCAGCAGATTAATTGTGACTGAAATAGATTTTGGGCCTAGTTATGTCCAAAGATTTCATGCCTTCCTTTTCATCTTTTAGTTATATTTTGTTGTGGATTTTGAGACCACAGGTATCACTCTGTGGCTGTCCTGCAGCTTACTGTGTGGTGTAGGCTCCTCTCACACAGTTTTCCTGCCTCAGCCTCCAAGTGTTGTGACAAGCACATGCCATCCTATCAGCGTTAGTTGTTTTCCATGCTGGGAACAAAGCCCTCTCTCATTCTGTCAGCCTTGACCTGGAGTAGGCTCCTCACAATGGGCTGCAAAGGCGAAAAGGCACACGAAGCCACCCTTTAAGCACCAGTGGCAATGCTGGTATTTCTTGTGTTGATTGAGTTTGGTGCCTGGCTAATGGCCCTGAGTGTCTTCAGATCTTCCTTCAGTTTCATCTGTGGGCTCCCACTGCTGTTTGAGAGCTCTTGCTTGGGTGACTGTGGGTGCTGTCTGGATAGAGTGACAGCTCGTGTGGACTGTCTGCTCCTGGGGAAGTTTCAGGCAGGAAGTAACTCTTTTTGCTGTCTACTGCTTAGATAGACAGACAGACAGACAGAAATTTGCATGCAGTCTTCAAAATGACTACCTGGAAGACTGTCCACGGTCCCGCCATGTTCCCCACAGTCGTTGCTTTCTGACTCTGCCGCTCCTCCCTTCTCCCTGTCTTCACACGTGTGATCCTGCTTTGTAACTTTTCTTTAAGAGTAAGTACTTCAGCACGCCTGCTTCACAATATTGAGCAATGTTTCAGGCTTTTAGAAGACATTTAGGTACTTCTGATCAGTTTGCCATTTTTAGTGGGATGCTAGGAGGTTGCCTGGAAAGGGAGTAGGCTCTCTGTCAACACAAGCTTTTATGTTCAAATAGAGGGCAGATGGAGGATATTCAAGTGTGTGACAGGGAATTGCTCTGCATCAACGAGCATCACACACTTTTGAGTATGATCTATGCAAACAACTGCGGTTACCAGGAAAACACATTCTATGACATTCACATCGCATATACAAGAGCATCATTAATGCTTATCCTGTGTGGCCGACTGTGATTTTTCTATTGTGTTTCATTATTTGTCTAAATGTGACACAAAAGCCCAGGAAACAGAAGAAGAAATCGGTGAACTGGACTGAATAGAAATGAAAACCTATTGTGAAAAGGAGTCTATCAGGAGACTGAAAGGTTGGACCATACCTCAGTTGATAGAGTGCTTGCCTAGCATGCCTTAGGTCCTGAGTTCAATCCTCATCATCACAGAAACTGGTTATGTGTAGGCAAGAAGTTTGTAAGTTCAAGGGCATTCCGTTACACTGAAAGTTAGAGGTCTGACATACTCAATCAGAGCGAAAGAGAGAGAAATGACACCTCACAAAATGAGGAAAATATTTGCAAATTATAGATCTGATGACAATTAACATATAAAATACAGAAAGAACTCAACTCCTAGATCCTCCCCATCTTCCGTGAGCTGGAGGGAGTTGGGGGAGGGGAAGCTATGATAAGAATATACTGTATGAAAAATTCTTCTTCACTAAAAAAGGAAAAAGGAAGAAAGTTAAGAACTCAACAGCAAGCAAGCCAACAACCCAATTTTAAAACAGGCAAAGACTTAGACATTTTCTGCTGGCCATATGTAAATGGCCAGCAGGCATATGGAAAGATGCTCAACATCATCAGTCATTAAAAATGCAAATTGAAACCACAGTGAGATCCTATCTCATACTTGCCAGGATGGCCGCCATCCAAAGCATGGCGGATAACAAGTGTTCTGAAGGACATGGAGAAATTGGAAGCCCAGGCATTGCTGCTAGGAATGTAAAAGGGTGCAGCTGCTGTGGAAACAGTTCCATGGCTCTAAGAAAGTTAACCATAGAATTGCCATATGATCCAGCGATTCTACCAGTAGGTAGATATCAACAGAGAATTGAAGCCAGGGCCCAAAAGGATGTTTATGCACCAATGTTGATGGCAGCATTACTTACAATAGCTAAAAAAAAAAAGATACATAATTCAAACGATGGGCAAACGAATGGATTAAAATATGGGGTCTTTCCATATGCTGGAGTACTGTTAATAATGAAATTCTGATACCTTGTCCAATGTGAATTAACCTTGAAATGTCCTGCCAAGTGAAACAAGCCAGGTGTGAGGAGGGTCAACCACTATTATTTTAGTTACATGAGACAGAGACACACAGTGGATGAGAGGCCGCCAGCTGCAAGTCATAGCAGGTGGGCACACCCAAGCTCTGAAGGCTGAGGCAAGAGAATTGCAGTGACTTAAAGACCAGTTTGGGCCACACAATAAAATTTAGCACCGTGTTCAGAGTAAAACCCTGTTACAATAAAACCTCACAATAACTCTCTCCCCAACTAAAAAAGGAGGACATCAGGGGCTGGGGGCAAGGAGTGGGGGGATATTAGGAAGTTTTTGCTTAAGATACAGTTTCTTCTTGAGATAATGAGAATGTTCTAAAAACAGACAATGATGGTTAAATAATACTGAAAATACATAATGGTTAAATAACACTTGAAATATACGTAGTACCATTGAATTGTAACTTAAAATGGTTGTCATGAAAAATTCCAATATATGTATTTATTATACATATAATTTCATCATGATATAAAATATTTATCACAACCTACCAGATTGATTTCCTGGGCCACTAATATGGCACATACTTTAAAATGAAAAAGACCTCTAGATGGTGATTAATATTTACAACTGCTCAGATATTTTAATTTATAACAGGAAGAAAGGGTTAAAAGTTGATAGCTGATACATTGTGAATTATCCACCCGTGGGCAAGCATAGAATTTAGTAGGCACAAATAGTACAATGTTTTTTGCATCTATCAATGGTGATACTGCCTGAGAGGGCTTTTCTTTTAAAATGGCTGCTGTCCTCTCTGGGTAATACAGGATAATGTAAAAATGTACATGTTGTTATGATATAATTTGTCATTATGTTCAAATCTGTGACTATTTAGAAAAGAAAAGCATACCAATCGCTTGGAATGGTAGTGGAAGTGTATCTTTTTGTAAAGTTACTGTCAGCACTAATCTGGCCATTCCCATTGACTAGAAGGTTTGGTGCCAGATGTTTTTATTCCCAGCTTGTGCTGTTTCTGAAGAGGAAGGGATCAGCTCAGAGAGAGGCTGCCTCCTGGGGGATTGGTGAGCATTCTCACTAGGAGCACCAAAAATTCCCTTTCAGGTGCTTTTGGGCGCTAATATTTCCTCTAGTCATAGGGCATTTCCTTCTCCCTACGCCGCAGGCTTCATTTGAACAGTGTAGGCAGAGTGTAGCGTTCCCATGAGGCTGTGGCAGGAAGTTTCTGGACCAGATTCCAGTGATCCCTGCAAGGCCTGGGTGTGAGCTACACTAATGACCTGCCTCTGATGATAAAAGTCGGGAGATGTTCCTTCTGAGATTAGATTACAGAAAACAAGGACTTCTGTCTGGCTCATGGACTTGTCTCTTGCTTGTTTGTTTTGAGTGGGGCTAACTGCTCTCTTGCCACCTATTTTATGGAGCTGTCCCCATGCTGAGAACAGCCAGCTGTGCTCACCAGTCCATGAGAAACTGAGGCTCTTGGGGAACCAACAGCTCATGAGAAACAATACCCAGCCAACAACTATATGAGCGAACTTGAAACTTTCCCCCATGGTGCCTTTGGATGAGACCACAAGTCTGGCCGATACTCTCATGGCAAGCCCGCAGTGAGAGACCCTGATACTTGAGTCACAGAAACTGAGAAAATGACATTGTTCTGTTCCATTACATTTTGGAACTATTTCTTGTGCAGATAATGTAAATAGGTAATCCAGGGACCACCAACAGCTCATTATTTAGACAAAAAACAAATTCAAACGCTTCAGGAGTCTCCTGTGTGAGTTCCACTTCATAAGCTTCAGGAAAGATTTTCCACTGTGCTCACTTATTGAACTTGCTACACTTAGCCTTTCCAGAGAAGTAATTCTAGAAGCTTCTGAGGCCATTCACAGTCTGTGTTCTTGTGAAGAGTCTATCACAAAAGGTAGCTCTAGCTGAGTATGGCCGTACACACTGAAATGGCAGCACTTGGGAGGCTGAGGCAGGGGGATTGTGGATTTGAGAGCAGCCTGAGTTATATTGGTATTAGACCAATAAGCTCTTACTCTCTCACAACACTAAATAAAAAAGCAAATCATTGTCATACATCTTGCAAATGAGCATTTCACTGTTACGCATACTTCCCAGAGCAGCACATATTATTTTTAGATTAATTTGTAGTTGTAGGAATATCACACGAACGCGTTCTCTTTATGAAGTACGTGTGTTATAAATAGAACCCTCTTTGACAGTAACCTGATCTCGGGCCTCTTCTTCCCACCTCTCGCTGCCTGCGCTTACGAATTTGGAGTCAGTCTTTCCACACCCAAAGCAAACGTATGTGCTTATTCGTTGCCTTTTTCCCACTTAACCGTCTCGTCTAGTTTTGAACAGAATATTACCTAAATCATGAGATGTCCATTTGGAGATTATATTACAAAAAACAGGAACTTGAAACACACTTCTATCTTTAGTATCTTTTAGTATCAAGTGAGAACCGTTATTCTGTTTTCCTACTAATGACCTTTGGGGGTGTTTCTGGGCTCTCTCCATTCTCCCCAGTGCTTCAGTTGTACACGTCCCACCTGTCTGTTCCAGAGTGTTTTCCTAGGGCAGACACTTTCAATCATATAATACGTACATTTCAAAGTCTTACACACGATGCCAAGTTGTTCACCCAAATGGCCACGCAATATATACTTCCCGCAGTAAGGAAAGGGCCTGGCGGCTCTAAGCCTGGCTGAGCTGTCCTATTTTTCCAGTCTAGGATTTCTTGTGGTTTTTAGCTTGCATCCCCCTGTTCATGCAATTAAAAAAAGAACCCATTGGCAGACCCTCTCCCTTTCTATAGGACTTCTGTGAGAGGAGTTTAGTGTGCCCTGGTGAGGGTGGGAAGCAGGGAGTGGCATTTCAGCCTTGGTGCCAACTACTCAGGGAAGTCCCGTACCATTCTGAGAACACCAGCTGCCTGGTGTTGATAGCACCAGGACAGCTTGTGAGAAACTGAGCAGCCTGTCGCTCCCTCCGGGGTGATGAAGAGCTGCTGGGTTCAGCCAGGCCATTAATCCAGTGGGAGTCACTGGGTTTATCCAGTAGACCTGCAAGTGAAAGATAAAGCCTTGTCTCTGATTGATACATAATATGTTGAGGATACGGCTGGAAGTCAGCGGGGTTCCTCTGCTTGCAAGGTAATGGAAAACTCTAGGTGTTTGGCCAGGCAGCACCACAAAGGGCCTAGGCCTGCAGAGACTAGGTTTTTTGACACCCCACATCTGCAAATTAATAGAATTTAGGATTGGATAGCAAACTGCAAAATAAAGGCTCTAGGTAAGCCTCAACCCTGCCCCCACCCCCCTCAAGTATGTATGCTTGTGTGTTTAAAATCCATTCTCTTCTTTTTGGCTCCCTTTCTTTGCTATAGATAAAGATGGATAAACTTGCTGTGTGGACCTTAGGTTACAGCATTGCTGTGGAATAGGAGAACACATCAGATCCAAACAGATCTTTATCTTGGAGCTAGATGTGGAAACCGGGGAGATGTTGAGAAACATGGGTCTATTTTATGTTGTTAGGGGAAATCACATCACTTTAGACAGCAGAGTTCTTGGACATAGGTGTATGAGAAGACAGACCTGAAACGATGGAGTTTTGTGGGAGAGGGGGTTACTATTTAACGTTCATTCATTCATCCTTCCTAAGAACAGGCATGATTGCTCCCGGGCAGTTCCCAGGGTGTGTGCAATCTCAGTGGAATGATAAATCCAGAATCTGGCAGAACTCCCACTACAGAAACCAAAGAGGCCCCTGAAGACGCCATCTGGCAGATTCTTCCTCTAATCTCTGCAATAGGGCCAGGGTGCCAGCATGTCGCATAAAGTATGTGAAGATGACTCATTCTTCTGGAACTTTTAATCCTTTAATCCTAAACGGAGTGAAGCAAGTCTATTCATTCCTGAGGCAGTGCTGGGGGGGGGGGCTGTCCAGTTTTACCAGCTGCAGAGGTGCTCTGGAGCTCCTCAGCTTGGCCTGCGATCATTTCTCGAGCACATTGCAAATTATTGACCTCTGGGGCTGTCTCCAATGCAGCTGCTATGAGTGTTCTTGCATTTCCCTTTTGGTGCAAATGTTCACGTTTCTCTTAGGCATGTACCCAGGAGTAAGACTGCTGGTTTGTAGCTGTAATAGAGATTACAATATGCATCTTTGATTTCCCAAAGTCTAATGTTAACTGGCATTTTTGTCTACTTCTCAGACAATTTGAGGACTCTACAATATTCTATTTATAGTCCCTTCCCTGAACTATATGCCGCCATAGCCATAAGGCATTATTGTGTTGAGTAACCATAGGGGATTGGTTTCAGGGACTCCTTGAATATCAAAATGCTTGAGTCCTGTATTAGTCTCTTTTCTCTTTTCTTTTTTTTTTCTTTTTGCTGAGATAAAACACCATTACCTACGCAACTTGTAGAGAAAGAATTTACTCAGGCTTATGATTCCAGGGCACAGAGTCTGTCATGGCGGGGAGGCATGAAAGTACACACAGGCATGGTGGAGTTGACAGCTCACATGTGCAACTGGAAGCCTGAAATGGAGTATGAAGTAGAAATGACCCAAGTCTTTATATCTATCCGTCCATCCGTCCGTCTGTCTATCTATGTATCTGTCAATGTACTCATCCACCCATCCATCAATCCATCCTTCCATCCATCTATCTATTTTATGAGTAAGGATTTCTCTTTGTAGCCCTGGCTGTCCTGAATCTCGCACCACCATGCCCAGCTGGCTCAAGTTTTTAAATTCTCAAAATCCACCTCCAGTGTCACATTTTCTGCATTAATAAGACTGACTTCCTAAGCCTTCCCGAACAGAAGTACCAACTGGGGACCAAGGATTCAAATGCCAAGAGTATTGGGAACGTTTCTCATTTAAACTACCACAGGTCCCGTATGGAAAGTGGGATTGTATTTGTAAAGACCCTACTTACACTTGCCTGTATACTTTATTGTATTTACCTATATTTTAATATTTATTATTTTGTGTGTGTCACATTTTCCTGTATACGTTATTGTTTTTTAACATATATTTTCTTAATAACAAAATCTCAGAATCAGATATTTGGGCTAAAGTTGAAGATAGAGAAGCAAAGCGGCCAGGCACTAGAGAGTTCTTACCTCTACCAGTCTCAGACTGAAGGGATGATCCTGTCCTCAGACTACATAGCCAGACTGCATCCTCAGCCTACACTGCTCCTCAGACTGCATCTCTCTCCTGTCTCCTCTCAACTTACATTCTTCTCTCCCCCCAGCCATACCACTCCTGTCTTCATCTCCTTCATGCTGAGATTAAAGGTGTGCCCCTCCAAGTGCTGGGATCACCTTTGTGTGAGCTCTGTTTCTCGTTTAGACTGGGTGGCCTTGAGCTAACAGAGATCTGTCTGTCTCTGTCTCCCGAGTGCTGGGATTAAAGGCGTGTGCCACCACTGCCTGGCCTCTATGTCTGACTAGTGTGGTTAACTTTGCACTCTGATCTTCATTCAGGTAAGCTTTATTTGTTAGATCATAAACAAAACATCATCATATATTTTAAATTTTTTATTTGTTATTTTATGTGTGTGTGTGCCTGTGTGTATGTATGTGTACCATGTGCCTGGCTGGTACCCAGGGATGTCAGAAGAGGGCATCAGATATCCTGGAACTGAAGTAAGAGATGGAACCCAGCCAGGTTCTCTGCAAAGGCAGTAAGTACTCTTAACTGCTGAGTCATCTCTCCAGTTTCTTAGAGAGAGGGTCTCATTTTCAAGGCTGGCCTCGAACTTCATATGTAGCCTTGAACTTCTGATCCTTTTGACTCTTCCCCGAGTTCTGGAATTCCAGGCTGATATTAACACGCCTGGCTTTATATGGTTCTAGACATAGGACGCAGGACTTTATCCCTGCTAGACAAGCATGCTACCAACCAAACTACAGTCTATACACACTCATACTCTTATAAACTACATCTCCATATTACTCAGAATACTTAATGCAATATAAATGCTGTGTAAATCATTGCTATGCTGTATTGCTTTGGGACAAATGATAAGAAAAAGCTAATGCACATTTAATACATAATTAATACATATTAGTAAGTCACCACAGCCCCACTAGGCACTCTTTTGAAAAAGATATTTTCAACCCACAGTTGCTCATAGCCCTTACCAGATGGCTGTAAGTGCTGAGTTCTGGCAACACAGTCTCCTTCCTTTGTACCTTTGGCTATAAGGGTGGCCGGAACTTCCTGCTGTACTTAATTTCTGGGATGTTGCATCATCTAAGCTTATCTACCACCTATATAATAAATTCCTTGTCTAAATTTGCACTTGCTATTCAGAGCTTGTGGCACACACCTTCAGTCCCAGCACTCAGGAGGCAGAGGTAGGCAGAGCTCTGTGAGTTTGAGGCCAGCCTGATCTACATAGTAAGGCTATCCAGAACAATCAGGGTTACATAAAGAGATCCTGCTTCAAAGACTCAAAATAAAATATTAATAAAAAACCACCATACACATTTTTTGCCTTTGTTGGAAATGTCTAGAGTGATGTTTCTTTTGCTGAATGATATAAGATCTAAAAGTTATCTCTCAGTGGCTTTAAAATTTTTTCCAAGTTGGGCCTCAAATTCGACTCTGGGCACCACATGGTGGCTCATAACCATCTCTAGCTCCAGTTCCATGGGAACCAACTCCCTCTTATGCCTTATGTGGGCACCAGGCATGCTCATGGTACACAGATACACATGCACTCAAAACACATACATAAAATAAAAAATTATAAAAATCCAATGTTTCTCCTGTTCTTAAAGTATAACCACATGATTGGTTTGTTAATCTTTAATGCACTTATTTTAAAATATTTTTTAGATTGCTCTATCATTCCTAGTTTTTCTTTCTATTTTTTTAGAGACAGGTTTCTCTGTGTAACATCTCTGGCTGGCCTTGAAATTGCTCCATAGACCTTGTTTCTTTTATAGAAGTCCTTACACATGCTGGGTGTGTTGTCTTTCTTTCCAGGTGCTCAGGTTCACTGAGGCCTTTGTAACTGTCATTGAGTGCTCATCTAACATGGAAGCCTGCCCCCCTTTTTTCTATCCCCCCACTCCTCTCTCCTCTCTTCTTCCCTCCCTGGAAAGTGGTTATGCGATTGCTTCATCATATTATGCTCAGGAATAAATGCAGCAGCTCCGGGGAACATCACCATTTGGGACCAGGAGCTCACATGGAGTGCATTCCTGGTGGTCACTCTGCCAGCATTTCTGCCTTTTCCTTTGTCACAGCTGAGAAGTTGTTTCTAGCTAGGTGAGGAATCTTCCGGCCTGTTAAATGTGAACTTAACAGGTGGAGTCAGGTCAGTTTCCGCTCTCCCACAGTGACTGGGGTGCTACTTCTTCATTTCTCCATTGGAGTTTTCCCCATGAGTCTCAAATCCTACACTCTCTCTGCTTGATCCTGGGATCTGTGGACCCATGCAATAAGCATCTCACTATAACCAGGGATTTCCTCTTTGTTTCTAGTTCTTGGTTTTTGTTACATTTAAAATTTATTTTATTTGTCAGGCGTTGGTGGTGCACACCTTTAATTGAAGCAGAGGCGGGCAGATCTCTTGAGTTTGAAGCCATCCTGGTGTACAGAGCGAGTTTCAGGTCAGATTCCAAAACTATACAGAGAAACCCTATCTTGAAAAACAAACAAAAAATAAATTTATTTTATTGAGATGGAGTCTCTCTATGTAGGCCTGGCTTTTCTGGAACTCACTATGTAGATCAGGCTGGCCTCAAGTCACAGAGATCTGCCTGCCTCTGCCTGCTGTATGGTGGAATTAAAGACATGAATTACTAGTTAGTTTCTGGGTTTTTTAATTACATTCCTGGGTATCTTCTAAAACAATATAATTCTGTATGGTTTTGAAACAGAGGGAAGAACCTTTATCGTACAATTTCCCTGAATCAGTCCAATATTTAAAAACAGT
Source organism: Mesocricetus auratus (assembly GCF_017639785.1). Lineage (NCBI taxonomy): Eukaryota > Metazoa > Chordata > Mammalia > Rodentia > Cricetidae > Mesocricetus > Mesocricetus auratus. Next base: position 40,939,365 of record NW_024429188.1, on the reverse strand, counting down.
GTTCTCTAAAAATTTGGGGCTCAACGTGTGGGGTCTGTGGTGGTTTCTTTTGAAACCAATTTTTTAAAAAATTCAGATGTTTCTTTTCTTTTAAAAATTATTTATGTATGTATATGAGTGTTTTGTCTATATGTACACCTGCATACCAGAAGAGGGCACTGGATCTCATGGGACTACAGTTATAAGCCACCATGTGGTTGATGGAATTGAACTCAATACCTCTGCAAGAGCAGCCAGTACCGTTAACCACTGAGCCATCTCTCTAGCCCTTTAGATGTTTCTCTTCTTAAAAAAGTATTTCATTTTATGTGTATGGGTATTTACTGGGAACCAAACCTGGGTCCTCTGTAAGAACAGTATGAGCTCTTGACAATTGAGCCATCTCTCTGAGCCCTGGCTTCTAGTTTAAAAAAATCTGTGTTTTATGCTTGCAGTGTTTGGTTGTGTACTTAGCTCTTTCAGGAGCATCCTGGGAGTAGCCTGAGTGGTGATGGGTTTCAATAGGACTAACTGGCAGAGCGGGTGCTCCCACAGGAGCACTGTGGATACCGTGTGAGCCTGTGTCTTCCCCCGACGAGGGCCACACTCTTTCTTAGGTGAAGAATTTTAGTGGTATCTGACAGAACCCATGTGTTTCTTTAAACAGAGACATCATTTTATTTTTGCTTCTTATTGAGGAATGGAGTTAAGTACTTAAAAGTGCACCCCTGTAGTATTCACACTTGTTTAATCACCTGCCAGATCAAATATAATTATTTCCAACCTTGCAGAAGTTCTTTGTGACTTCTTCCTGTCAGTATCCATTTCCTCCTTCCATCAGAGGTTGCCACGTCCTCTGGTTTCTATCGCTACTGATTAGCTTCCTGCTTTTGACATTACACATATGGAATTACACCATATGTGTCTGACTTCCTTTGTTGAATGTAATGTCTATTGCCTTTTTCCTTCTGGATGTGTAAACAAATATTTTATGTTAAAGGGTAGCATGCAAGTGGATGACTAGACCACAGTATTTTCTTATTGACAACTATTTAGAATGTTTTACTAATTTTTGAGAATGTTGTTGGTGCATACAGTGTTCTTTTTTGTTTGTTTGTTTGTTTGTTTTGAGACAGGGTTTCTCTGTGTATCTTTGGCTGTCCTGGAACTTGCTCTGTGGAGCAGGATGGCCTCGAACTCACAGAGATCCTCCTGCCTCTGCCTCCCAGGTGCTGGGGTTAAAGGCTCGAGCAACAACTGCCTTGTTCGTTCATACAATATATTTTAATGACATTCACACCTCTCCCATCCCCTGTGTCTGCCTGGTTCCACTCCGCTACCCCTTCTAACTTCATTTCCCCCTTAAAAAAATAACCCATTTAGTTCAATTTGTGCTGCCCATATATCCATAGGTGTGGAGCCGCTCACTCATTTACTGGATTATGGTCAGCCTACCAGGGACTACTTGCCTTTTCCTCTCCCAGAATCCCATAGCTTGTTAGTTAGGGGTAGGAGCCCCTGAACCCCTTCGCACTCCATGCTAGAAGGCTAACTGACTTGATATTGCACAGGTTTGTGCCGGCAACCACATGCTGTTCATGAGCACAGCAGTCCTGTCGAGTCCGGAGCACACTGCTTTGCTTTGGTCTTCTGTGACTTCTGGCATTTAAAATCTTTCTGAGACAGTCCATTAACAGACGTTTTTGTCATCCAGTTTTTAATTATCCTAAGTAAGACTCTATATATAGACAGTCTCCTGTATGGCTCCCTCGCCCCAGACAGGGTTTCTCTGTGTAGCCCCAACTGTCCTGGAACTCACTCTGTAGACCAGGCTGGCCTTGAACTTACAGAGATTTGCCTGCCTCTGCCTCACGACTGCTGGGACTAAAGGTGTCCACCACCACCACCTGGCTCTTATATGTCTGCATGCTTGTTCTTGTCTCTCAGGATGAAACCTAGGAGAGTGTTGAGTTGTAGAGTAGGCATGAGTTGAGGCTATATAGGTACAGCCCATTTTCCTGGAGTGATTGTACCAACATTCATTCTCATCTGCAATGCAGAATAGTTTTGATCCATGTTTTATATTTAGGTATTCTGGTGGGTTTATAGTGGTGTCTAGTGGTTTTAATTTGCATTTCCCTGATGCATGGTGACATTGATGGCTGTGACAGATTGGGTCTTCAAAAGTGTTGACAGCATCTTATTGCATCTAATCTTACAATGGAACTTTGATATTCCTCCTGAGAGCTAAAGCCCATGTTCCCATTCGGGATCTTGTGATTATGACAGAAATGGTGGCACATCGCATCTGAGACCAGGTCCTAAAAAGCATTTTACTATTTTTTTAATATCCTCTTAGGGCTATGAGCATCCATATAAACAGTAAAACTAACTGAGGTCACGTGCTATAAAGAAGCACAAAGTAGGTCCTATAAGAAGATATGATAATCAGAATGGAGGTTCATGCTTGGAAGATCTGTGAGTTCCAGGCCAGCCTGGTCTACATAGAGAGTTCCAGGACATAGACAGACCCTGTCTCAGAAAACAAAACCTAACAAAGGATTTGTGGAGAGCCCTTGAGACTAAGTAAGTAGATAAATAATGCCAGCCATTCCCCAGCCCACCCATCTCTAACCACTATTTCACTAGATACCCTAATATGTTTAGACATGTCTCAGGACACATTTTACAATATGTGGAGACATTATTTTTGATTGTTACAACTAGGGATTGGGACTGCTGTTGGTGTCTAGTGGACAGAGACTAGGAATGCTGCTAAATTTCCCACAGGACACAGGACAGCCCCACACAACAAGAAATTGTCTGGGTCCCAAATGTCCACTGAACGAATGTTGAGAAAACCTAGTTCCATTTACACAGTCTACTAAATTTGTTACATAGCAACATTAGGAGGAGCAAACACACAGGCAGAGGTGAACTTATGAAAAAATGTACATAGTTCATAGATGCCTGGGAGGGCCAGAATGCTAGACTGAAGGACAGACTCCTCAGCTCTCAGGAATGCTCTAAGCGCACCACCACATACGTGAGTAAACTCCACCATGTAGTGGACACAGACCCATTGCTTGCATCTGTGATGCTGAGGACCAGCGTCATGGAGCTCTGCATGGTGCATGCCAATGCTACCCCTGCCCCAGATTTCCGGTTTTTTTTCCACTGCCCACTTTTGAGTCATTCTGACTTTGGGATATTGGGTGGATGAGCCTTAGATCATATGTGAATTCTCTGACTTCTAGCAGGAAGGTAAGACTAAGGAAGGATGTCTTGAAGATGCACAGAAGCTAGAGACTAAGGAAGGATGTCTTTTTTTTTGGTTTTACGAGACAGGGTTTCTCTGTATTGTTTTGGAGGCTTTCGGTCCAGCCTGGCCCCGAACTCACAGAGATCCGCCTGCCTCTGCCTCCCGAGTGCTGGGATTAAAGGCGTGGGCCACCACCGCCCAGCTAAAGAAGGATGTCTTAAAGATGCACAGAAGCTAGAGACTAAGGAAAAACAGAAGTAATTCAAATGTACTCACACAAGAATTGGTGGAGTCTGCAAACTGTTACTCTGCAGCTTCTAGTGAGTGTCCCAGAGCACAATGTCAGGGGACTTCTGTTTTTTTTCTTTAAACTTAAGCAAAAAGTTAGTGTGTGGCATTCACAAGACTCTGTATTCCATGCCCAGCACCACACAAACTAGTGTCTTAGTTACTTTTCTGTTGTTGTTATAAAACACCATGACCATAGCAAATTATAGAAGAGAGTTTATTTGGGGCTTACAATTTTGGAGGGCAGGTGTAGAACTCACACTTTGATCCATAAGCACAAGGGCAGAGAGAGAGAGAGAGAGAGAGAGAGAGAGAGAGAGAGAGAGAGAGAGAGAGAGAGAGAGAGAGAGAGAGAGAGAGAAGAGAGAAAGAGAGAAAGAGAGAGAGAGAGAGAGAGGATACTGAATCACATGAGTCTTTTGAAACCTGAATCCCCAACCCTGTATGACACACTTGTCCAAACAAGACCACACTTCCTAATACTTCCCTAACAGTTCCACTAACTGGGGATTTTTAAAAAATTTTATTAAAATAAATCATGTCTTAGAAACATGCATGCTTCACATGTCAATCCCAGCTCCCTCTCCCACCCCTCCTCCCTTGTCCCTCCCCCAGCCCTCCCCCAGACCCTCCCCCAATCCCCACATCATTCCCCAGGGAGGGTGAGGCCCTCCTGGGGGATCTCCAGAGTCTGTCATTTCATCCAGGGCAGGATCTAGGCCTCTCTGTACGTGTCCAGGTTGAGAAAGCATCCCTCATTGTGGGATGGGCACCCAAAGTTCATTTGTACACCATGGTAAACACTGATCTACTACCCAAGGCCCCCGAGATCTCCGAGGCCTCCTCACTGACACCACATTCAGGGGGTCTGGATCAGTCCCCTGTTGGCCTCTCACCCATGAGTCTGGGGTTCAAGAGCTCCCCCTTGTCCGGCCATCTGTCTTTGTGGGCTTTACCAGCACGGCTCTGGAACCATTCTTATTCAAACTATCACAACTTGGAATGGTAGTGAATGCCTGTAAACTCAGCACTGGGGAAGGATCAAAGCAAGGATTCAAGGTCATCCTTGGCTACTGTGCTGGCTAGTCTTAATATCAACTTGACACAAAGATATAGTTATCTGAAAGGAAGGAACCTCAATTGAGATAATGCCTCCATAAGATTGGGCTGTAAGCAATTCTGCAGGGCAATTCTTTATTAGTGATTGATGAGGAGGGACCAGGCCATTATGGGTTGTGCCATCTCTGAGCTAGTGGTCCTGGGTTGTATAAGAAATTAGATTGATTGAAGCTGGGTGTTGGTGGCGCACGCCTTTAATCCCAGCACTGGGGAGGCAGAGGCAGACAGATCTCTGTGAGTTCGAGGCCAGCCTGGTCTACAATGCTACACAGAGAAACCCTGTGTCAAAAAATAAAAAGGAAAGAAATCAGGTTGAGCAAGCCATGAGGAGCAAGCCAGTAGGCAGCACTTCTTCATGACCTCTGCATCAGCTCCCGCATCCAGGGGCCTGTTTGCCTTCTGTCCTGACTTCTTTGATGGTGAACAGTGCTGTAGAAGTGTAAGCCAAATAAAACCCTTTTCTCCCCAACTTGCTTTTTGGTCATGGTGCTTCGCCATAGCAATAGAAACCCTAACTAAGACAATTGCATAACAAATTTGAAGCCAGCCTACAGAGACTGTGTAAATAAAACAAAATAAAAATAAAAAAACCATAGACAAAATGCTGGCATTATCTATCTAGAGTCAGAAAAAGTTACCTCAAACACGGCAGTAGGTGCTTGTAATTCCATGGCTGTTCTGTAACTCATTATGTAGACCAGGCTGACTTCAAACTCACAGAAATATTCCTGCGTCTGCCTCCTGAGTACTGGGATTAAAGGAATGAGCCACCATGCCTGGCTTCTGTTACATTTTTAATAAAGGAAATTAAAATGAAATAAAATTTAAAACGATATTGTAGGCCTGGTGAGATGTCTCAGTGTTAAAAGTACTGGCTGTGCCGGGCGGTGGTGGCGCACGCCTTTAATCCCAGCACTCGGGAGGCAGAGGCAGGTGGATCTCTGTGAGTTCGAGGCCAGCCTGGTCTACCGAGCGAGTTCCTGGACAGCCTCCAAAGCAATACAGAGAAACCCTGTCTCGAAAAACAAAACAAACAAACAAAAAACCAAACAAACAAGAGTACTGGCTGCTCTTGCAGAGAACCTGGGTGTAATTCCCAGAACCTGCATGGTGTCTCTCAACCGTCTGTAACTCTAGTTCTGTGGGCTTTGATGCCCTCTGCTGGTCTTGGTAGGTGCTGCATGCACATGGTGCATAGACATACATATAGGCAAAATACTCATACACATTAAAACAAATAAACCTTTCAATAAGAAAAAAAGTAAATTTATTTTGAAGATTATAACCCCAAAGAAATTACTACCCAAGTCTATCATACAGAAGTATTTACTACATTATTATGACTACAGAAAATTGGAAATAGCTTAAGAATATAAAAACAAGGAAAGACTAATTTCAGATATGATAGCAAACCTCTAATATTTACTGAAATGTTATTAATTCCAAATGTTGGTATTGTCTGCTTAATTTGTCTGATGACCTGAGTTGATTCCTGGGACCCACATGATGGAGGGAGAGGACATATTCCAGCAAGTTGTCTACACACACGCGCACACACACACACACACACACACACACACACACACACACACACGCACGCACACAGAGAGACTAAACAGATGCAAAAAACCCTAAATATACTACTTATAGCAATGCAAAATTGGTGCTTGCATAAAAAGGCTCATAAGCTTTCTTTTTCCTTTGGTTTGCAAAGTTGTTTAGAAGAGAAAAATGAAGGGAAATGAGTTCCTTTTTCTATTGAATGGCTTTCGTTTACCTCGCAGCATTGTGGAAGAGCTTGCCCAATAGGTGGCAGCACGGGATAAGAGCAGACGGAAACTTAGCCAGGCGCCTCCCAGCAGCGCTTCACAAACACTCACCGGAATGACAATGACCTTACTCAAACACAGCCTGCGGGGCCCTGCAGGCAGAGTTTTTGAGTTAGTAGGTGTCTTAGTCTGTTTGTGCTGCTGTAACAAAATACGTGACCCCGGATAATTTAAAGAAAAGAGAAGGAAGCAAAGTCCTCTAAGTCATCACTAGCAAAGGGCAGATGAACTTGCAAGGCTGAAGCAGTAAGCACAGGGTCTGGACGGGTCAGCACCAGGTCCTCTGCATACATATTATGGCTTCCAGTTTTGTGTTCTTAGGGCATTCGTGAGTGTGCGAACAAATGGGTCTCTGTTTCTTGTGTCTTCTGTTGGACTCTTTTCCTTCTGTTGGTTTGTCTTGTCTTACTCTGCTGTGTTAGCTTTTGTTATCATATCATATTGCATTAGAGGTCTGTTTGTTTTCTAATGAGACACAGAAAGGGGGTGGCTCTGGATAGGATGGGAGGTGGGGCGGAACTGGGAGGAGAAGAGGAGAGAAATGCAATCAGGATATGTTATGTGACAAAAATGGTTTTCAATAAGAGGAAAAAAGAAAATGAAAAGCAGGGGATACAGAATAAATAAGCAGAGGAGAAACTTGAATACTAACCCTCTAACCCTTGTCTCCTCTTAAGGGCTTTATCTCTTAATACCATCACATTGGGGGCTGTTTGAGCAGGATGCTTTTATGTTTGTTGAGATAGGGTTCCACTAAATGATCCAGGCTAGTTTATCATTCTCCTGCTGGGCCACTTTCTGTTCTTTCTCTTTTCTTCTTTTTTCTAAGTGTGTGTGTATGTGTGTGTGTGTGTGTGTGTGTGTGTGTGTGTGCATGAGTGCACATCTAAACAGCGTGTACAAGTCAGAAGACAAGTTTGTGGAGTTGATTCTCCCCTTCAACCTCTATGTGTGCTCTGGAGATCAAGCTCAAGTTGCCCTCAAGTGCTTTTATCCATTTCCCTGCACCTCCCCCTTTTCAACATAGGGTCTTGAACTTGTGATCTTCTTGCTGAAGCCTCCCAATTACAGGCACACACCACCATGCCTGGCCTCAATATGAATTTTCGAGGGAGCACATTCAAATCATAGCGGTAGGTTTTGGGTAGGGCCAATTTCCCAGGTGAAACTGATGTCACAGGCGACAGGGTACTCTTGAAAGCCACAGTCCACGGGCATTCGATGTCTCTCCTGCATCGCACCACCATACTGCCACGCTAACCCTAGGGCTGGTTTGTTCTTGAGACAGGGCTTCTCTGTGTAGCCCTGGCTGTCCAAGAACCTGGTATGTAGTCCAGGCTGGCCTCGAACTCACAGAGATTCCCCTGCCTCTGCCTCCTGAGTGCTGGGATTAAAGGTGTGCACCAACACCCCTAGCATACTTATTCCATTTTGATAGAAGAGCTGGAACATCCATTCAGAGATTGGGGAGCTGTGATGGTTCGAATCTGAGATGTCCCCTCAAAACCTCGTGTTTCAACACTTGTTCCTCAGCTGATGACACTGTTTTGGAAAGCTGTGGACCCAGCTGGCAGGTCATTAGAGGTGAGACTTTGAAGGTTACGTTCAGCCCTGGTTCTGTCCTGTGCTCTCTGTTTCCTGGTCGGGACCATGAACACAGCCTCTGTCACAGGCTTTTACAATCGTGGTGTAATGGTTTGAATAAGAATGTCCTCCACAGGCTCTTGTATTTGAACACTTGGTTCCCACTTGGTGCCATTGTTTGGGGAAGTTTAACAGATGGCATGTTACGGGGGGGGGACGACGACGACGGACGGACAGGCTTTTAGAGTAAAAATTCTCACCTACTTCTAGTTTGCTCTCTCCGCTTTATGCTTGAGGTTCAAGATGTAGGCTCTCTGCACTCAGTTCCTGTCACCAGGCCTCCCCCACCACGATGCACTCCTAACCTCTGGAGCCATAAACCAGATAAACTTTCTTCCCTAAATTGCTTTAGTAATGGTGTTTTATCACAACAACAGAAAGGTAACCAAAACACATTTTTTTTCTCACCACAGTAGACTGAAATATCCTAAAACCACGAGCCTAAATAAACCTTTCTCCCTGTTTCTGTCAGGTCTTTTGATCACAATACAAGACTAAGTAATGGGCACTCTGCAAACAAATGTTTCTTCTGGCAATTTCCATATACCCTTTTCCACTTGAAGGAAGCAAATGAACAGGAGGGAGGAAAGTTCCTTCCTCTACTACAGTGATTCTCAAGCTTCCCAGTGCTACAACCCTTTAACACAGTTCCTCATGTTGTGGTGACTCGCAACCATAAAGTTATTTTTGTTGCTACTCCATAACTGTAATTTTGCTACCGTTATGGATCATAATGTAACTGTCAGATATACAGATGGTCTTAGGCAATCCCTGTGAAAGGGTTGTTTGACACCTCCCCCACAAGAGTCGTGATCCATGAGAACCGCTGATCTAATGCTTCCGGGAGATACTGACAGACCTCACAGGGGGGTCCACTTCTGGGCCATGTGGCCAATTACTTGTATCGTGCAAACATTGTCTCTTGTTGTATACTTCCTGCCTTACGGCAAACATCTGGGGGTCTGGTCTGCCTCTACCTCCTTTTTGGGGGGCACATGGGTTTTACAGAAAATGGAAGGAAGCCTTTGATAAAGACCTTGCCCAGCTACAAACTCAGGTAAACTTCCAAAGCCGAGGCTGTTGTTTCTCTCTCCCCCGTAAAACTTTCCACCTCTCTCCTTCCAGCTCCATTCGTTCCGCTGACCTTGGCCTTGCCTCCTACTTAACAAAGATGAATGACTTATTTATGCGGTGGCCAGGAGCTGTGCCTGTGCTGGTGTGCCAAATCTTATCCCCTTTGGAGGACCAGGCTGCAGCAATCCTTCCGTCTCTCCCGAATCGCTGATGTACTCCTCCTTACTGGACCATCCCCATCAGCACATGCTGGGCTGCTGGTGCTTCAATGTTTAACACGCTTGATCCTTTCCTTTGTTCGTGATCTCTAATCTCTCTGCTTCTGTTCTCCCATGAACTGTCCTGAGCAGATTCTGCTCCGATTCCTCTGTCAAAACTGCCCGAAACCACAGACGACTCACATTTCTCTCATAGCCCCACACATCTGTCAGCAAATCTTGGTCCCATCTTCAAGCCATAAATAAATTCAATGGCTTGGTGACACTCTTCTCTACCTGTGACTGCTGTGCACCTCCCAAGCCACCCTGCTTCTCCCCTGGACGGCTGCAATACAAACGGACTTTGCTTCTGTCCTTGCCGACTGTGGTTCCTTCTCTCGCAATTTCTTTTACTTTTATTTGTGAGCACGTGTGAGTGTGTGTGCATTAGCCACAGGGCACAAGCGGAGGTTAGAGAACAAGCTTCTGAGCCCAGGGATTGAACTTAGGCCATTAGTCTTGGTGGCAAGTGCCTTTACTCACTGAGTCATCTCCATGGCCCCTGAAGTTCCTTCTCAATATAGTGGCCAATAATTTTGTTCAAATGTGAGTCTAACCACACCATGCCATTTCTTTATTCAAACTGCCTTCCCCATTTTGTTCAGAATAACACTGCAGTCCTTCAGATCAGCACTAGGGAGGCTGAGTGCCAGCGAGACCCTACCTAAAAGCAAACAAACACCTATAAGGGCCGTAGCTAGGTAGTATAGTGCTTACCCAGTATCGGCAGTCTTAGGTTTCAGCCTCAGCGTAGGGAGGCGGGGTGGTTGGGGATCCACAGAATGAAACAAAGCCCTGCATGCTCTGCCCCCTGGAGTTCTGCTTGCCTTAGCAAGGTTCCTGGTGTACTTTCCACTCAGGGGCTGGGCACTGGCTGCTCTCTGCAGGGATGTGTCCTTTGGAACCGTTGCTTTCCGTGGCTCTTGCTTGCTTTCTGAGATTGGCTTTCTCCAACATCACCTTCTCAGCCAACTTGGAACACAGTCAGTCAAAGGTCTTGAGGACAAAAACACTGAGATGTCCTGAAGAGGAAGGGACTGCTGCAGAGCATCTTCAGATACCGAGGGCGTGTCAGGAATGCCGGGCCAGCCTGCCTGGCCTGCAGGTTTCACACTAGCCACCCCTGCAATCCCCCTCTGCACGTTGCACAAACTCTTCTCTCCTGTTTTCTTTTCCTCCCTCCTGGCCTGTCATCCTCCTCCTCCCTTCCTCTGCCTCTCCATTGGTACTATCTTTCTGAAAAGTCCTCATTACATCAAAATGTTCACTATGTGTCTGACAGAAAGCATCCTTTATTTTAGTGTTTTACCTGGCCCCTTCTTTCATTATGCATATGATGGACTATTAAAGAAGTGACACCAGCTCTGACCCCAGTGGGCTGTGGAGATTGCTCAGTGGTTACATCACTCAACACACAAACTGGACGACAAGCGTTTGGATTCCTAGAACCCATGAGAATGCTGGGTGAATGTAGCAGCTCACCTGTAATTTCCACCTCAGAGGGTACAGACCGGGCACCCCCAGAGCAAGCTGCCCTAGCCACATCTGTGTGTTCTGGTTTGACTGAGAGACCCCGTCTCAATGAGTAAGGTGTGTGAGCAATGGAGAATGATGTTCTTTCTATAGGGTTAAAGTTTAGGTTTAACACTTCTATAGTATACATCAAGTAGTTTCTCCTATTACCTCCACACATTACACACACACACACACACACACACACACACGCACACACGCACAACCTGGGGTTCATTCCTTAGTACAAGAAGAAAAATAAATAAATAACCAAAAAGAAACACAATTAAAACAGTTTACCCATTTGAGGAGTACGATCCAATGTTTTGTTTGTTTGTATATTCACGATGGTCAAGTTTAGAACATCTAAATAATCTTGTAAAGAAACTCTTGCCAGGCGGTGTTGGTGCATGCCTTTAATCCCAACACTTGGGAGGCAGAGGCAGGGGGTCTCTGACAGAGTTCGAGGTCAGCCTGGTCTATGGAGTGAGTTCTAGGCCAGCCAGGGATGCACAGACAAAAAAGGAAGAAAGCCTTCATCCTTTAGTTTTTCACCCACTCAGTCACTCTACTCCTGTCCTTCTAAGCCCCAAGCTGTCCTCAGTCTGCTTTCTGTCCGTGCAGATCTGCTTATTGTCGACATTCCACAGAACCTTTTGTTTGTTTGCTTGTTTTTGGTCTGGCCTTTCATTTTAGCATATTGTTTTCAGCACTGATCCACATTAGAGCATGCGTCAGTATTTCATTCCTATTTATGACAACTGTAAGGCTACGCCATAGTTTATCATGTCCATCAATCCATTAGGCTTTACCTTTTCACTAACATGAATGGTGCTCTTTGAGCACTCATTGTGTATAAGATTTTGTGGACCTAGGTTTCTATCTCATAGCATAAATTTCAATCCTGTGCTCACAGATTATGAGAGAAGTCACTTATTTCGTGCTTCCTGCCTCAGAGTCAGCATTTTTTGACAATGACTGTCCATGCTGTCCCCTTTATGTAAGGCTATAAGCAAATATGTATTGAACAATTGTGGATCAATAGCACAGTTTTCTGCAATCCTCTCCCATCTTACTTTTTGGTGCAAGGGGATGAGATTTGTCAGAATGAGACATAAAGAGTTGGTGAGTATTTAGTTGAGTAACTATTTCAAATAAATCAGCTCCTTTAAAATTGCATGGCTATACAAACACACAGAAATTCATACATGAAGCTATACATGGTGGTACATGTCTGTAATACTAGCGCTCTGGAGACTGAAGCAGGGGGATTAGGATTTCAAGACCAGTTTCTACTACATAACAAGTTTGAGGCAGCCCTGAGTAACTTGTGACTGTTTCCAAACAAAACAGTGTAATGGTGCATATCTTTAGTCTCAGCACTTGGGAGGCAGAGGCAGGCAGATCTCTAAGTCTGGGACCAGCCTGATCTATAGAACAAGTTCCAGGACAGTCAGGGCTACACATAGTAAAACCAAAAGAGAAAAGTATTATTATTGTGCATGTGTGTGGGAATGATGTGTGTGTATATGCACATGCGTGTGTACATTGCATGTGCATATGTGTAAAGGTTAGAGGACAATTTTGTGGGATTGGTTATCGCTTTCCTTTTTTATGCAGGTTCCAAGGGTTGAATTCAGGTCATTCTTACCAAATGCCTTTACCTGCTGAGCCACTCACCAGTCCATCAGTATATTCTAATCTGAGCCACTCACCAGTCCATCACTATATTCTAATCTAAATTGCAAAGTATGCTTCCCTAAACTAAGTCTGAGGAACATCAGTAGCTCTTGGAAGCAATTTTTACACAACAAAGATATGTGCAGTGTATGTTTATATATATATTTTTTTATAAAGGATCTCATTTTAAGGTTCAAGCTGGAGTTCACCATGTAGCTTGATCTGGCCTTAAGCTTGCATTCCTCCTAGCCCAGGCTCTGAGTGTTGAGATTATAGGCATGTGACACCAAGCCCCACTGCAGGGTATACTTTTAAAATTCATTAATGTGTGTCTAAGCCTGTCTTCTTTGGGAACAGTATCTCCTTGAAGACAGGGTCTCTCACTGGCCTGTGGAACTCAGCAATTAGACCAGACAGGCTGACCAGGGGGCTCACAGGTTCTGTGTCTACCTTTCCAGGACTGGATTACAAGTGTGGCACTATGGCCAGCATTGTTTTTAATGTGGGCTCAAGACACCTATGGACTGAACTGTCTCTCCATCATCTGCAGTGTACTTTTAAAAGGGCAATGCTATAAGCGAGCTTACTTGTTACTATTTCTAGAAAACCAGATGATTAATATCCTTTTAAGGGAGTATGTTTCAGAGACAACTTCAAAACAAATGTGTGAGAAACTACGAAAGTGCCTAGAGGGCTCCCAACTTCCAGGCTTCTCTGTCCCTCATTCATCCTTCAGAACTTCTGCGCCATCTCTCCCTGGGTACCCAAGGTTCAAAAGTCAACTCACAGAAGCAGTATCCCATCCACTGCCCCTCGGCCCCCCCATGCTGCCACACTGCTTTGGCAGATCAGTCGCTTTGGTGTACCAGTTGGGTTTGACTCGTGGCCTCCCAAAGGGAGCCTTGACCTCAGCTTCCGGGACAAATTCAGTCTGCAGATGGCACTCCTGGAAAGCTAGTGAAAGTCACCCGCAGGGGCTGCCGGCGACTCTGAGTAATTCTAGGATGAGTGAAAAAGGCACTTTGGAACTCCAACCAGCAAATGGAAGCCACAGTTCCTCTCTTTGCACCGTGGGAGTGAAGACAAGAAAACAAAGTCACTGCAGAGAAGTAAGTGCCCATGACTGGAACAATTCCTCAGTAGTCAGCATTTATCAGGGCAAATGTTAGAATGGAATAATGTGGAATTCAAGAGAAATGCACATTACATCCACTGGGAGCCAGACAACTTCATCACAGCTGATGGTATTACAATGGATACAAAAGGAATTAATGATTCGCCAGTTCATTCCTTTCTTCCCTTCCCCCACACCTTTCCTAGCTTTAACAAACTGGTCTGGAGCCAACTGCGACTTCAGTTTAGTAATGACTTTAAGCACCCTTTCTGCTGCTATCATGGCAATTTAAATTGTCACTTTCTATTAAAAAGGTCTACCTGAGAACGGTTTGAAGTGAAAGCGTTCCACACTGACAGTGCAATTAAAGAAGAAAAAAAAAATCCCTTTCTTGGGATGTCAGTGCAAACACATTTTAAATGAGGGTTCAGCAGCGCCTTGCTAATTTAAACTACAGTATTACTTTCTATTAAAGAATAGAAACTGATTTGGGATTTTTTTCCCCATTCTCCTACTTACGTGACACTTTGAATTGGCACCATGTTCCAGTCAAAGTCCCGGTGTGCCCATGGGGTACCTGAATGGAAAGTGTACGTCTCCTGAGGCAGGCATTAAACAGAAATGGTTTGCCCATGAGATGGACTGGGGTGGGTGGGGTGGCAGCCATCACCTTGTCCATCGTTTGCCTTTAAAATCACCCTTTTCTGATCCAGGGCACCCTTCTCACATGCTCTCACTGGCTAACCAGGGAAAGCAGGCGAGAAAGTTTGAGTTGCAAGGGACTCCTTTATTAAGGTGACAACTCCCAGATTTTTTTTAAAAAAGGGACAATTAGAGAGAAAGTTCAGTGTGGAAAATAATTCTAAGTAGAGGTGTGTGAGTCTTTCTTCTCTCTTGCCCCTAAGTTTCGATCTTGAGGTGGTTTGTCCATTTCCCCAACCTCTTCTCCAATTGCGCCTAGGAAAGACACTTCAGACACTTTCGTCTTTGAATGCATTTTAACACATAAATGGTAACAGAGCCCAAATGTTGAACGAGCCCGTACAAAATAACACGTTTTACCCACCTCATTTGTCTTCTGGACTCCTGTAGCCCCAATAGTCCATAATTCCTAGGCATTTGGCTTAGATAGATTCCAGCTATCAGAGAGAATAACGCAATTACATTCTTAGGTGTTGGTGCCTTAAATTAGAAGTTGAAGAATATTTGAACAGCAGGAATGGTGGGCATTTTATTTTAATGGTCTTGAAGTGTTTCCAGTCTTTCTGACAGAACCTTATGTCATGAGCAATAGCCCTGCTCCGAAGCACATTAGGCTTGCCACACGTAAACGAGGCATAACACTTAACTTGCTCCCGTTATGTTCTCAATTGGTATCGTTATTGCTCTGAAGGACACCCAGATAGCATCTTGAGAAAAGTGTCCCGATGATGGGTATCGAGACGCAATTTTTTATGTCTACACAATTACATTTCTCGCGCCACCATATTCCACACTTGACTGCCAGGAAAAAAAGATGATCGATGTAAACCCAGTCCTCACAAGAATAATACATAAGCTGTTGGAATCGAAACTCATTTTATTTTACAAATTAGGCAAACTTTCTTGCAGTCCCATTCTTGTCGTCTTCTTTTCTGTTAACATAGCAGGCATTTGTATTTAACCCGAGGGCAGGTGGAAACAGAAAAAAAATGGCCTGTTGATTTGGGGACTGATGGGGGTCAGGAAAGGGTCACCTCAAAAAAGAAGTATTGCCTCTTGAAAGGTAGAGTTGGGGTGGGGGAGACGAGAGAACACAGAAACTTTCTTTGCAACGAAGAACATGGAAAATGGAGAAATCACTAAAAATGTGGAGCAGGACATGTGGAAAGGTATGTACAAAGGACACAGGACAGCCTTTGCCTTTGCTTTTGTTATTTGCCTTCAAGCAACAGGAATCTATTGTGTTGCATTGGGTGTTTGGAGAGGAGGTATTGCAGGACCTGGGGCTTCAAACAGAGTCCTTGCTCAACCTTGGTAGCTTCTGGTGGCCATCAGCTGTTCTTGGTACTTATGGCTGCAGCCTTCCAACTGTGACTTCTGTGTGTACACAGCCTCCTTATGGTGTATGTGTGTGTGGGGGTGTCTCCTTTTCTTTCCTCCTTTCTTCCTTTCTTCCTTTCTTCCTTTCTTCCTTTCTTCCTTTCTTCCTTTCTTCCTTTCTTCCTTCCTTCCTTCCTTCCTTCCTTCCTTCCTTCCTTCCTTCCTTCCTTCCTTCCTTCCTTTCTTTCTTTCTTTCTTTCTTTCTTTCT
Source organism: Mesocricetus auratus (assembly GCF_017639785.1). Classification (NCBI taxonomy): domain Eukaryota; kingdom Metazoa; phylum Chordata; class Mammalia; order Rodentia; family Cricetidae; genus Mesocricetus; species Mesocricetus auratus. The sequence goes on along the minus strand of NW_024429188.1, from coordinate 40,923,316 downwards.
TTCTTTCTTTCTTTCTTTCTTTCTGAGACAGGGTTTCTCTGTGTAGCCTTGGCTATCCTGGAACTCACTCTGTAGACCAGGCTAGCCTCAGAGATCTGTTTGCCTTTTTTTTCCACCTGAGTGCTGAGACCTCTTTTTCATTTTTTTCCAGTGCTGGGGACCTTTTGCATGCTAGGCAATCCCTTCCTTCTCTCTCCTTCCCCATTCTTTCTTCCTGCCTCTTTCATCTCTGTCCTATGCCACCACAACTAGAGTGTAACTTTTTGATGTGTCATGAGGACCCGCTAGGATAGGAGCCATTTTGAAGCTACTCACCAATGCTGCCTGACATATAGCTACAACCCCAATGTTACATTGGAATGCAAAGCTTCCTGACTGACTCTCTAGATGCATTCTAAAGAGCCTTTTCCTAGGGACCCAGGAAACTAAACAGCAAGCCGGAAAAATGAAAACTGACTTTCAAGGCAAGGTGCATCTATAGAGTTTTTTTAAAGTAACTTCTTTGGAAACAATTGAAGAAAAGGTTTTTTTGTTTTTTGTTTTATTTTTTTGGTTTTTCGAGACAGGGTTTCTCTGTATTGTTTTGGAGGCTGTCCTGGAACTCACTCTGTAGACCAGGCTGGCCTCGAACTCACAGAGATCTGCCTGCCTCTGCCTCCCGAGTGCTGGGATTAAAGGCGTGCGCCACCAACGCCCGGCCTGAAAAGTTTTGTTTTTATGTCTTAGCGTTAAATCTGTTTGCCTTGACAACCTTAGAATCTTAATAGAGTCTACAAAAATTTTGGTACATTTATTAAATTTATCAAAGAAAGTGCTGTTATGAATTAGAAGAATTAAAAAGGCCACGTTTGGGCTGGGTGTGGTGGTGCACGCCGATAATCCCAGCGCTCAGGAGGCTGAGACGCGGCTGCAGTGAGCTACTCTTCAAAACAAAACAAAATGCATAAGAAAAGGACAGATGTCTTCTATTTTGGAGACTGTTCCAAATCCAAGTAGCTCCCTCCATTTAAAAAAACTGTGGTTGAATTTATTACTTAGTCATTCGCACGTTCGGCTTCTTTAAATCCATCCGTATTGCTGTGTGCTATTACTGCCATCCCTCTTCTGAACACTTCATCTCATGAAAATGCCACTCTGCACTCTAAGCAACTGCGCACCCCACCAGTCTTGGAAGATACCTTTCTCCTTCCTTTAAAAAAGTTATATTTATTTATTTATTTATTTATCTATCTATCTATCTATTTATTTATTTGTATGTACGCATGCATACAGGTGCCATGGGGCATGTGTGAATGTCAGAAGACAACCTACCATGTGGGACTCAGGGATTGAACTCATGTCACCACCCTCAGCAGCAAGCACCTTTCCCTGCTGAGCCATCTCACTGGCCCTGCCTTTCCACTTTCTATGTTAATGAGTCTGACTACTCCAGAGCTCCCATATAAGGAATCATGTTTTTATTTGTATGTGTGTCCTCAGGTTCACACATATTGTGGCTTGTGACAGAATTCCTTCCTTTTAAAGGCTAGTTGGTATTCTTCAGGTGCCATTGCCTTCTTTGTGTATTTTGTAGTAGGGTCTGGCTGGTAGCATATTCTGTCCTGGTCTTCAACAAGACAAATTTCTGTGGCACCTGGCTATGGGTTCTTAGGGGTTAGCAACCACGTGCTATTAACTTTAATCTGATCCTTGGCGCATAAATGCTTGCTAGACAGTCAACCTATGTGGAATATTCCTTTACACTGCATGTATATGCCATTGTGATTAGTGTAATACAGAAGCTGACTGGCCAATAGCTGGACAGGATAAGGTTAGGCAGGAAAACCAGACTAAGGACACTGGGAAGAAGGGTGGAGTCAGAGGAGTCACCAGCAGAACATGGAGAGGAAATAGGAGGTGCAAGATGAAAGAGAGGTAACACGACCTGGCAGAATGTAGATTAATATAAATGGGTTACTTTAAGTAATAAGAGCTAGTTAGTAATAAGCCTGAGCTACCAGCCAACCATTTATAATTAATATTAAGTCTCTATGTTGGTTATTTGGGGAGCAGCTGGCAGGACAGAACTGATTGATGGTTTAAACAGAAAACTCTGCCTACAAACCTGTGATTAACAGATATAACTAGTGTGGGTGCCAAGTGACTCTTCTGGGCAGGACCTTTGGACTGGTCACCTGCAGATGGAGTTATGAATGAGTTCAGATTATAACTTTCTGTTTTGAAGTTTTAGAAAATATTGATATAGCTCCCGAGAACTGATTTCTGCTGGCTGGTGAGAGGTTTAGTATTCTTTATTTCTGTAACTTTATTATATTTATATAGTTTTGAGTCAGGGTTTCTTTGTATAGCCCTGGCTGTCCTGGAACTCGATCTCTAGATCAGACTGGCCTTGAACTCACAGAGATCCACCTGCTTCTGCCTCCTGAGTGCTCGGATTAAAGACATGCACCGCCACCACTGGCTTAATTTTTCTGATTTTTAGTTTTTTTATCTTTTCATTTTTCTGTATGTATATAGTGTATGTCAAGTATAAACTGCTCATATGCTCTTACTCTCCCTTTTCTCACCCCTCTGCACACCTGTTGGTCCCTTTCAATTAGGTTATGTATGTGTATATGTGCATGACTTTATTCACCTATATAAAAATCTAGGAACCACAAATGAGAAAAAGCATTATGTCTTTTCTGTGATTGGCTTAATTTACTCAATGTAGCTTTTAAAGACAGGGTTTCACTATTGAGTCCTTGTTGGCTTGGAAGTTGCTGTGTAAACTAATCTGGCCTCAATTTTTGGGTGATTTTCCCTCTGCCTCCCAAGTGCTGGCATTACAGGAGTTTGCCACCATGGGCTTCTAGGGTGAAGATCACTGCTCCCCTTCCAAGGCGTGGAGATGCTTCTGGAAACAATTGCTTATTCTGGGTATGTTTTTAGCTCTCCTTTGTTGTAATTTTAGCTCCCCTTTGTTGTAATTTTAAAAAAAGCAGTGCCTGAGAGAAAGATGTCATGAGACAGTCCTGGTGGAGGGGTTTTTTTATTATGGAAAGGAGTCATAAAAGGGGAAAGGGGAGGGGGGCACCGGCCTCCAGGGACAGGAGCATTGGGAGAGAGGAAAGAGAAGCACAGAGACAGAGACAGAGAGAGGGATGGGAGGTGGGCAGGGCCCTTTTAAAAGGGAACATATTGAATAGGCACAGGTGGTGCTCTTAGTGGCTGCAGCTGAGAGTGTATCCTGTCAGAACCCCAAGGACAGGGCCATACAGGTGCCTGAATACTAACATCCTTGCCTCTGTGTAGACCCATGTGACTGAAATCTGGCCTAAGATGTGGACACAAATAGAATAGATCTTATCTATAATCCCCCATACACAATTGCCCGTGCTTGAGCCAATGATATGGCTCAGTAGGTTGAGTGCGCCTGCCACTAAGCCTGGAGAATCTGAGTTACTCCCTGTGACACACACAGTAGATGGAGAAAGCCAATTCCTGTAGTGTATTAGTCACTTTCCTATTGCTGTGATAAAACATTGTGACCAAGGCCATATATATATATATATATATATAATATATATTTCTTTTGGATTTACAGTTCCAGAGAGTTATAGTCCATGATGGCAGAGTGGAAGTAGCAGGTAACAGGAACTGGATCAGCAGCTGAGAACTCACATATCAAACCACAAATAGGATGCCTGCCCAAGTGACAAAGTTCCTCCATCAAGGCCACATCTCCTAATCCTAATTTCAGCTCTGAAATCTCTGAGCTCCTTAAGCAATGCTAGTGACCATTGATCTTTAAGCTTTTTGGTGAATGTGAAAATGTTACTCTCTGGTCTGCTGAAGTCACTATTTAGTCCAGAATTCTGTCACTCATAACTAAGAATTTTGTCCCTAATGCAAGTCAGATGTGGTGGTACATACCTTTAATCTCAGGATTTGGGAGGCAGAGGCAAGGCAGAGCAGGTCTTTGTGAGGTCAAGGTCAACCTGATCTACATAGTGAGTTTCAGGCAGGTCAGGACTCCACAGTGAGACCCTGTCTCAACAACAAGCCTCCCCCTCCAAAACAACAACAACAACAAGGAAAGAATAATCCCTAATTTAGACACACCTTCCTTACAAGTAAATATTGCCCAACTCCTCAGAATGCTAATATAAATATTTTATAGTAAGACATCAAACTTTACACAGCTGACTAAGAGGCAGGAACCAGGGTTTGAACCATTAGGCCAAAAAGCCAGATTTTAAAAATTTATTATTTTACACATATGGGTGTTTTGCCTGGATGTATGTCTGTTCACCGTGTGTGTCTGGTGCTCTTAGAGGCCGTCAGAGGGTATAGGATTCTCTGGAGCTGCAGTTATAGGCACTTGTGAGCTGCCATGTGAGTGCTGAGAATTGAACTAAGGTCCTCTGGAAGAGCAGCTAGTATTCTTTTATTCATTCATCTATTTATTTTACATCCTGGCCACGGTCTCTCCCTTCCTTCCCTCCCAGTCCTTCTCCCCCACTTCCCCTCCTATCTCCCCAATCCCCTCCTCTTCCATCTCCATCCAGGAAAAGACAGGCCTCCCATGGATATCAACAAAACATGGCATATCAGTTTCAGTAAGACTAAGCACCTTCCCATGTGTTAAGGCTGGATAAGGAGACACAATATGATGAATACGTTCCTAAAAGCCAGTAAAATAGTCAGAAAAAGAGTCAGAGAGGCCAGTGGTGGTGGCACACGCCTTTAATCCCAGCACTTGGGAGGCAGAGGCAGGCGGATCTCTGAGTTTGAGACCAGCCTGGTCTATAAGAGCTAGTTCCAGGAGAGCCTCCTCCAAAGCTACACAGAGAAGCTCTGTGTCAAAAAACCAAAAAAAAAAAAAAAAAGAAAAGAAAAAGAAAAAGAAAAAAAGAGTCAGAGACAGTCCCTGATCCCACTGAGGACCAAGCTATGCAACTGTCACAAATAGTAGAGGGCCTAGGTCAGTCCCATGCAGGCTTCCTGGTGGTCTGTTCAGTCTCTGTGAGCCCCTATGAGCCCAGGTTACTTGATTGTGTGAGTCTTCCTGTGGTGTCCCTGATCCCTTTGGCGCACGCAGTCAGTACTCTTAACCACTGGGCCATCTCTCCAGGCCCCAAAGTCAGAATATTAACCACTACACACATAGCTTTTCCCTATCTAGTTTTTTTCCTGAACTTTATTCTTGCTATAGCTTACATGACATCATTCTACAAAAACTTAAACCTCACACCCAAAATCCAGCCACTTTTTAAAATTCAAATACATGGATGGCTCTATTTGTATCGATGTGAGCACATATGTGTGGATGATGTTTCATGAACCCGAATATAAGAACCGGGAAACAGGCTCCTCTCAATGCAACATTTTAATCACCCAGGCCGGCTGTATTAGCAATAGAGTGAGATTGATCCGGTAACAAAAGAACCTCTTGGTGGATGAGTCATTTGGTTTGAAAAGGCAACAGCTTCAAAGAATCCATCTAGCTTTCAGGCCTCATATATGCTGCTCCCTCCCCCTCTCCTTCTTACAGACAGGGTCTCACTATGCAGCTTGACTGCCCTGGAACTCACTATGTAGACTAGTCTGGCCTTGAACTCATAAAGATCCTCCTGCCTCCTGACTTCCCAAGAGTTCTAGGATCAAAAACATGCACCAGCATACTCAGAAATCTGTGCTTATTCTTAATGCAATTCTCCTCTTAGAAATAATACACTGGGCTGGAGAGATGGCTCAGCCGTTAAAGGCTAGGCTCACAACTAAAAATATAAGAACTAATACATTATACTTGGATGCTTATAGTATATTTCTTTCCTTGATTGAATTCTTTGCAGCATAAAAATGCCCCCCTTTCTCTCCTATAAGACCAGTTTAACACTTTACATTTTCCAGAAATTCAAGATTCTGCTCCAAGCCTAAGGCATACAGGAAGGCCCAAGAATCAAAATCTATTAGAAAATGTGGACAGCAGAGATGTAAGAGCTCAGAATTAATGTGCTTCTGTGTGTGTGCTGTGTGTGTGTGTGTGTGTGTGTGTGTGTGTGTGTGTGTGTGTGTGTGTGTGTGTGTGTGGTGGGGACGAGAGGGCAGATTGTTGATTTCTAGAGAAGGAAACAGCTGAACAGAGGACACAGAGGACAGAGGAACAGTTTAGCATCCAAGTCTCCACTATACAGTAAAAAGTTCTTGTTTGGGGTAACTTGTCTCAAGTTAATGTCTTCCAGGTTGGCCTTGCCTTCACAGAGACCAGCTCCCCTTTGTCTCCTGAATGCTGAATGACTCGTGTACTTGTGACTGGATTAGGAAATCAACATACTTTCGGAGAGTGACGTGAGGATGAATGTGTGAGCAGCAGCTCATAGACACACATAGTGATGTTAAGGGAAAACTGGTCAATCCTGGTCATTCCGAGAGATGCTGCCTGCAAAGCACATTGCTCAACTTCATCCTCCTGCTCCATTGCCTGTTCTTCATCTATTGATGCGAGTATTTGTTGTCAGCTGCAGAGCTAGCTCAGCTGACTTCTGCTTTACTCAGTGATTTACTGCTGTGAAGAGACCACATGACCATGGATTTCAGAATTTCTATTGCTGGGATGGAACACCATGACCAAAAGCAAGTTGAGGAGGAAAAGGTTTATTATATTAGGCTAACACTTCAGCACTGCTGTTCATCACTGAAGGAAATCAGGACAGGAACTCAAGGATCCTGCAGGCAGGAGAGGATGCAGAGGCCAAGAAAGAGTGTTGCTGCTGGGCGTTGGTGGCGCACGCCTTTAATCCCAGCACTTGGGAGGCAGAGGCAGGCGGATCTCTGTGAGTTCGAGGCCAGCCTGGTCTACAGAGTGAGTTCCAGGACAGCCTCCAAAACAATACAGAGAAACCCTGTCTCGAAAAACCAAAAAAACAACAAAAAAAGAGTGCTGCTTACTGCCTTGCTTCCCCATGACTTGCTCAGCCTGCTTTCTTATAGAACCCAGGGCCACCCACCAAGGGAAGGCCCCTCCCACCACAGGCTGGGCCCTCCCCCATTAATCACTAGATGAGAAAATGCCTGACAGCTGGATCTCATGGAGGCATTTCCTCAGCTAAGGCTCCTTTGATGACACTAGCTTGTGTCAAGTTGACACACAGAACCAGCCAATATGCCAAGCAGCTATTATAAAGGCAAGCATTTAGCTGGGGCTCGTTTCCAGTTTGAAAGGCTTAAGCACAATGTCATCATGGCTAGGAGTATGGTGGCACCCAGTGGGGCGTGGTGCTGGAGAAGTAGTTGAGAAGTAGTTGATCCTCTGGGCAGCAGGCAGGGGTGGAGGATAGGGGTAAGGGTAGGGGTGGGGGTGGGGATGGGGAGACGGGGCCTGGCATTGGCTTTTGAAACCTCAAAGCCCACTCCCAGCAACATACATCCTTCCAACAAGGCCACACCTACTCCAACAAGGCCACACCCACTCCAACAAGGCCACACCCACTCCAACAAGGCCACACCCACTCCAACAAGGCCACACCTCCTAATCCTTCCGAAACAACTCATCAGCTGGGTAGTAAACTGAATTTATGGGAACCAGTCTCATTCAAAGCACCACAGCTTACAACTGAAATGTCAGATATTTGATGTTTTACCATACTGTGTCAGGTATGCCAATGGGGGCACAACTGTAAATAAGGTAAAAATTCCTTTCTCCATGGATTTCCAACTCCAGTGGAGGCAGACAACATCTAAATAAGTGAAGTAGCTACGTGTAAGGGAAACAAATATGACGGCATGGCCCAGATGAGGTAGTCGAGAAAGGCTCTTTGAAGACTGGCAGCCAAAGAAGATTCTGGCCATGTGACATACCAGAGAGAGTGTATTGCAGGCGGACAGAGAAGCCCCGAGTATGGCAGCTTGCTCTAGACAGGGACAGACAGCTAGTCCCGGGGAGAGGCAGAAAGAAAGGTATGGACCATGCATGCTTTTAATACAAGCCACAAGAGCCTGGAAGGCTTTTCTAGGTCATGGCTAGGAGTTGGGTTTTATTCCATGTGAGACAAGAAGCTATTGAAAGTGTTCAAGAGAAAGTGATCCATAAAGCATTATTTACAGGTCCCTCCAGCACATCTCAGCCTTAGGGGGACAGAGACAATGAGAATTAAGCTTGAGGCCAGATTGGGCACTCAGTAAGAACCTGTTTTGAAGCCAGGTGTTGGTGGCGCACGCCTTTAATCCCAGCACTTGGGAGGCAGAGGCAGGCGGATCTCTGTGAGTTTGAAGCCACTCTGGTCTACAGAGTGTGTTCCAGGCCTTGGGTGTGGGGAGAAGTTGGGGAATGCAAGTTGTGAGTTACAGACCGAGTGAACAGTGGGGAAGGGAGGCACGCTGTGAGGGAAAGAGTTAAGGATGTGGACATTATTACCTTAGAGTGTAGATCTGGGGGCCATTTTTTGAACCCGGGATATTGGGAGTTTCCCTGTAAGGCTCGTGTTTTTCTGATTTCTGCTTGATGTGGGGCTGAGGTGAGACAGGTAGGACCCTAACTTATTAAAGCAAGGGAAGATGCTTTAGCTTAAGAAGTCACTGCTCTGGGCTAGTGTGATCTTTGGTGGACTTTGGCCTCTAAGAGACAGTGTGGGCTGAACACTAGCTTTACGTCTCCAGGGGGCAGGCAGGGTGAAATTAAGAGAGGAGGGGAGGCAAGGGGAGGGGAAGAGAGACTTAACTGTACAGAAGTAAGCATGAAGCTTGCTAAAGATGCTTCCCGATGGGCTAAGTCCATCCAACAGAAGGGGCTCCAGCCCCACTTAAACGGCGGTGACAACAGGAGCTGACTTACAGCAGGGTGCCCATGTTCGCTCCCTCATCACATGTTGCTTCCACGGCTCGTCTGTGACCCTGATGCAGGCTGCACATGACGACCCTTCCCCAGGCTTCACTGGCAGCAGGACAGCATATCGCACTGGACTCCTGTCACCAGCTGACCCCCTCCTCCAAAGCTCTCTTTAGATTATCCCTGTGGAGAGCTGCAGTTCGAAAACCAGTGGTCAAAAAGCAATTTAAGCATAGCTGGTGACATTTAATAATGGCTGTTTTGATTAGCCATTGGCCTTGAAGCAATGATTCTATACTAAGCAATACCTTGCACGCAGAAAAGGCACACTTTGTCTTCATTTTCTTGAGTGCTTTTTCGTACCACAAGGTATTAAATGTGTCCATCACTCAATGCCACGTTTTCTTAAGTTCCCTAGAACAAAACTCAGCAGCCAATTCATACCAAAAGGACGCACTTGGTCAACACTTAAATGTCTGACTTTTCAACAGATGGGGCGTACTGGAGCTGAGGGCATCACAGGACAGTGACAGCTGTCCTTCCTTTCCTCACAACTGTGTCAAATGGCAGCCTCCCCCCCGCCAGCCCCGCGCTCCTGGCTGTCTCATCTGGACCCCTCAGTGGCTCTTGAAGCCAGCTGTTTGCACCACCGTTTTGCTCAGCTCAGCGTAGGTCGGAAGCTTATTAAGGGGAACGCGGCAGCCGCTGGAGTATGAACTTTGCTGGTTAAGGAAGACGGAGGAAGTAAATCATTAACCAGCGCCTACACACAGCGCCTGGCCTGTTCTTTTTCTTCTTCTTCTTTTTAATCTCCCCTTTCTTCAAGAAAATGAAAAGCAGAAGATGCTGCTGTTCCAAGTCCCTGAAAGAAGATGCCAGATCCGAGGACGAACATTCAACAGCTGTTTTGGAGCTGATTGTGGGAACAAACAAAAGGCACAGTTAAACAGCGCAGGCATCTCTGTGGTTCGTACACAGTGTACGGCAGGCAAGCAGAGCCAAGGAGAGCGCGCCAAGAAAAAGACAATGCAAAAGGCAGAGGCGGCGCGGGGGTGGGGGGTTGGGGGTGTAAATCATCGCTATGGTTGAGATTCGAGTTAAATGTAAACTTCTCAAGACTTGCTTCGCTCTGCCAAGAAAGCTAAGGGAAGTCTACAGCAAGTGGCCCCAGGGGCTGTTACTGAAGTTCACTTCTTACCCAGAGACTTTCAAAATTTAGCCTATTCTTAATGAAACAGGAAAATACAAACACAGTCTTTTGATGAGCCTTTATGAGTGTTCTTCCTAGAAGTTCGTAATTCCTTCTCTCTCTTCTCCCCCTTGTCTTCTTCCTTGTCTGCCTTTTGCTCTGCTCTCGCCTCCTGTCCTTCCCCATCCCTCTCCTCCCCTTCTTCCCTTCCTTGCTTTGCCTTCCTCTGGTCTCCTCTCCTTTTCCTCAGTCCCTCCCCTCCTCCCCCTCCTCCCCCTCCTCCCCCTTCCTCCTTCCAGACTTGTGGGTTTTTTCCAAGACAGGGTTTCTCTGTATAGCTTTACAGCCTGTCTGGGAACTCACTCTGTACACCAGAACTCGCTCTGTAGACCAGGCTGGCCTCGAACTCACATTGATCCCATTGCCTCTGCCCCTGTAGTGCTGGGATTAAATGTGAGTCCCGCCCAGCCTTGTGTTTTAGCAAGCCTGTTCTGAGAGTAGAAGCTAGGTAGACAAGGCAGTGGTGGCCAAGTATGAAGAGAACCGCTTAGCAGGAGACAAAGGAATCCCTGCTTTACACCGGAGAGGGAGAGGGAAGGGAGAGTCAAATGAGAAGGAAATGGAGCGAGCTGGCTGGAGGATACTGAAGCGCTATCGTGTAAGTCCAGGAACCTGAGAGCAAAATACTCGACGCCGTGTGCTTGCACTGCAAAAAAGGCTGGGGGAATGTTGCACAATAACTGGAACTGGCCAGACTTTTGGCAAGGGAAGAAATCAAGAACACATGGAAGATGACAAATTAGGATCACGAAGTAGAGTTAGTAATTTGTAGAAATTGGAGACAGGGCTGGGGATCCTCATTGTGACAGCTGGGGTTTCTGCCAAGTTTACCTAACTCTCTGAAGGCCAGAGAAGCTTCATCTGGGATGTATTTGCGAGGATTTGTGAGAAGGTTTTTTCATTTAAGCTACGTGGCGTGCCTGTGAAGCCATGGAGTGTACTGTCCCCCCCCCCCACTTTGGGATAACATGTCACTTTGTGGTTTAGTCTAGTCTCCCGGGCCACTTCCCGCCCCAGCCTCCCCAGTGCTGGGTGCAGGTGTGCAGTGCTGCACCTGGCCCGTGCCCTGTGAGCGCTCCATGTGCCCTTGATGCACCCTTTCCAATTCTGGCTACACCAAGTGTCCACCTACCAGGTTAGACACCTACCATGGTCCTAGCAGCCAGTCTATCGACCCATGGACTCAGCGAACCCCCTGAGCAATTTCTGTGTTTAAGACATTATTAAGACACACTACTCCAGGCACTCGGGGGTAAACAAATAGCAGACATTGTAATCTCAAGGAGCTCAGTCTGAAGATTACTATAGTGGGCTAAATCATGTCCTAGTCTCACTCCCACCCCAGACCCAAGATCTGTCTAAGACCTGGTTCCTATTCTCAGGAAATGCTGAGTGAGATTATTTGGATTTAGGGTGGGCTGTAAATCTAACGACAGCATCTTTTTTAAAAGACAGAAAGGGAGAAGACAGGGAAACATGGACGCATGAGGATGGTGGCGGAGACGTATGCAGAGACAAGCCAAGGAACATAAAAGGGTTGGCAGCTACCACCAGAAGCAAGGAGAGAGGCATGATATTGGTTTTTCCCTCAGGGTCTTCAGGGTTTTGGCAGGTTAGGACAGGAGATGGAGCAAAAGAGGAAGCATTAGAGAAGGTTTTGTGTTGGGGCAAGAAAAAAATACTTGAATTTTGACATTCAGACATGGAGGTGCTAGGGATGTAGCTTATGCACAAGCGTGCTTGCTTAGCACAGGGGACGCTGCAGCTTCAAACCCCAGGCTTGCACATGTAAAATAAAAAACTCTTGTGTCTGAGACAGTGATGTAATACATTGGTTACATGGTTCCAGTCATCTCTGGATAGACTTCAGATAGCAGGCACATTGGCTGGACTACCAAGGAAGGAAACACCGCCCTCTGCTGGAAACTCAAAACTGAGCTAATTGAATTTGTTCTCGTTTGGTTGCTTTTGTGAACTCAGTATAAGCTGCTGTGTGCTTCACAGGCTGGCCTCAAGCTCATGGTCGTCCTGCCTCAGTATCCAGAGGGCTTAGCTAACAGACACGTACCACCATACTTGTGTCATTAATCAGTTTGAAAAGATTTACTTTTATCCCAGAACTCCATTGGTAGAGGGAGGCACATCTCCGTGAGTTTGAAGCCATCCTGGTTTGCATGAAGAATTACAGTTCAGTCAGGGTTGCACAGTGAGAAATTATTCTGTTTTTATTTATATGTACATGGTGTGTGTGTGTGTGTGTGTGTGTGTGTGTGTGTGTGTCCATGCTGGCCACGTGTGTGCAGGTGCCTGAAGAAGGCATACCATGTCATGTGGGTGTTGGGGACCAAACTAGCCTCTGGCAGAGCAGCATGTGCTCTTAACTATTGAGTCTTCTCTCCAGCCCATCACTAAACGATTTTAAAACAATTCTACTGAGACATTCTTGACATACCCAGAACTGAACATATGAATGTCTGTAATCTGATGAGTTTGCTAGCACACATGCAAACATCCACAGTCCCATCACTACCATCAAGGTAATGGACACACTCAACACCTCTCGAAGTTTCCATGTGCACCCTTCATTTTTGTCTGCTTTGTTTCATGGTAAAAAAATGTACCACAGGATCTACTCTGTTAACAGATTTTTTGAGTGTAGGATGCCATATTGGTAACAACAGGCATTAGGTTGCACAGCAGCTCTCTAGAGCTTATCCATCTCCTATAACTGAGAACATCCCATTGGTAGCAGCTCACCTTGCATTCCAGATCCTTCATGCACACTTATAAACTGTGTCAGCTCTACTCTGTGTGAACTGTCAAAGCAAATTATTAGAGATTATTAGGTATTGTGGTACCTGTATCTGCCTGGTACCTTGCTATTTCCATACAAGTCAGTGCATTGGGGTTTGGGAGAAATGGCTCAGCAGCTAAAAGCATTCGTTGGCTGCTCTTCCAGAAGACTGGAGTTTGATTCCCAGGACCCATATGTGGTTGGCAATGCCTGTAACTCCAGTTCCCGGAGCTCTGCCACCCTCAACTGGCCACTGGAGGCACCACATGCACATGGTACACTGACATACATTCAGGCAAAATATGCGCATAAAATAAAATAAACAAATAAACAAGTTGATGACTGGCCCTCCAGGGTTTCTCTAGCCAGTATCATCAAACTGAGTGGCTTGAAAAGTTTTACTTTTTCATATATCTGGGGACCAGAAGCCCAACGTCAAAGTGTATCAGGATTGGTTCTGACAGAAAATGGGTGCCATGCCTCTCATTAGCTTCTGGTGGCCCCTGACAATCCTTGGAATTCCTTAGTTTGCAGCTGCATTGAGTATCAGTCACTATTACATTGTTGGTTTTATGATTTTTTTGAGATAGGGTCTCTCTATGTAGCCCTGGCTGGCCTAGAACTTGGTATGGAGACTAGGTTAGCCTTGAATTCACAGAGATCTGTCTTCCTCTGCCTCCTGAGTGCTGTGATTAAACATGTGTGTTACTGCACCTGACCTGCCTTCCTGTCTTTCTCCTTCTTTCTTTCTCCCCCTCTTCCCCTCTTTTTCTTTGACAGGAACTCACTCTGTTTTGAAGGCTAGCTTGGAACTCATTATGTAATCCAGGCTGGCTTCAAACTCATGGAAATCCCACTGGCTTAGCCTCCCAGGTTCTAGAATTATGAGTCACCCTGTTCACTTAGTTTAGTATTTTCAAGGGATTATCCATGCCATAGCACAAACCAGAACCTCACATTTTAATGTTAGAATTGTGTCCCATTGTCAGGATATACTGTGGGGACACCAGACCTTGAGCAGAAACCCACTTCCCCTTCAGCCTGGGAGCAGGCAGCTGTGAGATAATGTTTACTGAAAACAATTCAGTGCTATAAAGCTCTTGATAGGGCTCAGATAAGGGCTTGCTCACTGAAACACCATGACTTTGACACCCCCTACGGCTAGATGCTTCTTCCTGTCCCCCCTGCTGTGTCTCCCCAATTCTGGGGCCGGAGATTAAACCACCAGCCAGGAGGGTGAGAAGTCTGGAAAGAATTGTATGTAGATGGATGGCAGAAGTCCTTAAAAAGGGAAGCATTTTTTTCTTGGAGAGACTTCTCTCTCCTAAGTGGACTTGGGGTCTCTCCTCCTAAGCTGACTTGGGAAGCATAAAGTTTTCTTAAAGCAACCGAACGGTCTCTGTGTCATCTATCCCGACCACCTCGCTACATTCTCGGATGCAGGCCGCACAGCAGGTGCGACAATATACCACTTAAAAAATCCATTCATCAGTTGTTGGAAATTCGGGTTGCTTTGAGTTTTGGTCTATTATGAATAATGTTGCTATGAATGTTTATGAAAAGATTTTATGTGAATATGTTTTCAGTCTTCTTGGGTATGTTCCTGGGTATGGAACTGCAGGATCACGTGATAACTCTATGTTCAACTTCTTTTTCAGTGCTGGGAATTGAACCCAGAGCTTCGCACATGCTAGGCAAATACTGTAAACTATTTTGCTTGCCTTGTTGGAACTGTTCTGGAGATCTGCAAAGCACTTGTGTCATTGTCCACTTCTACAGCTCATGAATGGGCCAGTTTGTCAATGCTCTCATGGGAAAAACAGATTAAAATATCCACTTTCTTCTTCCCCATCTTCCCTGGGTCCCTAAACATGTATTTTACCTTCTATGTCTTAGGCAGGGATTTGAATATAAAGGTGCCACTGTCATTCTGGGATGCACGAGACCCCCATCTCAAAAAAAAGTAAAAACAACAAGTTCCAAACTGATCACACAGATAGTCAGTCTCTCTGTCTCTCTCTATATCACACACACACACACACACACACACACACACACACACACACACACACACACACACGAGAGAGAGATACTGTAGAAGAAAGATTAGCTTACTTTTTAAAATTTAAAAGGTATTTATTTATATGAATGTTTTGCCTGATATATGTATGTGCACCATGTACCTCATACCTGCAGAAGTCAGAAGAGGGCATCAGATTCCCTGGAACTGGAATTATGGGTTTTTGTGAGCCACCTGTGGGTGCTGGGAATCAAAATCATGTCCTTCACAAGAGCATCAAGTGCTCTACACTCCTGAGCCATCTCTCCATCCCCAAGGAAGAAGTTTTATATGTCAATTGTTATGAAAGCTTGGAGTCAGGGGTACTTAGAGTACTGGCTGGGTAAAATAAAGTTAACAGTATTTTTTCTTTTTTAGGGTTAGGGGTAAACATTTAAGTAACAAATTGGAAGGAACATGGGGAAGGGGCATGAGGGGATAAGACAAGAAGGAGAAGGAAAACGTATGGATTAGGGGTATGAAAGGTGGCAAAGAAAATATTGCATGTTAGTTGTGGAGAAAAGAAAGACATAGGAGAGCCTTTCCCAATGAGATACAAGTTATAACATCAAGTGAACACTCAAGGTGGGCTGTGGACCTTAACTTCTAATTTCATATATGGGTGTTTACATAGGATTTTTATATGTGGATATCTATATGGGCTTGAGTGTGGGCACAGGCCAGGAAATTACAGTGAAGCCTGAGATGGGACAGAAGAGACTTTAAGGGAGGTGGTGGGAAGGGTGAAAAGACTTGTGTGGTATGAAAATGGAAGGGGGAATACAGGAGGTAGAAGGGAATAATTGGGGACAGAGGGGACAAGGTTATGGGGCAGAGGAGTGGGTGGGGGAACCAAAACTATGTATGTATGAGAATGCCACAAGGAAATTAAAAAATTAAAAGTTATAAAGGCAACTTGGTTTCTGGTTTTGCATAGGGGGGCTCACATTTCCATTTTGAATTCTTCAAAGATGTCTTTATTTTATTTTATGTGCATCAGTGTTTTGCCTGTATGTATGTGTGTCTGTAGGCACCCTCTGCTTCTGGTAGTCAGAAGAGGGCATCGGATTCCCCTGGCACTGGAGTTATGGATGGTTATGAAGCACCTCATGGATGATAGGGATCAAATCTGGGTCCTCTGCAAGAGCAAAAAGTGCAGAAAAATCTCTCTACCTCCAACACATTTTCATGTTTTACTGAGCTCAAGCTTCACACCTTGTATGGCTACATACCAAGAAGGGAATCTTAGGCATTTACATGGAGAACATTATGAATATAGGGGTGGAGAATTGAGTCTTAGATCTAATTTAGCACCCAGTAGATTGCATTCCATAGTCCAGTACAGCATGTATGTTATGAGGACAGGAGGGAGCAGAGACTAATAACACTCTCATCTTCTTCTTGAGAGTAATAAAGAATGCTATCAAATGCAGAAAAAAACAGGTGACACATGACCTTCTCTTTTAAATGCGTAAATACAATCTGATTTGGAGTTGATTGCTGTTTTATCTTTTCAAACCCTGGGAAATCTTAGCTGATTTCGTATACTGCTGACTTCATTAAAAGTGTTGTTTTGCAAAGGAGCCCATAAATTACAGTGGTTAGATAGCATTCTGAATTGCAGGGATGGGGCATAAGAGGATGGCAGCAAAAGCCAGGCAGAGACAGCAGTCTGACTTTGTACCTTATTGTGTCACTATTCTCTTCCTTAGATCAAACTTGCTTGTCATTATCTTCTTTTTGTTTCTTGATCCAGTTTCCATCCTGTGTGTTATAAACAGGCTCAAGTTTGGAGAAAAGATGCAGGCTATCTATCACTCAGTTGCTTGCCCAAGGTCTCTCCAGCAGTAATTAGACAACCCACAAGTAGAATCTAGTTTTCTTTATACTTGAAAAGAGTTGCATTTCATGTAAAGAGATTATAGTCTTTTTTTTGCAAATATAATTTGAGATACACACACACACATACACACACACACACACACACACTCACTCACTCACTCACACTTTATTTTATAGAGATTTAAACCTCTGCTTGGCCAAAAAAGTTTAGTTTGCATAAAAACATTACCGCAGATAGTTTTTAAGACTTTGAAAAAGTTCTTCGTTGGCAATTCTATTAACCATTAGACAAGAATTAGAGAAACAAACACACTGTCTGCTGAATTCAGCTCTTCAATAGAGTTTCACTTAGGAATATGTGTTTCCATCCCAGAAATGATTAGCGGATGGTTAAATTACAACAAGAAGAAGAATTAACATTTTGAATGAAAGCATATATAATGAGGGATGTTGAAGTGGGAGAAAATTACTCCCAAATAGAATAGAATTTAGAACAAGAGAAAAAGTGGTCCAGCTATTTATGTACATTACCCATTTCAACCATCACACTTTGAGTTCTTTTTTAGTTTTGGCTTGTCTTTTATTGATTTTTTTCTAAGACAGGGTCTCATGATGTAGTCCAGGCTGGCCTGCAACTCCTGATCTTCCTGTCCCCAGCCTCGCCACTGCTAGGATGACAGCTACGGGACAGCTCACATAGCTGCTTGAACACTTAAGCTTTTCTATCCAGGGTTTTGCTACTGCTCTACTGCTCCAATAAAGGACCACCGCCCATCTAGAGCCCCAGGAAGGGGGTGCAGCTGCTCAGCGGCACAGGGATAAAGTAGCTCTCACTTCCTTTGCATTTTCTATCTTGACCACTTAAAAAAATTACTCAAGGGCTAGGCAGAGGTGGTGCACACCTTTAATCCAAGCACTTTGGAGGCAGAGGCAGGTGGATGTCTATGAGTTCGAGGCCAGTCTGGTCTGCAAAGTGAGTTCCAGGACAGCCAGGGCTACACAGAGAAACCCTGTCTTGAAACACTACCCCTCAAAAAATACCCAAGAGGCAGGCATAGCAAACAAGCAGGGATAAAAAATCGTGTGTGTGTGTGTGTGTGTGTGTGTGTGTGTGTGTGTGTGTGTGTGTGTGTGGTGTCTGTGTGCTATGGCATGCAGGTAGAGGTCAGGGAATAACTTTGTGAGTCCGCTTCCTCCTTCCATCTTTATATGGGCTCTGGATGATTGAACTCAGGGCATCATTTGGTTTGTGTGGCATCTTGATGTCCCATATTTTAAAAAAACATTTTATTTTTAATATCATGCATCTTATCCCACTCATTCCCCTGTCCCCTTGCTTCTGCCCTCTGCCCTTGCATCCCCCCAACAAAACAAAATTTAAAAGCTGTTGGGGAAGTCCTGTTATTTGCCTGTTATTTGCCAATAAAGTACTGTTGAGCCTATAGGAATCTAGATAGGAGGGGCTAGGAGTCCAGGAGGATTCTGGGAAGGAGAAACACAGAGAGTTCGAGATGTAACGCCATTGGGGTAGGAAGCCCGGAAACCTCTCCGGTAAGAAACATACTTAGATTAACAATTATGGGGTAATTACTTAAGTCAGAGCTAGCTAGTAAGAAACAAGCAAGGCCAACAGCTTCATAATTAATATAGCCTCCTGTGTGTTTATTTGGGACTGATACAGCTCTAGAACTAGGCTGGCGTGAAAGCGGCTCTGGAACCAGGCTGGCGGAACGGCTCCTTCTCAAGGAAAAAGCTTCTCATAACAAAAAGCGAAATCAATCCCCCCTCAAAAAAATAGTGTGGAAGCTGTAGTGTGTCACACAGTAAACCCTTTAGTCCATATATCTTTACTTGTAAGTGTTCATTGCAAGAGGTCATTGGTCTGGTCCAAGGCCTATGGCTTCTGCTACCCTATCAATCCTGGGCCCTCACTGGTACTTCTCTTGGATATCCGATTGTTGCCCTGTGTTGTGGCGATCCTGCAGCTTTCCATCTGTGGGTTAGGCCTCTTCACCTGCTCCCGCAGATCACAAACGGGGTGAGCCCAACTCACAACCCTTGTTCTGGGTCTGGCAGCTACAGGGTTAGTCAGCCCGCCAGTTCTACCCTGTCCTCACCACCAGGGTGAGCTCTCCAGCATGGCCCCTGCTAATTCACCTTTGCAGCATTGAGTGAGGGGTGAGGCCAGTTCTGCCTTCATGATCTCAGGGTCCCATCTCCCGCGCTTACACCTTCAGGGCCAGCTCTACCGTGTTGCCCAGGCAGGTGCAGGGACAGCTCTTCTGCTCTTGTGACTCCAGGGCCAGCTCTACTATGTTTTTATAAGTTAGTGTCTCTTAGCAGCCAAAAAATTCAAAGACAACACATCACATACAGGATCCACACTCTCTGTGTATTTCCCACCTTTACGTGGCTTATTTCTTTTATATTATTTTCTTCCCACTTTAAGGACTTATTTTATTATTGTTAAGCTATATTTTTAAATCTAAGACTGTATTGTATATACTCTTCTCTCTCCCAAGCCTAGGCACATTTTCAAGCACACTGTGATCCGTTTGGAGGCTCTTTTTGTCCAAATTTGTCCTTACTGTAACGTTTTCTGTTTGCATGAGAACCCCCCATGTTTACCGTCCCAACTCTGGCAAGTTTCTGGGTCCACACTGCCACCGAGCAGTGTGCCATCCGCTGCTCATAAACCCCGTTTAAATGTTTGGTAGCAAGACCCATGAAAAGAGCCGTGCCTCTGCTCACTGCTAGCAAACAGAGTCCAGCAGAGAAAAGGCGGTTACTAAGAAGCCACATTTGACTTTTTTTGTTTGTTTAGAATCTTTTTTAAAGCTTTCTCAGGGTTTATGTGAATGTATGTGGTTCCACATTGAACACCATATGTAGGAGGAGTTTTCCCATTCCAGAAGCTGCTTCCAGATTACTACACAAGACTTACATTAATTGTAAGTGCTCGGCCGATGGCTCAGGCTTCTTACTAGTTAACTCTTTCATTTACTTAACCCATATTTCTTATATATGTTCTACCATGAGGCGGTACCTTAATTAGCATGGCACATTTATCTCCTGCTCCCTCTGTGTCTCTGTCCTTCTCCCTCCCAGCATTCTGAGTTTGGCTTGGCCTGCCTAACCTCCTGCAGCCCAGTTTTACAGGCCAGTCAGCTTCTTTATTTTATTTTATTTTATTTTTTGGTTTTTCGAGACAGGGTTTCTCTGTATTGTTTTGGAGGCTGTCCTGGAGCTCGCTCTGTAGACCAGGCTGGCCTCGAACTCACAGAGATCTACCTGCCTCTGCCTCCCGAGTGCTGGGATTAAAGGCGTGCGCCACCAACGCCCGGCTAGTCAGCTTCTTTATTAACCCACTCAAAACAACACATACTCACAGTGTGCAGAGGGTTATTCCACAGCACAGATCCGAAGTCAGGACAGATCTCCCCTGCTCACAATTTGGGGGCTGGGCTCACCCACACCTGCACTAACAGGGTTGGCTCTCTTGTGCTGCCCTGGAAGGGTCAGGGCATCCTCTCCTGAGTGTTGCAGCCCATGGGAGTGGACAGGCACAGTTTCCAATCTTGTTAATTCAGGGTCAGCTCTTGCACGGGCCTTAGGCGTTTATGGACTAGGGGGGAGGTACTTGTCACCAGACCGTGACAACATATAGTAGGTGGAGGTTGAGGCTTGGTCTCCCATACTCACATTCTCAAGGTTCTCTCACTTAAACCCCATATATATGGTCAACCCTCAGTGATGCCCATGCAAGGTACAGGGCCCTCTCTCCCGAGTGCAGCGGCTGGAAAAGGGGAGGGTCAGCTTCTTTGCCAGCTGGAGTCGGTAGGGTCAAGGCGGGGAGGGCGTCTTTCCCTCATCCCAACCACCTCACTGTAGAGAAGGGAGTGGGCACTCCTATGTCCCTCTCACGTTCTCAGGGCTGGCTCTCCCGAGGCCATTTACAGGGTCGGCTCGACTTTGCTTCCCGGGTGTAGCACAAGCCTGATCTCCTCAGTGTTGCAACTGGTGCGGGATCTGGTGGCGGGGGGGGGCGAGGGGTTGGGAGAAGGAGGGGTAAGGGAGGAGGGCAGCTTCCCTCACCTCTGTCACCACACGCGATACGAGAGGGGACCAGCCTGCTCTCTGATGCCCACGCCCTCAGGGCCAGCTCGCCCAGGTCCCTGTGCACAGGGTCAGCTCTCTTGCTCTGTCCGGGTGAGGTGTAGGCCCTGCTCTCCCGCATGCTTGAGCCAGTGAGGGGCAGGGCCAGTGGGGTCCCTGCCAACTCTGTACAGCCCTGACACCTCGGCCTTTGCCCCTCACCTCCAGCTGCAAGGTGCCGAGTGGGCCCGCGGTTTCTCCTCGGATCCCGGGGAGGACAGCCCCAGGCCTGTATGTGGGCGTCCTCGTGGCCCTCAGCTCGCCGAGACGCTGGACCGGGCCAGGCTTCCTTGTCACAGAGTTCTCTCTGCAGAGCCCAGCTGCCTGGCACCATTGTGAGCGCCCCTGGGCTGAGGAGGCGGGGCTGGAGTCCTGTGTGGGCGGGGCTGCGATCTCCAGCCCTAGATTAGCTGAGTTGGCTGAGTTCCAGCTCGCCTGCCCTCCTGGCATGGGGTACAGGCCCTGTTTATCAGTTTCCAGGTTTTCATAGCAGTGCTTCTCAGAGTCCACCTAGGAGTCTTGTCAAAATGCTCATTCTGAAGCAGGGCGGTGGTGGCGCTCGCCTTTAATCCCAGCATTTGGGAGGCAGAGACAGGAGGATCTCTGTGAGTTCGAGACCAGCCTGGTGTGTGCCAGCAGTGCACGGCCAATAATGTCTTTAATTTTCTCTCCCTCCCCCTCTCTGTCTGTCTCATTGTGTCTATCTCTATGTTTGTCTGTCTCTGTTTCTCTCTGTCTGTCCTTGTCTGTCTCTGTCTCTCTTTGTCTCTGTCTCCCTGTCTCTATCTGTCCCTCTCTGTCTCTGTATCTGTCTCTCTGTCTCTGTCTCTGTCTCTCTACTCATCCCTTGGTTTTTCCAGACTGGGTTTCCCTGTGTGTAGCCCTGTCTGTCCTCTGTCCTGGAACTCCCTCTGTACAGCAGTCAGAGATTCTCCTGGCTCTGCCTCCTATGTGCTGGAATTAAAAGCGTGTGTCACCACTGCATGGAAGCTTTGAAATTCAGGTCTTCTGTATCTACTTCCCTCGTGTTGGGATTATAGGTATGTATACTCACACCCTGGTTTTAAAAATTACATATAATATATTGTACATATGACTGTGTGTGTGTGTGAGAGAGAGAGTAGGGGCGAAAGTGTCTCTACACAGCTCTGTCATCCCTGGAGCTCACTGTAGAGACCAGGCTGGCCTCAAGCTCACAGAGATGCACCTTCCTCTGCATACTGAGTGCTGGGTTTAAAGGCCTGAGCCACACCCAGCACCATCACACCCTGTTAATGTTGTGTGAGTGAACCCAGGGCTTTGTGCATGCTAGGTAAGCATGCTACCATCTGAGCAACATCAGGCAGAGTGTCTTCATTTTACCCCTGCCTGTCTGTCTCTGGATGAGTGTTTGGCCTGCATGGATATCTGTGTACCCTCTGTGTGCACTGCCTTCTGAGACCAGAAGCATGTCTATTGTGTTTCCTGGGGCCATAGTCACAAACTGTGTGAGTCACCATGTGGGTGCTAGGAACTGAACCTCCGTCCTCTGCAAGAGCAGCCAATAGTCTGGATCATTGGCCAATCTCTGGGGAACCCCAGAGCCTGCATTTCTTTTTTCTTTCTGTCTGTCTGCCTTGCCTTTGTTTCTCAAGTTATTTATTTTCTGCTTTTAACTTATTCTCTGTGTGTTTCATATCACTCATTTCACTGTCCCTTTGCATCCATGCTCTTCCCTTGTAGACAAAAGAAAACAAGAGAGAAGGAAAAATCAATCTTGTCATGGAAGCTGCAGTGTAACACAGTGAATCACACAGTAAACTATGCATTTATCTATTCTTGCAACTGTTCATTTCAGAATCACTGGTCTGTTTCCAGGCCTCTGGTTTCTGCTTCACTATTAATGCTGAGTGTTTACTTGGTCTCCTCTTGGATGTCCTGCTGTTGCTGTGTGCTGTGGAAATCGTGCACCTTTGTGTCTTCAGGGCTGGCTCCTTTGTGTGCTCCAGCAGATCTCAGATGGGGTGGATGTTTGGGTTGGCCAACTCAAAGCCCTGGTTCTGAGTCTGGGTAGTTGCAGGATTGGTCAGCCCACCAGCTCTCCCCTGTCCTCACCACCAGGGTGAGCTCTCCTGCATGGCCCTGGCTAGGCCACCCCTTGCAGCAATGAGCAAGGGGCAGGGCGGTTCTCCTGGTTTCATGTCCTCAGGGTCAGCTCTCCCACACCTATACCTGCAGGGCTGTCTCTACTGTGTTGCCCTGGCATGTCATAGGGGCCACTCCCCCAAGTGCTGCAGCTGGTAAGGGGCAGGAACAGCTCTCCTGCTCTTATGACCTCAGGACCAGCTCCCCCACCTGCCTCGGATGTTGATGCGCATGGGGGTGGTGGACATTTCTCCTCGGCCCATGCTGGCACACGACAGATGAGTAATGGGGACAGTTCTCCCATGCTCACAACATCGGGGGCAGGCTCACTCACACCTCTGCTGAGCTCCCAGATATGGCAGTGCACATTGTCTTAGGACCACACTGGGGTAGCATGGTGCTGGATCTGGGTTGTATTAATTTCAGACAGGAGAATTGTTGTGGAATACTATTTTAAGATGTGTTTCTTTTGTTTATGCTGTGGAACATTTGTTTAACGATGTAAAGATATTCTGCATCCTTTTGTGTTGCATTTGTTTAACTCTGTGAAGCTGTGTGACTTTGCCTGTCTAAAACACCTGATGGGTCTAATAAAGAGCTGAATGGCCAATAGCAAGGTAGGAGAAAGGCTAGGTGGTGCTGGCAGGCAGAGAGAATAAATAGAAGGAAAAAAGTGGTACCAGGATGCAAGAGAGATTAGTGGGAAAAGAAGGGGCCAGCCATCCAGTCACACAGCCATTCATGGAGTAAGAGTGAAAGATACACAGAAGAAAAAGAAAAAGCCTAGGTGCAAAGGGTAAACAGGACAGTTTAAGAAAAGCTGGCTAGCAGCAAACCAAGTGAAGCCCAGTCATTTGTAAGTAATATTAAGCCTCTTTGTGTCCTTTATGTGGGAGCTGGGCGGTGCCCCCCCCAGCAAAAAAGTAAAAGAGTTTTTTAAAAAAGCCCAAGAATTCCTGAATGAAACGAGTGCTTTTAGCTATTTTCAAATATTTTACTCAGAGAAAAAAATCACAATCAGCTGGGCATTGGTGGCATATACCTTTAGTTCCAGCACTTGGGAAGCAGAGGCAGCTGTATCTCTGTGAGTTCAAGGCCAACCTGGTCTACAGAACGAGTTTCATGACAGCCAGGACTGTTACACAGAGAAACTCTGTCTGGAAAAAAAACCCCAATAGTCCCCTGCTAAAGTGCAATCAACTAGGGAAGAGGTGGCTGAGACATCAGTACCCTTTACCTTCCCTCTTCCTGCATTTCAAGGATAGCTCCATTTTGTTGTGCCCAAATTCTGAAACTCCCAAATCACCAAGAGACCCATTTTGGTGCAAAAGCAAAGAGTCTTTTATTGTTGTTTAACGAGCTAACCGCATTAGCTCGGGCCCTTCATCCATTCATCACAGCAGATGCCTGGAGAAGAACCCTGAGGAACCACGAGGCGGGGAAATATATTGGGTAGTGTAAGGGGAGTGTCTAGGGGTACACAACAGTCTCAGGATTGGTGTGCTTACGGGCTTGGATGACCTGCCCTGTGTTGATTGGTCAACTGGTTGTTATGGCCCATAGGCCCTCCCAGGACGGTTGCTATGCTCTGCACATCACTATTTTTCACTTATATGAAAGCATACCTAGAGCCATGAAGCACAGCCCCACCAGCTAATTTCTGATTGGTTCCTTGCCAAGGAGGAGGGCATGTGACCTCCTAATGACTGGGAGGAGGGGCAAGGTCAGGCAAGCACATGTTAGCCTGTCAAAAAACATCAGGAAAACCTTGAACAGGGAGGGACAGAAATTTAGGAGACATCTTGATCACCAGGTATTTTGTTAGGTGTGTTATTTTTCTTTCACAACTTACTGAGTTTCAGAAAACAAGTGTGTGTGTGTGTGTGTGTGTGTGTGTGAGTGTGTGTGTGTGTGTTAGGGGCGAGGGAAAAGTCAATATGCAAAATGAGAGTGTCATTACAAAATATACTGAATGTGAGAGATACTATGACTGGAGAAAAAGTTCTGCAAGTTTCAAGGGACACATCAGGGACCCACATTTGTCAATTTTAAGCAGCTGTAATTCCTATAGATATTAGGTGAATTCTCCAAAATTACCACTACAATTTTACTGTAAGCGCAGATCCTTGGTTGAGCCATAGAAGAGAAAGGGGTACTTATATTGGGTATAAAGCAATGCATTCTTAACATAGACATCTTAAGCCTGACACTGTTAAATATATCACTTAATGGGAAATAATGGACACCCTCTTGTTATTTCCACATTCTGGTGTGTTTCACAATGTCACCCATACATTGGGCAGCTGTTCTTTTGTTAACCACACTGCAAATCTACAAAACTCCCATTTAGATAACACACACACACACACACACACACACACAAACACACACACACACACACCAAACAAAAAAAAACCCCCAAAAACAAAAAAACTACCCATTCAGTCCTGTGCATCTCAATTACAATCTATTGCAGATTGCAGATGCTGGAGAATAGCAAAAGCCCACTGCAGCAAAACTCCTCACCGGCAAGGAACCATCACCCAGGGTCTTTCCTTTCTCACCAGATCTGGGCCTGATTGGGAACTCAGTATGTGCTCTATTGCTCAGCGTATTTTTACCTGTAAATGGGGCAGGGTGCTTCCGGGGTGATGGGAGTTTTAATACCATTTCCAGCTCTCCTTTTTTACATGCTTTTCACGTGTGTGTGGTGTGTATGAGTATACGTGTGTTAGTGCACGAACACATATGTACACGTGCATGCGGAGTTTGAGATTCACCTCACTCATCGAGGCAGGGTCTCTCAATCAAACTCAGAGCTCTTCGATATAGCTAGCCAGCATCCTCGGGCGCGTCTGTTTTTGCAGGAACTTTAGGCGGGCTGCCACGCCCACCCCCCGCACGTATGGGTTCTGTGGATCTCTTGAACTCGTACTCGGGTTTGCAAGGCAAGTGTTTTAACCACGGAACAATTTCTCCAGCCTCCCACCCCTCCCCCACCCTTCTATTTGTCACTTTCTCAGTCATTCCCAGTGTACACTCTTCCGTAAATGTGGGCACGCTCAAAGACAGATCCTAGATTGATTTCCTTCTTTATCTCTATATGCTTAGCTGCCATGCTATTAAAGACAGATTTTATGACAGTCTCTTCTTTCCTTAAACCGTGCCTCTTGAAGTCCTGATCCTCCTGCCTCCAACGAAGGGAATCCAGACCTGTGCCACCCACCTGGTTCTTTCTGCCACTGCTTTACATGTGTTTGTGTTGGTATATGTGTATGCTCCAATGGGCACATACGCATGTAGGGGTCAGGGGACAACGTTGTCATTCGTCTGGATCAGTGGTTTCCAACCTTCCTAATGCTGCGACCCTTTAATACAGCTCCTCTTGTTGTGGTGACCCCAACCATAAAATTATTTTATTGCTGTAATTTTGCTACTGTTATGAATCATAATGTAAATATTTTTGGAGATAGAGGCCTGCCGACCCATAGGTTGAGAACCACTGTTGTAGAGTCATCTACTTCACGTTGTGACAGGGTTTCTCACTGGCCCAGAGCTTCCCAAATAGGCTAGGATGGCTGGCTTGGAGCCCCAGGGATGTTCCTGTCTTTACCTCCCCAGTGCTGGGATTACAAGTGTGTATCAGTAAGCCTGTTGTTGTCTTTTAATGTGGATTCCAGGGATTGAACTCAGGTCCTCATGTTTGCTAGGCAAGCATTTTACCAAGTGAGCTATCTCCCCTGCCTCTTCTTCCGTCATTTTGTTGTCTGGCTGCTTTTATTTTAGCACCAGAGATCAATCTTACTCAGGGCTTCATACAAGTTAGGGAAGTTTTTTTTTTAACCACTGAGCTATATCCCAGCCCCTCCATTGTTTTTTTAAATTACATTTTAATATTCCTGAGTTCTCTCTCTCTCTCTGCTCTCTCTCTCTGCTCTCTCTCTATGTGTTCTCTGTGTCTCTGTCTCTCTCTCTCTCTGTGCTCTCTCTCTCTGTGCTCTCTCTCTTCCTCTCTCTCTCTGTGTGTGTGTGTGTGTTAGGTGCATGTACCTGGGGTGACCACAGAGTCCCGTGGAGCTGGAGTTCCAGGTAGATGTGAGCTGGTCCAGCTGAGGTGCTAGAAACCAATCTCGAGTCCTCTGCAAGAGCAGCGGGACTCAAACCACTGAGCCATCTCTCCCAGCCTAAAAAAATCACTTTTGTTTCTTGTACATGAATGTTTGCCTGTATCGTGTGTGTGTGTGTGTGTGTGTGTGTGTGTGTGTGTGTGTGTGTACATCAGGTGCATGCCTGCTGACAGAGGGGGTCTGAAGGAGGCAGCAGTACAGAGCCATCCCCAGGTCCCTAAACCTACTTTTCCAGAACTTTGTATAACTTAGGAGATAGAGATACTATGGCCTTATGGAGCTCAGGACTAAACTATCTCCTTCAAGAGCCTCTTCTAAAACACTGCTGTTTCCTGGGACTAGAAAGATGGCCTGGTGCTTCAGAGAACTTGCTGCTTTTGAAGAGGACCTGGGACTCAGTTCCAAGCATTCACATAGTGACTCACAACCATCCATCACTTGACTTTCAGGGGATCAGATGCCACCTTCTGACCTCTGCAGGCACACATGTGGTGCAGAAATACATTCAGGCAAATGCCCAAGCATGTAAAAGAAATAAATCGAAAATTAATTAAACACTGCTATTTCCTATGCTTGGATTCCTCAGCTGTGACACACACCCACTGTCTGGGCCCATATCCCTGTTGCCTTCATGGGACTTCAGGGAGAAAGGAATCAATGTAAACCCCTGTCATGGTGCTTGTCACATTAGAAATACTAATGTCCTGTTTTGAGCTTGTGGCTCCTTCCAGAATCCATGAAATGGTAGCAGGCTAACTTGTCTTACAAGCAGGATAAAAATCTTAGCAACTTCATAGTTCTACTTTGTGGAACAGTGTTGAGACTGTGCTTCACTTTGTAGCTCAGGCTAGTCTCGAACTACAGGACTGGTGAGGTGGCTCAGCACCCAAAGCACTTGCTGCCAAACCTGAGTTTGATCCTTGGAACATACAAGTGGAGGGGGACAACTGACTCCCATATGTTGTCCTCTGACTGCCCCAAGTTCACCGTGGCCGGTACACACACACACACACACACACACACACACACACACACACACACACACACACACACAATCCCACAATAAGCTGGGCAGTGGTGGTGCATGCCTTTAATCCCAGCACTTGGGAGATAGAGGCTGGTGGATTTCCATGAGTTCGAAGCCAGCCTGGTCTACAAAGCGAGTTCCAGGACAGCCAAGGCTACACAGTGAAATCCTGTCTTGAAAAACGACAACAACAACAACAAACCAAAAAAACCCCACAAAAACAAAAACCACACTATTAACACATAAGGTTTCCTTCTCTTTCTTTCTTTCCCTCTCTGTTGTCCCCTTTCCTCTTTCCTGCTGCTCCTATCCCCAGAGGCTGATCTCTCCCCTCCCTTCCCCCCTTTTATGATCCTTTTCCCCTAATAAAAAAAACCCTCTGCTTGAAAAAAAGTAAAAAAACCAAAACCAAAAAAAAAAAAAACAAAACCCCAAAAGCAGAAGGTCTCAACCCTATACAAAGAACTACAGATAACTAAAAAATGCTGAGAGTGGAGGAAATACTCTTTCCCAGGGAAGAAAATACTAATTGGTTATTCATTAGCAAATGGTCAGCCCTGAAAACATAAATTGCAGGCAATATTATACATTATATAGACTGAGCATGTTGTATTAATCTATTTAAGATGATACACCCATATACATATATTATGCAATAACAATGAAAAAGAGGCCATAAATTTGAAAGGGATCAAGGAGGGGTATACAGGAGGCTCTGAAGGGAGAAAAGGGAAGGGAGAAATGATGTAATTATATTGTAATCTCAAAAAAGACTGCAAAGACCATTGTGTCCATTACTGGTAAGACTCATCTGTTGCAAACCTACAGGGTAACCTGGTGACATTTCAGTGCTTTATTCAGCAGAGACAAATACCTATATTGCTGTCAGCTGGAAGGTAAGAAATATGGGAATAGGACCCTGGAAAGACGAATTGTTACCACAATGGGGATCATTGAAGGGAAATAAACAGATGCCACTAAGTGGTAACTGCAAACTAAGATGAATTTATTTGCCTGTCTGAAAAGAAAGGACACATCTCTCAAGCCAAACATTGTGCTTATGGTGCCGGAATGGACCGGTTACAGAGCACAAGGAGGAAGGGCATGAAATCTGGCAGCACGCTGAGCTCAGGTCTGCTTGCTCTGAAGGCTGGGCTTACGCTCTTTGCCCCCCGGCTCACTGGGCCGCTTCACTCCTTCCCAGCGCAGGCTCCGCTCCTAGCGATGTCCAGGGTGCCCCAGTCAGCTCACTGTCACTCTGGTGGCCAACGGGAGCAGCTTGCTTGAAGGAGGCTGAATCTCTGCTAAAGAGCACCGACAGGACCTCAGGTTCATGCCAGTGATGGTCACGGTTGCTGTCCCTTCCCTAGTCTCTTTCAGAACAGACAGTTTCCACTTCTTAGGGTAAAAGGCAAATAAACATACATGTGCACTTACAAAAGGCAAATTTCATGTAGGCAGCTTATCCTTACGGGTTACCAAAACAAAACATAAGCAGTAAAATAATGTCTGTACATGAATGATGGCAGCACCGTGACCCACAGTAGCCAAAAGGTGGAAAGAGCCCAAACATGGATAACCAGATCAGGCCATACACAGACAGGGGACTGTGGCTGTGTCAAAGAGGCTCTGAGTGCTGGAACATAGCACAAGATGAACAAACATCAAACACATGCCAGGCAAAAAGGCAGACACAAATGTACAAAGTTGTACAAAACACTTCATAATTCACCTAAGATAAACACTGAGAACAATCACACCCATAGGGCCACAAAGCAAATCGGTGGCTGCCAGTGGCCGGGGTAGGGCGAGGAGGCCTCCCCTTAGTGCTACATAGGTCCAGGACTTCTTTTGAAGTGCTGAGCATGTTCTGGAAACAGACTGAGGGGCTGGCCACACAGCAGTGCCAGCGTCATAAGTGCTAGGGTATTTATGGCAACATAAGTGTTACTTTGGCACAGGTAAATGTTCGTCACACCCTCCACTCTCATATTTGGTTGAGAGCCCAGCCTTTAACGGCCGAGCCCTCTCTCCAGCCCTACGCACCTGCACTCTCTAAAGGGAGTAAGTGAAAAGGCCAGGGCCGTTGCGTCCACTGAAACCAGGGGCCCTGACATGGTCTGATCTGGCAGAGAGCGCTGACAGCTGGTGAGGGAGAAGCCGTGGGGGAAAGGCAGAGGAGGAGGACAACCCCCGTCACAGCCTCAGAAGGCTGTAGGCACTGGGGAAGCAGACCAGGAAAACCGAGTTTCCAAGTGCTCATTCCCTTCGTGCAAGTAACCTAGAATGTTCTAAAACGTGTGAATGGCCTCACAAGGAGAGCCACAGTAAGCCATCCCAGATTGACTCTTCCAGGCCAGTGGCAGGGTCTGCAAGAGAGCTGGGGTCTGTCTGTCAGAGCACCGAGTGCAGGGAAACCTCCCGAGGGCTGGGGCGGACGTTAGCAAATCTGCCACCGGCTCCCTTGCACAGGAATGCATGTCTAGGCTGCACTCCACCGCAGTGTGACAACCTTCCTTTGTATCCTCTGGTCTCCTTTGGTATCAGTTTTGCACAGTGTACTGCGGCACTCCACTGCAGACTCTGCGCACAGGCCTTTTACACTAGGAAATACTAAGTTCTCCTGAAAGACACTTTCCCAGGCTCACAAGTCACTTCCTTACATATTTAACACAGGGAATGGTTTTCACAAAGCACTGACGTCCTGCCACAAGGCACAACGTGCACGGACCTTGGGGACATCGTGCCAAGTGGAAAAGGCTGCGTGATACAGTAGCCACCTGGTGTTTCCGTGCGTGTGTGGCACTGGGAGCACGCAGACTCCTGGGCACATAAGTAGACGGGGGGGGGGGGGGGAATCAGGGGTGGGGGATTTGATGGTTAACAGGTGCAAAGTTTCAATCCCTAAATTGAAGACGTTCTAGAACTATATTGTACGACATCGCGATTGTACTTACTAATACTGAACTGTATCCTAAAAACTGTTACAACAGCAAAATATGTGTTTGTTTTTAATGACCATTTATAATAAGCTTCTCAATTATTAGTAAATTATTAGCTTAAAACTATATTATTGCGATTAAATGACATATTAAGTTTATTTTATGTGCTTGGGAATTTTACCTGCATGTATGCATGCATGCATGCATGTATGTATGTATGTATGCAAGCATGTATGTGTACCATGTGCATGCCTGGTGCCCATGCAGGTCAGATCCCCTGGAGCTGGAGTCACAGATGGTTGTGAGCCACCATGTGGATACTGAGAACTAAACCCAGTTTCTTTGCAAAAGCAACAAATGTTCCTAATCAGTAAGCTGTCGCTTCAGCTCCTATTTTGTTTTTACATTATGTTTGTGTGACAGGGACACATGCATGTCTATCGCAGCAGAGGCCAGAAGAGTGTCTTGTTTTCTGGAGCTGGAGGTATAGACAGCTGCATTCTGCCTGAAATAGGCTCTGGAATCCAAACTGCAGTCCTTGAAAGGGCAGCAAGTGCTCTTAACAGCTGAAGCATTGTCCAGCCCCGTGTTACTGCAGTTTGAGTGTTTATTGAAATGACAATGTGGAATCACTAAAGATAACAAAATTTGGATGTGGGTTCACACCAGCACACTGCAATAAACATGACTGTGAAAAGCAAAACAAACAAAATAGCCCCAGTTGTTTTGTTTTAAATCCCTTCCCTGTTTCTTTGTAAAACTTGGGCATCGAGCTTTGATATTTTGCATTTTAAACTGTAATATATCGGCACATTCCAAACACCCACAGTGAAATAAAAACTGAGAAGTGCCTTAGCCCAATGCTGGGACATTTTAAAGAGAAGTAAGACTTAGGACTTTGGGGTGTTTGGTGGCCCTCCTGTTCTGCTCTCACTGGGTTCCCCATGTGCGGGTCCACAGTCAGACTGCTGAATGTCTTCTGTGGACACAGTCATTAGGCGTGGTATGATTCTCAACTGCAAATTCTGGGTCTGAGTCTGCCCCTGCTCTACCAGGGTAGCAGAGAGCTGGAAGCCCTGGGAAGGAGCACTCTGCCTGTCACTATGCTGGGTGGGACCCACCCCACACACCACTGATGTCTGGGTCTGTTGAACCACTCTGCTTCTCCCAGTGTTAAGGTGAGCAGTTTGCTCAGTGTTAACCTGACTAGTTTGCTGAGCTGGCAAGGACACCTGCTGATGGTTAGACCCTTGGGAGGAAGCTGGTGGCAATGGCTGTCGCTGTGGGGGAACAGTGGCCTTGGGTGGTTGATGCTGTTTTGGAATCAATACATATATTTGCTGTGGCTGCTGCAGCTGTCCCTGGGATGACTTTTTAGGCTGTGGGCGCAAAATGATAGAACCAGGGGGAAGCCTCACGGTTAGGGGACTTGCTGTATTATTTATAATGAGTTGCATAGGTGGCTTCACAGGTCTCTGTGCTGGCCCAGGTACCTGCTCTCTGTTTGGTAGAAGGCTACTTGGAGTGATTCCCTCAGCACCTCGGGCACTACTGGAGCTGTCTAGGACCTGGGTTGAATTCCCCACCAACCCAGAAGGGTTTGGCAGAGACCTTATACGGATCACACTCATACTAGTGGTGCTGGTGGTGGGTTGGATCTGGGGGTTCTTTTCTGATGACCTAGCTTTGTGTTTGATAGCCGGAGGAAGGGTGCTAACCCTGCTCATTTTCACAGGGGTCTGCGGAACTTCAGTGGCTGCTTTAGGAGCAGGTGGTAGGCCTTGGCCAGCCTGTGGTGTCATGGGACTGACAGCTGAGGAGCCCTGTCCTGGCAGAGGGGGTCTGCTTTCCTTCTCTAACCCTGAGGATAACACTAAGCTGGTTGTGGGCTTCTTCCCTGGGGAGGGTTGAGGAAGGCAGACTGAGCTACCAAACCCCTGTGGCATCTTATCTGGACACCTGGCTTGGCTCTGGACAGGCTCTTGGCACACATCCACTGTCTTTGTAGGCTCAGGGTCTATCCCAGCCATGAACTCATCTACATAATCACTCAGGGACATGGGAGGGAAATCCATGGTGCTATCACTTCTGCCCTCTGGAGGAGACTCTATTTCATCAGCGAAAAGTGGACCATCAAGGGTCTTCATGATACTTGGACTCATATCCCAGAATGGCCTGTCATCCTCAAAATCAAACATACAATCATATTTTACCTCAGGAACTGCAGAGACAGTTGGTTCTGACTCATCAAAGGACAGAGAAGGCATGTCCATTTCTGAAGGCACCGCCAGTTCACAGAGGGTCTGCTTCCATGGCTCGGCTTCACCAATCTTCAGCTCAGATGCGTTATCTGCTCTCATTTGTGCCTGCTTTTTGAAAGGACTCATTTTTGTGGAGTCAGGCGGACACACACACCCAGATGGTACCCCTTGTGGATCCAGAGAGCATGCAGCATGCCTCTTAAAGCATTGTCTCATGGGGTCAGTGTTCATCTTCTGCTCATTAAACAGCAGTCTCTTGGCCGTGCAGGTCACAGCAACAGAGGGGTCCAGACACAGTGGCTCTGCTGTAGCCAGGATCATTTGGCCCCCAAGGTCACGTTTTTCTTCCTGGGTCCACTGACTGTTGTCTCTTGCTATGGACTCCACGTCACTCACTAGCGTCTGCATCGTTGGACGTAAGAGAACGTGACGCATTTGGTAAGCAGGCGAGGACACTGTAGATGACACAGCAGGCTCTTCACCAGGCTCCCTAGGAGGGTAGTTAGCACTGCACTGCCTGTAGTCTCGGATTTCTGCTATGACACAGCCATGGTGAAACACATTCACAGGGGATTTTTCCAGGGCATCGATCAGAAAAGGATGCAACTCTTCAGCCTCCAAATATTTGTACAGTTGCTGTCCTACATAGGGCACTGGAAAGGGCTCTATAAGGGCTCCGTCTTTGTCCTTGAGCAGGAGAGAATAGCCCTGATTTTCCGCATGCAGGTTGACCACTAAACACGGCAGCGCCTCTCTCTCCATAAGCTTTCTTAGCAAGTTGGCATTGCTTCGAAGGCCCTCTGTTTCAGGCTCTTTCTCGCATTCCTCCAAATAAATCTCATACAGTTTTTCCTGAATAGATTTTCCCCCACTGGATGCGGGTCTCGCTGGAGGGGGCTGCTGCTGGACAGACTCAATAATATCATTCACCCACTCCAAGGCATCCTGTAAAGTTTGTTCCATCGTAATAGAAAATCGGGGCCTTAAATAAAAAATGAAACATATTGGCAGACAGGTGGAAATCGTGGC
Source organism: Mesocricetus auratus (assembly GCF_017639785.1). Classification (NCBI taxonomy): domain Eukaryota; kingdom Metazoa; phylum Chordata; class Mammalia; order Rodentia; family Cricetidae; genus Mesocricetus; species Mesocricetus auratus. The sequence continues at coordinate 40,888,898 of NW_024429188.1, read as the reverse complement.
AGTTATATTAACTGTCCCACAAAACTGTACAACTCTGTACAGGAGCACACGGCCTGAATTTAATATGGACTCCAAGAAACCCGCCTCCCGCTGGTGAAATGGACGCTCCTAATTCCTGCATTGTATTCTGGGGGCTTAGGCACGGGCAAAGCAAGTCTGGGCTGCAGGGCAGCGAGATCCCGACTTAACCGCAAAGACAAGCCGAAGGAACCAAGAGCTGCCCCGGGCGTTGGTGGCACACGGTGCGTCTTTAATCTCAGCACTTGGGAAGCAGAGGCAGGTGGATCTCTGTGAGCTTGAGGTCAGCCTGGTCTCCAGAGTGAGTTCCAGGTCACCTAGGGCTGTTGCACAGAGAAACCCTCTCTCGAAAAACCAACCCCCCCCAAAAAGAACCAGGAGCTACATTAAAATTTTGCAAATTTTTAAAAGCATCCATACCTTTGGAGCTCACTGCCGGTGTGTCGACCTGGTGTGCTCTGTGCTGGAAAAAAAAAAAACGGGCGTGCAGGGCCGAGGAACTGCCTTGCTCGTGCACGTCGTCTCCCGAAAGCCGTTTGCCGCTCGCCCGGGTTTCACGCTCTTTATAAAGCCTTGTGGGTGGGAGGGTCCCTTTTCAAACTTCCTTTCCAGGGGATAACCCACTTCCGCTGCAGAGGCGGGAAGATTTTGGGGGCGGTCTTCTGTCCACCTGACGTGAAAGACTTGCACCGGGAAGCTTGAGCCAGTAGCAATTTTTTTTGTTACAGTTTAAGTATCCACCATTTTACATAGTAGTCCAACCTGCAGTCATTGGGCACCATTTTGTCTTGGTGTGCCTGTCAAGAACTGATCTATGGGAGGTAGCGGCAGGCCATCTCTGGGAGTTCGAGACCACCCTGTTCTACAGAACCAGTTCTAGGCCAGCCTGACCTAAATAGCCAATTCAAACTAGCCGGGCTACATAGTGAGATTGTGTCTTTTTTTCCCTTTTCCCTTTTTTTCTTTTTTTCTCTTTCTTTCTTTCCTTCTTTTTTTGAGACAGGGTTTCTCTGTGTAGCTGTGGCTGTCTTGGATCTCATTCTGTCTTTCGGGCTTACCTCGAACTCTGCGTCTCGCGTGCAGGCACTAAAGGCGTTCGTCACTACCACCATCCAGCGAGACTGTATCTGCTTTAAAAAAAGAATCTGTATTTGGGATCTATTGTCTCCAAAGTTTAGGCCGTTCCTGGTACCCATCACCAATTTGGCACACTCAAGTAAGCCCACCCTTATACATGTGGAGGAGACACTGATGCTTGGTGTATCACAACGCTTCTTCCTATTGTCAGGGTACCTCCTGTCCCAGGGTTTTCTTATAGTTAGACACATAGCATGACATTCTTTCTTTTTCTTTTTCCTATTTTTTGGTTTTTCTAGATAGGGTTTCTCTGTGTAGTCCTGGGTGTCCTGGAACTCACTCTGTAGACCAGGCTGACCTCAGAGATATCCACCTGCTTCTGCCTCCCGAGTGCTGGGATTAAAGGTGTGTGCCACCACCGGGCAGTAACAGGACATTTTTATTCACAACTATTTATCTTTTATTTCCCTATGTGTTTCTAGTTTTTCTTTTGTTTTTATTATTATTTTGTGTATGGTGTTTTGCCCGCGTACTTTTGTACCACGCCAGTGCAGTGCCCTCAGAGGCCAGAAGAGGGCCTCAGATCCCTGTGGGCCTGGAATTCCAGAGGATTGTGAGTGGTTATGTGGGTGCTGGAAGTGGAACCCAGGTTCTCTGGACGAGCAAGCAGTGCTCTTAACTGCTGAGCATCTCTCCATCACTTGTTCTCCCAAGTGCTGGGATTAAAGGCATGGGCCACCAACACCCGGGAGGCAGAGGCAGGCAGATCTCTGTGAGTTTGAGACAAAGCCTAGTCTACCGAGGGAGTTCCAGGACAGCCTCCAAAACAATATAGAGAAACCCTGTCTCGATAAACAAAAACAAAAACAAAACAGGTTTATTTTTATTACTTGTTCATTCACACATACAAACACATGACTTTGGAGGAGTTATAGGTAGTTGTGAATCACCTGACATGGTACTAGGACCCAAACTCCACTCCTCTAGAGGAATAGCAAGTGCTTTTAACCATTGTGACATTTCTCCAGCCCTGAATTTTTTTTATAAGTTCTTCAAATATGCTGGTGCCGCTCTCACCGGTTTTTCAAGCTGTTTCTATTTTGTGTGCATTGGTGTTTTGCCTGCATGCATGTCTGTGTGACAGTGTCAGATCCAGTAGAACTGGAGTTACAGACAGTGTACAAGCTGCCATTTGATTGTTGGAAATTGAACCTTGGTCCTCTGGAAGAGCAGCTCATGTTCTTAATGGATAAGCCATCACTCCAGCCCCAGCTTTTCTTTTCTTTTTGATAATAAATTTCTTTGACTATTTATAGACTCTTGTTTCCTAGTCCTTTTGTTGCCTTGAATTTGCCAGTTTTTTGACAGCTATTTAGAAAACTCTATTGTTTAGATTTACATATAGCAATGACACCAATGTTCACAGTGATTGCCTATAATGACAAGAAGCCAAGATAAGTTTGTGAAGTCCCAGAAGTAGACAGATTTACACTAAATGCTTTTTGTTTGTTTGTTTTGTTTTTTGAGACAGGATCTCACTGTGCAGCTCTGGCTGTCCTGGAACTCATCATGTAGACCAGGCTGACCTCAAACTCACAGAGATCTGCTTATCTTTGCCTGCTGAGTGCTATACTATCAGACTCAGATAAAGGCTTTAAAAATCAGTAGTAATTGTGATTGTTATACATCATCACAGACACATTATATTTGCTTGAATTAAAAGTTCTTTGCGTGGGCACACTAGAGCTGACCATGCTGTGTGTGTGTGTGTGTGTGTGTGTGTGTGTGTGTGTGTGTGCCTCAGTTGAGTCAGACCTGATGGCGCAAGAGCAGGAAAGCTGACCCTATCCCCTCTCGTATTCCTCTTACAGGAATCAGGAGAGAGAGCCTTGCACCTTGCTTGGAAAAAAATAAAAGAGCTTGCCCTGGTGGTGTGAGTGTGAGTGACCCAGATCTGAGGACCTGAGAGCAAGACAACTGGCCCCCTCCTTGCTACAGGCTGGATTGGGTGAGTTAGCTGAGGCAGTGCTGGAGAGCTCGCCCAGGTAGTGATGATGAGGGAAAGCTGGAGGGCTGACCAACACAGCTACCACCCAGGCCCAGAACCAGCGCTATGAGTTAGCCCACCCCAACATCCTCAGGTATGAACTGTTGGAGCAGATGAAGGAGCCAGACTTGCAGATCTAAAACTGCAGGATCTCCATGACACAGGACAACAACAGGATATCCAAAAGGAGCCCCAGTGAGAGCCCATTGTCGACAGTGTAGCAGAAGCCAGAGGCCTCAAACCAGACCAATGACTCCTGGCAATGGACACTTGCAAGTGAAGATGAATGGACTAAAGGGTGAGCTGTGTGACTCACTGAGCCACACTCCAGCTTCCACGACAAGATTCTCCTACTTTTTGTTTGATTTGGTTTGGTTTTTCTTTTAAATTTTGTATTCTTTGGGGGTTTGCAAAAGCAGAGGGTGGATTTGAGGGGATGGGGAGATAAATAGGATCAGGATGCATGAGGTGAAATCCACAAAGAATCAAAGAATCAATAAAAGTTAAAAGAATAATAAAAAACCCTCCGTTCTTTGCCTGAGTTTCTTTGAAATGACTGGTGTTAAGCAACAGATAGGAATGGTTTGCTAGGGTTGGGTACTTAATTTCCTGATTTCACTTGCTTAAGCATAGGCAAGGCCCTAAGCTCAACCCATAGTATGGGAAAACATAAAGAAATGAGCTGCCTCCTCCTCCACCCCCACAACTAAAAAGCAAACCAATAAACAAACATATAAAAAGAATGGTTTTCTAGCTGCCTGGTTGTCCTTGGGAAGGTGGACACTTCTGGAGCACCACAGAGGGCCTTTCTGTTTTCCTTTCTGGTTTTGATATATGTATATGTGTATGTATAGAATGTATGCATGTGCACTGTATGTGTGTGTGCATGCAGGTGTGTCTATACATGTATGCGCATAAATAAGGAGGGCAAAGATTAATATTGGGCATTTTCCTGAATCACTCTCCACCTTATCTTTTGAGACAGGGTGTCTCACTAAATTTAGTGCTCACCAATTGGCTAAACTGGCTGGCCACCGATCTCTAGGGAATCTGCCTGTCACTAGTCCCTAAGGACTAGGACTGCAGTTGTAGTGGCCATATCTGGCTTTTTTACATGGATAATGTGGATCTGAACTAAGGGCCTCATGCTTGTGAGGAAGGCACTTTGCCAACTGAACTCTCTCCCCAGCCTCTTATTTTCTTTTCTTTATTTTCATTGTTTCTATTTTTAAAAATTTCCATATCTGGAGCCTGCTTTCCAGTGGCCTGAGAAGAACCACTGAGACCAGAGGACTGGGAACAGCAGATCCAGATCCCACACTGACGGGATTCAGGCCTCCCAGCGACTGCCAGCTTCCAAGTCCCAGTCACCACCCACAGGACAGGCAAGGCAAGGGTCCAGCCTACCCAGAGTTTGCTAAGGTCCCGATATTAGGGTGGCCTCCATCCATGCAAGAGGAAAGCCACCAGGGTATTGACCTGCTTCCACCCACTGGAAAGGGGTCGCATACCCACCAGGGGAGGAAGACACTCCTTCTGCACCCACAGGAAGAAATGATGGGAAGGAGGCAATACAAAAACACACCCACCAACAGAAAAACCAATATGACACCACCAGAAACTAGAGAATCTACACCCGCAAGACCTGAACAGTCCATTGCGGAAGAAGCAGATGAGAAAGACCTTAAAAGCAACTTCTTGAAAATGATAGCGACCCTCAAAGAAGATATGAGAAAATCCCTTAAAGACATGGAAGAAAAAATCCCCAAAAATACAAGAACTGAAAGAAATGAAGGAAAAAACAATCCAAAAATGCAAAAAATGCAAGAAATGGAAGAAAAGACAAACCAAAACTTCAACAAATGCAAGAAACAGAGGAAAAGACAAAGCAAAAATTACAAGAACCAATTCAAAAAGTACAAGGGTTGAAAGCTGAAATAGAGACAATAAAAAAACACAGTCTGAAGGAATGCTGGAAATAGAAAAGCTGGGCAAATGGTCAGGTACTACAGATACAAGCATAACCAACATAATACAAGAGGTGGAAGACAGAATCTCAGGTGTTGAAGATACACTAGGGGAAATAGATTCATCGACCAAAGAAAGTCTTAAGTCCAACAAATCCCTAACACAAAATTGTGGAGAGAAGCCTTTTCCTTGCCAGCCACTTTGGTTTTTCCCCACCAGTTGCCTGGGCTCTGCCAAGTTGTAGTCCCCAAATAACACACAAGATGCTGTATTAATTATGAAGCTGTTGGCCTTGCTTGTTTCTTACTGGCTATCTCTGACTTAAGTATTTACCCCATAACTGCCAATCTACGTATTTCTCTTACCAGAGAAAAAGGTCCGGGCTTCTTACCCCTATGGGGGTTACATCTTGACTACCTGTGTTTCTCCTATCCAGAGTCCTCCTGGACTCCTAGTCCCACCTATCTTGCTTCCCTATTGGCCAACAGTGCTTTATTGACATATACACAGGATTTCCCCATCACAAAATATCCAGGAAATATGGGACACCATGAAAAGACCAAACCTAGGAATAAATAGGTATAGAAGAAGGTGAAGAAATCCACCTCAAAGGGGCAGAAAACATATTTAGCAAAATCACAGAAGAAAACTTCCCCAACTTAAAGAAAGACATGCCAATGAAAGTATAAGAAGCCTACAGAACACCAAATAGAGTGGACCACAAAAGGAAATCCCCTCGCCGCATAATAGTAAAAACCTGAACATATAGAATAAAGAAAGAATATTAAGAGCAGCAAGGGAAAAAGGCCAAGTAACATACAAAGGCAAACCTATCAGAATCACACCTGACTTCTCCATGGAAACTCTGAAAGACAGAAGGTCCCGGATAGATATTCTAACAACACTAAGAGACCACGGATGCCAGCCCAGACTGCTATACCTAGCGAAGCTCTCAATCACTATAGATGGAGAAAACAAGATATTCCACGACAAAACTAGATTCAAGCAATACGTATCCACTAACCCAGCCCTACAGAAAGTTCTGGAAGGAAAACCCCAACCCAAAGGAGTTAACTACAACCAGAAAACATAGGCAATAGATAATCCCACCTTACCAACAGCCAAAAGAAAAGGGGTGGAAATCCATATATAATTCCACCACCATCAACTACTCCAAAACAATCAAAAATGAGCAACCAATGGTCATTAATATCCCTCAATATTAATGGTCTTAACTCACCCATAAAGAGACACAGGCTAACAGAATGGATTGGAAGACAGAACCCATTCTTCTGCTGCATACAAAAAACAACCTCATCCTTAAAGATAGACATTACCTCAGAATTAAGGGTTGGGAAAAGATTTTCTAATCAAATGGACCCAAGAAACAAGCAGGGGTAGCAATCCTAATATGTAACAAATTAGATTTCAAAATAAAATGAATCAAAAGAGATGAAGAAGGGAACTTCATACTCATCACAGGAGAAATCCACCAAGATGAAGTTTCAATTTTGAACATCTATGCCCCAAATACAAAGGTACCCACATTCATAAAAGAAACATTACTAAAACTCAACTCACATATAAAGTCCCACACACTTATAGTGGGAGACTTCAACATCTCACTTTCACCTATAGACAGGACCACCAGACAGAACTTAACAAAAAAAGCAAAGGAACTAATAGAAGTTATGACTCAATTGGGATTAACAGACATCTATAGAACGTTCCACTCAAACACAAAATACACCTTCTTCTCAGCACCACATAGAATCTTCTCAAAAATTCACCACATACTTGGCAACATATCAAATCTCAAAAGGTACAAAAATTTGGAATAACTCCATGCATCTTATCAGATCACCACATGTTAAAATTAGAATTCAACAACAACACAAATTGCAGAAACCCTACAAAATCATGGAAGTTGAATAATGCACAATTGCACCATTCCTGGGTCAATGAAGAAATAAAAAAAGAAATTAAAGACTTCCTAGAATTCAATGAGAATGATGACACAACATACCCAAACTCATGAGACACTTTGAAAGCAGTGATACGAGGGAAGTTCATAGCACTAGGTGCCCACATGAATAAACTGGAGGATAGTTACACTAGAGAATTAACAGCACATCTGAAAGCTCTAGAACACAAAAAGCAAATTCACTGAGGAGGAGTAGACACCAGGAAATAATCAAATTGAGGGCTAAAATCAATAAAGCAGAGACTAGGAAAAGAATACAAAAATCAATGTAATGAAGAGTTAGTTCTTTGAGAAAATCAACAAGATAGAAAAACCTTTATCCAAACTTACCAAACGACAGAGTGTGAACGTGCAAATTAACAAAATCAGAAACAAAAAGGGGGACACAACAATGGACTCTGAGGAAATCCAGGGACTCGTCAGGTCATACTTTGAAAACCTGTACTCCACACAATTTGAAAATCTAAAGGAAATGGACAATTTTCTGGATAGATATCACTTGCTAAACTTAAATCAGAAAGATGCCCATACATACAGCAAGGATGTCTATTCCACTATGTTCATAGCAGCATTATTTGTAATAGTCAGAACCTGGAAGCAACCTAGATGCCCCTGAACTGAAGAGTGGATAGAGAAAATGTGGTACATTTACACAATGGAGTACTATTCAGCAGAAAAAACAATGGAATCTTGAAATTTGCAGTCAAATGGAAGGCACTAGAAGAAACCATCCTGAGTGTGGTAACCCAGTCACAAAAAGAGAAACATGGTATGTACTCACTCATATATGGATTTTAGACATGAATCAGCAGAGTTCCAGCATACAATCCCACTGCCAGAGAGTCTAGGAAACAGAACCTTCATCCAGCGACTGATGAAAGCAGAGGCAGATACCCACAGCTAAACACTGAACTCCTGGAATCCAGTGTCAGAAAGGGAGAACTGATGGGCAAAGGAGTTAAGAGTGGGCTGGTTTAACCCACAGAAACAGTTGACCTGAAAAAGGGGAGCTCTTGGACTCCAGATTGATAACTGTGTGGAAAGCATGGGACTGACCCTGACCCCCTGAATGTGGGTGTCAGTGAGGAGGCCTAGGTAATCTATGGGGCCTTGGATAGTATTTATCCCTGGTGTGCAAATAAATTTGAGTGCCCATGCCACAATATGGGATGCTTTCTCAGCCGGGACTCTTGGGGGAGGACCTAGGCCCTGTCCTGGATGAAATGACAGTCACTGGAGATCCGCTATGGAGGTCCTCACCATCCCTGGGGATAGGAGTTGAGATTGGGTGGGGGACTGGGGGACTTGTTGGGGAGGGCGGGGGAGGAGGAGAGGGAGCTGGGATTGCCATGTGAAACAAGATTGTTTCTAACCTAAATAAAAAATAATTAAAAAATTTCCATATCTGAAATGAAGCTAACTAAAGGCTTGGATAGTTTTTTTTCTAATTTTGCTTATCTATACCTTTTTTGCCTTGGTATCTCCTAGGTGATATCTTTATATCTTCATTTTGGGGGAGGAGGAGGGGCGGAACAGAGAGTCACTTTACAGCCTTCTTTGCTATTCGTGGACATACTCTGAATGCTGCCCCATGGCTGTGATCCCAGGGCACATGTGCTTCATCACAGGAGGGCTATCTGCACACCTGGTCATAGGATGGTGTTCTAGTTTCATTTCTGTACCTGTGCTAAAATACCCCAGTGAACAGTAACTTAGGGCAGAAAGGAGTTTATTTGGTTTACAATTCCAGGTTCCAGTCCATCATAGCAGAGAAGCACAGTGGCAGCAACTCAAAGCACCTAGTCATGGCATGTCACAGTGAAGAGCAGAGAGAAAGAATGCCTGCTGGATGGCTTTTTTTCTCCTCTCTTATATAGTTCAGGACCCCTGGCCTAGGGAATGGTGCTGCCCACTCTGGGCTGGGTCTTCCTACATTAATGGACAATCAAGACAACTTCCTACATACATACCCACAGGTCAACCTGATCTAGATAATCCCCCCAATTAAGACTCTTTCCCCTTAGGGTTGGAGAAATAGCTCAGCTTTTAACAACCTCTATGTTCCCATAGAAGACCTAAGTTCAGTTCCCAGAATTTACTACCAGTGGCCCATAAATGCCTGTAATTCAAGGTCTAAAAGATGTAATGCCCTCTTCTGGCTTCTGCAGGCACCTGCGCTCATATGTGCATACTCATATACAGATATATACACATACACATGGCTAAAAATAAAATAAAACTTGAGAGAAAAAAGACTCCAGGAGATTCTAGCCTGTATCAAGTTGAGAATTAAAAATGATCACAAGTATTCGGTTGTTGCATTAACTGTGTTTTGCCTGCGTCTCATGGGATTTCAGCATTCACCGAGCAGAGGGCAGGAGCACAAGCAGTTTTCTGACCATGTGTTTGAAGAAGGACTGCTGAGGAAACAAGGAGATGAGTCACGGACCAGACAGAAGACACGAAGAAGCTAAAGGGTGATGTAGGCCTGGTCCCCCCTGGAGACTCAGAGGAAACAGTGCATAATGAGCCTCAGTTGGTTTTATCCCGGAAGCAATGAAGCTGGGACATTTATCCACACTTGTCTCATTGGCTGGGACGGTCCCAGCAGCGTTACTCTGGGACAGTTGTGCTTGTCTCAGACAAGGGCATCCACCTCAATGTGGCTTGAGGATACCCTCAAACTGAGTGTCTCCCACCCTCACGGTACGACCCTGTATGTGTGTACAGAATGACAACACCTCAGGAAATGGGTAGGGCTCAGGCCATGGTTTTTTTTTTTTAATACTGAAGGTAAGTGGTATGAGTCGGCCGTTCATGCTCCCCGACATAGACACGTGCTATGTAATGAGTCAGGGCACGTGGGTAAGTGAGATTGTATCCCATCTAAGTGGAGCAGGCAATTTTGTGCTGCTAAAATCCGCAGACCAAAGATAGTCTGCTCTTTGATTCCCACTGGACATCCCCCAGAGCAGCCTGAGCCACAATTATCCCAGAGGACTATAGACTTGTGTGTGTTCTTCTGTAGGCATCAGATGGCCTGGTAGTGTTCATCATGGTTTACTGTCCCTTTCACTTGAGCTGGTTTACTGCCTGATCTTTCCAATAAGGTGAAGTGGTTTTGTTTGTTTGTTTTAAATTACACCAAGCATGTTAATGAGCACACTGGCTGGATTTAAGAACTCTATGGACAGCCCTCTCCTCACAGCAGCACAGGATGAGAAAACTCATGGCTTGACAGATATTTCTAGAGGAGTAAGAGAATTCATTCAGTTGAGAGATAACTGACCTAGTTTACAGTTAGTAAACTACATTCGTCTTTACACATTGATTCCCAGCCTCTGCTTCCCTTCCATGCTGCAGTTCATTAAATGGGCCAATGAAGATCTTAGAAGTATAGGGTACCCAGACTGGGAAACTGAAGATACTTTTCCATATATCTTATTCCGAGCTAACAGTCTACTGGTTGGCTTGAGACTTAGTCTATTTCAGCCCCCCACTGAGTAAAGCAAATCTCCAGAATGCTCTGTAAGAGAAACGGCTAGCACTTCCCGTTGCTGATGTCTTCACTTACTGCTTCTATATCTTCCCTGTGTTGTTTACTGGGGCTTCAAGTGTCTCAGAGCCCATAAGCCTTGCATCATATATTAATCTCCCTTTTCCTTTTAAAACACAAATCTTGCATTAAATTCATTTTGACAACTTCATACGTACGCAAAATAAATACTCTATAGAGTATATACTACTGTCACCTCCACCCTCTCTTCCTCCCATCCTATTACCCGCACCCCCTCCTCCCTGCAAGTCCCTTTCCTACAGTTCGTGATCCTCCTACTGCACATCTCCTCAATGCACTAGCCCTGGTCCCTTGTAGCCTTCTCTTTTCCTCTTTCATGTCCCATGAATCCTTTGATGACCCCCCAATCTTCCTCATCACCAATCATCTCTCTCCTGCTCCTTTCCAGTTTTGGGGGCTTCCCTCACACATTATTTATATTTATTCATTCTTACAGTATTACAGGCTAGTATTTGTTGTAAGGGAGGACCTATGAGTGGGTTTTTGCTGTTGTTTTTTATCTCTCTGAGTTTGAGTCACCTTGATTAGCATTATACTTTCCAGATACATCCATTTTCCAGTAAAAATCTCATTTCCCTTTACAACGGAATGCCATTGTGTACATGTATCACATTTTATTATCTATCCTGTGGCACCTTCTTTTTCTATCTTTTTATTTTATCCAAGGTCTGTCTCCTCCTTCTTTTTCACCATTTGTCTTTTTTGTTTCCTTTTTGTGGTTAAAATTTAAAAGAGTTTGCTACTCTAACTGCTCTTAGCTCCCTCGTCAGGCAGCTTAAAACCACCTGCAACTCCAGCTTTAGGGAGTCTGATGCCTTTTTAGGGTCTCCTCAGGCATGCGCGCCGCGCGCGCACACACACACACACACACACACACACACACACACACGTAAAAATGAAAAAAATGTGCTCTACTTCTTGTGATAAGTAGCCATACCAAGGTTGTAATTTCTCACTCTGCCTTTTCTCCACCCACCCTGGGAGCCATCCTGTGTTTTGTGGGTTGTTTATAATTGTGCTTAATCTCTACCCACTGGATGTCAGGAGCAGCCTCCTGCCTTTTATGACAGCCAAACGTATGTGTAGGCATTTCCAAATGTTCCTGGGGGAACAAGATCATCTGTGGCTGTAAATCACCCCTCTAATATACCAAGTCTAGCTTTGGAAACCGAGGCAGTAGCCCCCCAGCCACACAACCCTTTCCACACTGAGCATAGTGCAAATGATAGGTTGCTTCCTGTTTTATTTTTATTCCAATTGTTTTTGCTAATGTTCTAAAACTTACCATTTTTCTTAATTAATAGAGTCTGTGGTCAGATACAAAGAAAACCATCACCAAATCTTTGGAATGTGCATTAAAAATAGACTAGCAAAGTATTTTATTTATCTGCTTTGGGAACACTCTATAACGATCACCAGCTTTTCCAGGTTTATTCAGCAACTGAGACCTTTTGTTCAGCTTAGTACTTCCCCTTAGCCTTTACTCAGTGCTTTCTCTTTTAGCATAAAGCAAATTTTCCCATGGTTTCTTCTTAAACATCCTGTACCAGTTTTTTGGTGGTTTAAAAATTTATTTATCCAACCAGCTTTAAAATATGTACATTTTAATTAATTCATTGAGAATTTAATACAATGCATTTTGATCATATCAATAACCCTTGTCACCCCCTAACTCCTGCAAAATCACCCACCCCCCCTCTCCTCCTTCCAACTTCATGTCTTTTTCTTAAATGGACTCCTGAGTCCCATATGTACCTGAGTGTGGGGCTGTCTACTGAGGCTGGATTGACCTATGGGGCTACACCCTTGAAGAAAACCGGTCCCCAGCAGTCATCAGCTATTCATAGATCCTTACAAGGGAAGGCTTGTTATGTCCCTGTCGCTTTCATTACTCAGCCAGTTTTTAACTGATGACTTACTACTATGAATACTGTTGTTTTTTCTGCCAAGACAGGGTGCCCAGGCTGGCCTGGAGTTTGTGAGTCTCCTGCTTCAGTCTCCAGAGTGCTTGGGTTATTGGCCTGAACTTTGACACCTAACTGTACTGTCCTCTCTGCTTCTTTTTCTTCTTTTTCAGTTGTTTGAGACAGAGTTTCACATTATAGTCTGGGCTGGCCTGAAACTCACTATGTAACTCACTTTGGCTTTGAACTCATGGCAATTCTCTAGTCTCAGCCTCCAAATGCTGGGATTGCAAATGTGAGAAACCACATCTGACACTTTATATTTTTGATATTAGAGCATTCTTTATCCAGTATTTTTGCTGATTTTTTAAACCTTGTCCTCTGCTCTGCCAATATCTTGCTAGGTCTAAGAGGCGCCAGAGAGTTCCATACAGCCTGAACTGCAATGAAACAGCTGGATACCCCAGGATGTGGCAGCACTCCAGCTTTCTCAGGTCCCCCAAAGATGGTCAATGTCCCCCGGTTCAGCAGGAAGTAGTCTTGAGAACTCAACGCCCTTATTCTCTAACTTGCCACGCCTAACTCTTCATCATTTAAATAATAAATAAAGGTGGGAATCTAAGGATTCAGGCATTATGCTGGCCTCCCCTATCACCTGGCAGAATGCACTCAGGCAGTATCCTGGACAGCCCAGGGCTCCATGATTGTGTAGTCTGCACGTAGGTGCAAAGGACCCCTTTAAAAGAAAGACCCCTGCCCACTTACGCTGTCTCTCTCTTTCCTTCTCTCTTTCCTGCTGTTCCCCTGGGGCAGACAGGAATTTTCCTGTCTCCTTCTTCTCTTCTGTCCTCTGTGTCTTTTCACCTCTTTTCTCTTTCCTCTCCTTTTCTATTAAAACTTCTCACTAAGCTTTTTTCTGCCTGGCATGTTTGTTCCTCCACCTAGGTCACCCTTGCCTGCCATGGAATCCAATATGGTCCTCCTTGCCCTTTATTATAACATGCCAGCTCTTAATGCTTTAAGATCACCTATGCATTGATATTGATCTATACACTGAAAACTTTGATGATGCCATTAGTGTTTACCTGTACAGTCATGGATTGCCAATTTCCACATCTAGCCTGGACCACATACTACTCACAGCATCAAGCTTCCTATTCAAAATATTCACCTGGATGCTGAGTAGGAAGTTTACATTTTCCACATCAAAATTGAGATCATGATCACAACTTGCTCCTTTGGCAGTGCATCGGTGGCGTTTCAACAAGGAATTGGAACCATGGTGTGTGCTATGGAATAACATATTTATTTATAGGAATCAGGCTCCATATGATCACGGAGAAGCTAGGGAAGTAAGGTGTGGGAGAAAACATTTGGAGGATAAGAACAAAGTTGTTATCCACCAGGGATCATTAAGCCCCTGGAATCTATGGAGGGCTATTGCTTCTTTCTCAGAGAGTGAACCTGATTCTATAGCAGCTTAGCAGTGCAAGCAATGTGAAAGAAAAGCGGGGTATGAAGCAAAAGAAATCCAGGGGTCACCAGGAATGTACAATGTTTAATTGGGACCAGGGAGGATAAGTATGTCTGGTCACACACTGCCTTGAACCTTGGTGATAGAGGTAATCTATAGAAGGAGCTAGCTCCCTTTTCACTGAGCTGTACAGAAACCTGGCCCTAGATTCAGAAAAGTCAAGGGAAGAGATCCAGTGGGAGCTGAGGTTCCAGTTATTGCTCACCCCTGCTCCATATCATCACTGGACACTGTTAACAGGGTGAGGTACCAGCTCAGCAACAATGTGTGTGAGCTGCAGTGGTACCTGGCACAAACCTTTAAGGTATAATGGCTGATGCTCCAGTTCTGCTTTCCAGATCTCATCAGTGTTTATTTTGACCAGCCCTAACTTAGAACTGTAGCATGCTCTGAGGTTATCAGTCCATACATCAGTGGGCCGATCTAGAGGAAAGGAAGTAAGGAAATGGTCCTGGGGAAGGTGACATAGTATACAATTGCCCAGGGAGTATTCCAATCTCAGGAAATGGCAATTCCATCATGCTAGTTTCTCTGGCCAAAAGCTAGGAGTCGGGGATCTTATTTAGTAGTGTCTGTTCGTGAGTTTTGTTAATTTTAAGTCTGATTGTTCATTTTCTTATTGTTGGTTTTTAATATCTGGTTGTATATTGGGGGTAACAGCCTTTTGTCAGTGAAGGCTTGCTTTTCCCTGTTCATTTTGTCAAACCCTCCGAATGGTAGGTATTCTAAACATTAAACAATAATCAATTTGTTCATTTAAAAGTACCCTTCCAGTTATGGAGGTAACCAAATTAGTCAAATAGAATTTTAATTCTTACAGGGGACTGATGGTAAATCATCTAATTTCAACATTATTTTCTTTCTACAACTTTAAGCAAAAAGAACACTCTGCAAAAATAAGCAAATTCACATCATTTACAGATGACCATACTGGCTGAGAATTGATTTTGCCCGGGGTTGTAGCCCTAAGGCATGGAGCTCCCATTCACCACTAATAGCATTATTTAGTTTTGGTCCCCTGATTTTCTCTAAGATCCTTTTTATGGGAAATATTAGGTCATAAAACAGAACATGTATAAGAAAATGAAATTTTCTTGTCTCATGAGAAAAATACATTTCTCTAAGAACTCAAAGGTGAAAGAAGATATTTGGCTGCTCCATAAATCACTTTAGTTATTTTTTGTCCCAGAAAAGGAAGATGGACCCAAAGGAAATCACTTTTACAAAACATGTTCACCCCTTTCTTCATCAGAGGCACACATTTCCTGCTTTGAAGCTTTCCACAGAGGATTAAAAGTTGAGCTCATGGCCTGAGTTGGTTTTTCCTGGAAAAGAAAAGAAGAATCATTTAAGACAGAATTTTGGAGTTTCATCTGTGAATCTCATATGAAGGTGCTTTTGAATTGTGAGGTCGTACATGTTCACCATTAATGCCAACAATTTCTGACAGGTCTCCTGTAGGACTCACATATGATTATGTTAGATGGGGATGGATGTAAGTGGGTGGAGGCCTTCTCCATGGTGGAGGAAGGGCCAAATGAAGCTGTTATGTTGGGCTTTGGGTGGGATTTACTCCTCAAACAAGTCATTTTTATATCAGTGAAGATAGATGACTATGCCTCATTCATTTTTTTCTCTCTTGAAAAAAATTTGAAACTGTGTTTTCTGGCGGTTACTAAAGGCCAAAAAATGTTCATTTGCTACGTAAGTCATTTTGGCTTGAATGAAATACAAGGAAAGGATGGAACTGTAGAGGTAGCTTGGTGGTTAAGAGCTCTTGCTGCTCTTCCAGAGAACCCAAGTTCTCATATCAGACAGCCTGTAACTATAGCACCAAGAGATCCTATGTCCTCTCCTGGACTGCATGGGCACCCACACCCCACATTACATATGGTAGATACACACACACACACACACACACAGAGAGAGAGAGAGAGAGAGAGAGAGAGAGAGAGAATCTTAAATCTAAAAAAGATAAGAGAATATTGGGGAATTACTTTGTTTTCCCCATAGCCCTAGTAGAGAGAGATCCAGATGAGAAAAAATATATGGGGATGGGTAACTAGGCAACGTTTTGAGACTTATGGGAAAATGGAGAAGCAAGGGCTGGCTCCAGGCGGACTGGAGAACATGGAGGTTAACATGTGAGAAGCACAATTGCCTGGAGTTACATAGACACAGCCTCAGCAGCTTTGTCAGATGTGCAGAGATCGTCTTGAGGGTGCTGCAGGAATGCTCGTGTGCTTGTACCATCCAGGGACACAAACCCTGCAAATTCCCATAGTGCTATGCACTTCCTAACATCTGCTCACCATACCTTAAAACCGAAGAGCATGACCACGAGGAGTCTTGTCATTTCTCATGCCCAAGTAGAAGGCCAGCATCAGGAGACCTACCTCAGACATAGCACCTCAGCTCATGCTCAACTGTCATGTCTACTTGCCACATGAACAAAATATTTAGCTTTGCAGACAGCGCCTGAGGACACCCTTGGGACCTTGTCTGTTGGACAGCCCTCCAGGGCTCTTCATGTTTTAACAGGTCTAAGAGCAATGTGAACACCCTAGGGGGAAAGCCTGGAGTTCCAAAAACATGCAAAGGGCATAGACACAGGCCTGAGTACAGGTCTTAGTCAACAGCTGCTTATTCCAGGGGCCTTGTTCTAAAAGTACCTCTTCTCTGCCTTGATACATGGGGGCTGGAGTCAGAATAGAAGGTCTTTTCTGAGATTCTGTGGTTTTAATTACTTTGTTTTATGAGTGCATGGGGCAGGAGGTGAGAAACCATTGGGTGTCTGAGGACAGGAAGAAAGAGAACCCCCATCAAGAGACGCAAAACAAATCCTGTAGAGGCAGGGAGACACATTTCGCCTACCTCGGTAGTTTCTCATTAAATGGAGGAAAAACCACTACCCAGGAAAAGACCATGTGCCATGTGGAATGTGGGATGCTGGGACAAAATGAGTCAGCTGGCCAGACCCACAGTCTATGGTAAAATGGTACCCCTGGGAAAACACCAAGTGAACAGGAAATCAAGTCATTAAATCTTCTTCCCCAAGCCTGAAGACAAGATGCCATATTCCAGCCATTTCCTTTTGTAGTTTCTCTGATGGTGCTGTACTCCAAGGACCTGTGGACGATTAACAAATGAAGAGGTCAAATGATAAGTTAGTCCATCCAAAAAGGGCAATTCAGTATCAGCACAGGTCCCCATTGCCTGATAACCAGGTGAGTTTCCTTTGGAAATTCAGAGCCTTAACATTGGGGCTGGTGCAAAATGTCCTGGAATTCACTTAGAAAGAACAGCTCTTGTGGGGGGATCTCTTCAGTGAGCATATCCATCCTTGCCTATTTGTATTCTTGTCTCATTCATGTTTATGGCTCCTCGTGATCCCAGAGTGTGACGTCAGTGTTGTCAGTGAGGGGGAGATTTGAACTATTTTTCATTAATCAGAATGTTCTCCTGAGTCACAGCAGATGATTTACTGCCAGTAAGGACTTTAAACTCACAATAGTAGGTCCTCCATAAATAGAAGCTGTGTGTCACATAAGACAGGTACTGCCTCCTAGGGCATACAGAAACAAACACGTGCAGAATGACTAATCAAAATTGTTCTGCTGGATGCTGCTTGGCATCATCTGGTGAGCAGAGGCTATTCACTGAAGTCACCTGGGGAGATTTTAAAGACAGCAGCTTGTGTTCTCCAGAAATTCTGCTTCATAAACTCGTGCTGGTGACTGGAAAATGGTCACTTTCAAAATCTTCCCAGGGGATTCTATCAATGTTATACAATTGAAAAATCAACCTTAGGTGTCAGCCATACCATGAACATGCCCAATCTTGTTTGATCTTGGAAGCTAAGCAGGCTTAGCCCTGGTTTAGTCTTGCATGGGAGAAATGACCTTAATAGTTCAGTTGCTTTTTCTAGTTCTATTTGCCTCTTCTGGACCAAGCTAGTCCAGTTTCTCTATATTACAGATGAGAGCACATTTATTTATTCAGTGTGTGTGTGTGTGCGTGTGTGCGTGTGTGTGTGTGTGTGTGTGTGTGTGTGTGTGTGTGTGTGTGTGTGTGTGTGATGGGTCTGCATGTGCCACTGTTTGTGTGTAGAGGTCAGGGGTTCTCTACTTCCAATATGTGGGTCACAGGGATTCAACTCAGGTTATCATGTGGCAAGTGCCTATACTTGCCAAGCTATCTCACTAGTCTAAATGATTTTCTTAGGTGCCCAAACCAGGTCTAATGGCAGAGTGTGGCAGTAAAATTTGTAATTCCAACACTTGGGAAAACGAAAGCCAGATCAAGAGTTCAAGGCTATCCTAGGCCACATAGCAAGACCTCATTTCAAAAGAAAGAAAAAAGGCTGGGAAATGGTTCAGTGGATAAAAGTGCTTGCTATGCAGGAATGAGGAACTGGGTTTGAATCTCTAGAACCAATAGAGAAGCAAGACATGATAACCTGTGATCCCAGTACTCCTAAAGGGTGATGGGAGGCAGAGAAAGAATTCCCAGAAGCTTGAGGGCCAGCTGGCCTGGCATATGGAACAGAAAAACAACAGACACCCTCCCTGTCTCAAGCAAGGTAGAAAGCAGACACAGACGCCCAAGGCCTGCTCTCTGACCTCCACATCAATGCTGTGGTATACACAAGTCCACAAATTCTCTCTCCCACATATCCCACTCCCAATCCTAGAACACTCTCTGTCTCTGTCTCTGTCTCTGTCTCTGTCTCTCTGTCTCTCTGTCTCTGCTCTCTCTCTCTCTCTCTCTCTCTCTCTCTCTCTCTCTCTCTCTCTCAGTAATCATTTCTCCTTGAGTACTTCATTCAGATCACATCCTCCTTTGGCTGCCTCTCAGGCAACAGTTTGGTCTCCACATCTCGAGAATGTTACAACTCAGTGTATGGAGTGAACAGGAGCTCCACACCAGGCCTTTTGAAACGGTAAGACAACAAAGAGCAAAACCCCCAAAGCAGCCTCTCCTTTTACTTGGCAATGCACTAGGAGTTAAAGGATCCAAACTCCACCTTCCAACTGTAGACACCCAAGAGAGTGGATGCACTTCAAACACCGAAACCAAGTATATCCGGGATGGAGCATAGCAGATGCCACACTCCAATGGGAGGGTCTACTCGCTGGCCTTTTCCAGCAGGGATGGCCTCACACCAGCTATTATTAAAGGAAGGTGTTTGGGCCTCTACTTCATTTCCCAAAGAGTTATAAAATCTACCAAAAGGGATACAACGGGTCAGCATAAATCAGTTTACTCACAAGAGACTATGTTGAGTAACGGCTTTGACTGTTGAGAAAGTTCACGTTATTTCAAGGTAGCAGAATCCAGGGCAGTCAGATAAGACAGTTCAGCAGTGGCCTAGTGCTGGCGGGAGGTTTAAGCAGGGTGCAGGCGCACGCGTACACACCTCTTTTCTTCAGGGTGTATGGCAAGCCGCCAAGACCCCTGATAATCAAAAGTTATTTTCTCTATTACAGTGTATAGAACACCAGAGGGAAAGAAGCTTTCATGGAGGGCTATTGAAAGGCGTTCATTGAGCAGAAAGTCCTGTGGCTAAGCAAATGCGTGGCAGCTGTGATCCGGGGCCTTCAGTCACTAGACTCCTGCTTTTCTGCAGCAGAGGCCTTAGTGGCAACGGCTTCCTTCACCGCTTTTTCTGGCTCCTCTTCCTCCTCCTCCTCATTGTAGTCAACCTCGAAGTAAGCACGCTCTTCCTCTTCTTCTCTGTCCCGCTTATAGTTGTGAACTCTGTGGTAGAAGTCCTTGGCTTCTTCTTCCTCGTAGCAGTAGTCGTCACCCTCTTGATAGTAGTCGCCCTCGTCGTAGTAGTAGTCTTCGTCGTAGTACTCATCCTCCTCCTCTTCATTCCCTTCGGAGTAGTCCTCCTCCTCACCTCCCACGTAGTAGTCGTCATAGTCGTCCTCCTCATCATCCACGTAGTAGTCGTCACGGTCCTCCTCCTCCTCATCGACCTCTTTGTCCTCCTCACTCTCCTCGTAGAAGTCGTAGGGGTCACCCTTGTGCTCGCCCTTGTTCTCATTCTTCTCTCCCCAGGGGTAGATGTCTGGGTATTTCTCCATGCACTCCTGCATGGCCTGGAACTGGTCTTCTATACAGTTGGATCCCTTGAGTTCCTCTGTGCTGTAGTGGAAGCAGAAGGCAGACTTGAAGTGCTCTCCACAGGGGCCGTCGGCCATTCCCCCAAGGCTCGGGCAATTCCAATTAATTTTTCCGTTTGGCAGTATCAACCCGTACTCCGCATAGGGATCGCTGGGGTCGTCAACCACCAGCTCTGCAGTGCTGGGACTTTCATGGTCTCCTCTGGTCACAAATATGACTTGATCCTTCCCTTCCTGCCGGCAGTAGGCCATGGTAGCTCTGGGTGCTGCTGCTCACTGCCTCAGTGCGGGTGCTCACAACTAGCAACTTGAAGCTCACAGCTTGCAGTGCTGGAAGGAGTTGCCTGTAGCTGATACACCTTCAGGCTGGGACTTCCCTCTCCCCTCCTCTGGCCTGGAGGGCGGTTCTGAGGCTCGCATGGCCCGCCCCCTCCAGGCCGGCCTGCTGTGGCCCTCGGTGTTTTTCAAAGGAAACCATAACCTCCTGAAGTTTGATGAGTACCCCTCAACCGGTCCATATATAAAAGTTGGGTCCCCAGGGTGGTGCTATCTTTTGGGCAATCTCTGTGAATCTTTAAGCATCGCTGTAGAAACGAGTGGGAGTTCCTTAGGGAATGCCTTTGAAGGGAAATAATGAGTCTAAAATCGCTCAGGCCCCTTGCATTGTGGATCATGGTTTGAACACCCTTTCAGCACATAACCAGAGAAAGGGTGTTCAAACTATGATCCACGATGCAAACGGCCTGAGCGATATGTCCTGCTTGTGTCACTGTCACCCATTGGAGCTGCCCATTCTTAGACTTCAATCTCCAGAATCAGGCTTTTTTTTTTTTTTTTTTTTTGCAAAGCTGTCTTTACCTCTGCATCGGCTAATTGCAAACTTGGCTGAGTATAAGAATCATCTGATGGCTTGTTAAAATTAATATTTTTAGGTTCTGCACCTGAACATTATTATTGGGTAGGTCAGTGGAGGCGCTTGGAATCTGTAATTTTAAAGTAGTCTACTGATCAATATGATCTGGACACTTTCCTAACTGAAATAAAGTGATTGTTGATATGCCATAAGTTAGAGGAAATATGAGTTCTTTAATGGCAGGACAAAGGAAAATTGATAGTTCCTTTAAATTAGTTTTCTTCTGAGGGGCAGACAACAATTTAAAAAATGATACCAGCCCTGCTTTATCAAAATGTAAGCCTGAATTGCCATCCTGTATTTCTTATTTTCTTTTGTTATTGTTGTTTTAAAATGAAACAGGTGGTCCTTAAAGGCCCTCCTAAAGGAAGCACGGGCGTGCCTTTAAATTTCGAATTTTGCAAGTAGAATTCAGCGATAGCCTCCAGAATGGAAAATGAATTGGCCACCACTGTGACCCATAACAGTGACATGCAGCCTAGCTCATAGTCATTGTACTGTCTAGCCCAAATCTGGAGTTTCCAAGGAGAAGAGTGAAACCACCAAAGACAGGTGACCCAGCTCACTGATCACAGACTGAGTCCGTGCCTCACACAGGCATGGTTTTAAACTCCACCCTCTATGGCATCTTTGCTCAGGGATGGTGTTGAAAAGCCATGGAAGGAATCCCCAAACCTCAGGCCTGATATCCTGCTCTTTCATCTGCTTGCTGTACAACTGAGCCAAAGTCATTGCGAGTGTCATGTCCACAGCTGTACAGCAGCCACGATGAAATTCACCCTGCCTAGCTAAGAAGAGTAGCCTCCATCCAACCATCCGTCCTTCCTTCCTTCCTTCCTTCCTTCCTTCCTTCCTTCCTTCCTTCCTTCCTTCCTTCCTTCCTTCTCTCTTTCCCCTCCCTCCCCCTCCCTCTTTCCCTCCCTCTCTCCCTCTTTTTCTTTTTTTCCGCTTTTTTTGGGAGGGAGGGCGGATTGAGACATGGTTTCTCTGTGTCTTTGGAGGCTGTTCTGGAACAGCCTCTTGTAGATCAGGCTGGTCTCGAACTCACAGAGATCCGCCTGCCTCTGCATCTTTCTTTCCTTTTTAAAAACTACCATGGTAGCAGAAACCTGTAATCAGAATTTAGGACACAGAGACAAGAGGATTAGGAGTTTAGGCCAGCTTTGGTTATGTAGGGAGTTCAGGACTATCCGAGGTATGTGAGAGCCTGTATCAAACAAGATCAAAGGGGCTAGTGAGCCGGCTCAGTTGGGAAAGGCACTTGCTGCAGAAGCCTGATATCTGGGACCCTCGTCTTCTGTGCTCTGCTTTCTTCTCTTGAGACAAGGGCTTTTGCAAAACCCGGAGCGCACTGTTTTTTGACTAGGCTGGTGGCCTACAAAGTGGAGAGATCCTCCTGTCTTACTCCTGTCCCGAGCATCAGCACTAGGGTTTCAGGTATACAGGGCCACATCTGAAATTTTATGGAGGTGTAGATAATCTGAACTCTTTCCTATTCTTGTCCTTGTACAGCAACTGTTCTTCCCCACTGAGCCATCTTCTCAGCCCAGCTTCAGTGTTTTCTAGAAATGATTACGGACAGTGTCTTCATTAAGTATTAATTTTGAGTTAGCATAAAAAGTAATGGGTTTCACTGTGGGATTTTCAGACATACTTTTTGTTAATCTTTACAATTGCTTTAAGATATTTTTATTTATTGTTGGACAGTTTCATACATGTATAGTCCTAATTTTTGACAAAAACATTAGTTGGAAATGAATGTTTCCTTTTCAGCAAACAGTGATGGGAAAACTGGATGCCCATGTATAGAAGAATAAAGTTAGACATGTGTCTCTTACTCTGCACAAAAAGGAATTCAAGGGGCTGGGGAGATGGTTCAGTGGTTAAGAACACTGGCTGCACTTCCAGAGGTCAATTCCCAGTGCCACACGGCACCCACATGGTACTCCAGTTCCAGGGGATCTGATACCCATGGTAAAACACCAAAACATAAAACAACGTTTTTTTTTTTGTTTTTTTTCGAGACAGGGTTTCTCTGTATTGTCTTGGAGGCTGTCCTGGAACTCACTCTGTAGACCAGGCTGGCCTCGAACTCACAGAGAGCCACCTGCCTCTGCCTCTCGAGTGCTGGGATTAAAGGCGTGCGCCACCAACGCCTGGCCTAAACAATAAAACATTATACAAAGTCATTGTGCTTTAATAACATTACAAAAAGGAATTCAGAATGGATAAAGGATCCTAGTATAAAACCCTAAACACTGGATGCCAGATGAAAATATAGGGAAAACATTTCAAGATACAAGCATAGGCAGACACTTTCTGAAATGGACCTCAATAGTACAGGAAATAATGTCAGGAGGTGACAAATGGGACTGGGTGAAATTACAGAGCCACCGTAATTTATTGTACTCTGTGACTGATACTATGGAATAAAAAAGTCATCAAGATTATTAGGAGCTGGGAAGATGGCTTAGTCAGTAAAGAGCATGTCACGTGAGCAAGAGGACCTGAGTTTGGATCCCTAACACTCACACTCACATAGCTGGATGCTGTGTGTGCCTGTAATCCCAGAGCTGAGGTGATAGAAATAGGAGGATCCCAGGAACTTGCTGTCTAGCTAATCAGCGAGGTCCTGGTTCAATGAGACTGTCTCAAAAAAAAAAAGGTGGTAGTTTTGTTCATGTGTTTCTTCATGTGACACCAATACTATTCTTTCTCCAACACAACTAACTGGTAACCTGAGGAGAAACAGTAAAAGGCCATGGAAATGCCCTGTTGCTTATTAAGATCTCTCCTAAAGTTAGTACTTACCCATGACTCTTGTCTGACTGATTACTCTTAGCTATGATGGTTGCAGAATGATCATTTCCACAGCTCTGCTTTTCTGATCTTCCACATTAACTACTTGTTAGCCCTTGTTAGCTAAAAGCAAGCATGCACTTGCGCACAATAGTGCAGGAGTATGCGTGCATACACACATGCATTAGAGGCCAAAGATTGACATTTGGTCTCATTTTTCAACCCACCCCCACTTTTTGAGACAGGGTTTCTCTGTACAGTTCTGACTGTCCTGGAACTCACTCTATAGACCAGGCTGGCCTCAAACTCAGAGATCCGCCTGCCTTTGCCTCTGCCTCCTGAGTGCTGGGATTAAAGGTGTGCCACCGTGCTTGACTAGTTCTTTGTGTTTTAAATGATAGCCTTCTCTCTGAAGTATAGCTGATTAAGATTTGTCTCTTCCTCCTGGCAATAGTTTCCTTTGCTGTGCAGAAGCCCTCTAATTGTATATAATCCCATTTGTCAACTCTTAAGGTTATTTCCTGTGCTGTTGGGGTCCTTCTGGGAGAGTTCTTGACATGTTTTCCTTAAGCAGTTTCATTTTTTATAATAAGAATTTTGTATAATAATTTTATTTATTTATTTGGTTTTTCGAGACAGGGTTTCTCTGTATTGTTCTGGAGCCTGTCCTGGAACTCGCTCTGTAGACCAGGCTGTGTAATAATTTTTAAATGACAATTTACAAAAGGATCTGGAGAGCTCACTGTGGCTAAAACTTGCAGGGGGGGGGAGACTGGAGAAGGTCAATTCTCTACCTCAAGATTGAAGTCTGGAGATCTGCAGAGACTGTCTAGACATCTGCAGCCTCATGCTGATCTGTGTGGCTCATGAAGCCTGGGAAGGTCTTGGGTATTACACAGGCCTAGAAAGAGTTCATCTTCCCCATAGCCAGCATGGGCAAGCATTGTAATAGCCAAGCATTTGGTACAATATGTAGAAGAGTGTTCCCTCAACAGGGACTGAAGGCTGTTCTTTCTTATCTGAACTAGCCTCACAAAGCTTAAAACAGGCCTTGAAGGAATCAAACTGTTTCCACACAACTTCATCCTAGAGAAGATTTAGTTACAAAATGCTAGAGAAGCCTTTTCATTTAAGCAGAAAGATACAGCACGGAACAATGGCCCTAGTGTCTGGCATGCAATCCCTGACTATTGTGATTGTGTGAGACTATCTCTGCTCTCAGGGAAAATGCTGAAATGTCTAGGCCTCAAGGACTGTGGTCTGTGGGATCTGTGGAAGGGGAGGAGAGGATAATGAAGGTGCACCAATGTTAATTCAGGTTTCTTAGTACTGTTTTTATTTTTGCAAGTCTTAGACTGAAATTATTAATATTCCAAGTTAATATAAAAATGTTTAATGCTTCTCATATTTTAGAAACACATATAATTTATTCTGTTTAGACTGTGTTATGGTGGTGCTCAATCTAGCTACAGGAAGAGTATATACCTTTCAATTACCAACTATTACACAGAATAGCAAACAGCACTGGGAGGATGCTTGAAAAGGCAGATAACTGCAAAAAAGGGCAGAAATCTAACAAATAATTCTTTATAATCATGATGGATATTTGAAAATCCTTTAATTAGCAGTGATTCCTATATTTTGCTTAAGTGAGAAATTTTCCCATATACTTTCTTCTGATCTGTTGTTCCTATTTTTTTTTTATTTTTTAAAGTTACATGCACGAGTGTGTGTTTCTGCGTGGGTTTGTGCATTTGCATTGTGAGCTGCCCAACCACCTGTGACTTCAGCTCCAGGGAATATGATAGCCTCGTCTAGCTTTGCAGGCACCTGCACTCAGATGTTCTGCAGCAAGTGCTCTTAAGCAGCAAACCATCTCTTCCGCCCCTGTTTTTTAAATTTTTTATTCTGAGATAGGATAGTCTCACTGTGAATTCACAATCCTCCTGCCTCTGACTCTAGAGTGCTGTAACCACAGGCTTTGGCCAGTCTACCTGGTTGATGTTCCTGCTGATTGAACTAATAAAGTGTGGAGCCTTTCTAGGTGTTTGGAAAAATCTGACTTACTGTGGGAAGTACGAGGCAGCTGGTGACAGGAGGACTTGTCCCTGGTGGCAGTGAGGAAGAACAGGTCCAGGTGAATCCAAGAACCCTAAAGCAATCCATTCTTCACTATGACCACATGTTTCCTCGAAACTGGGGACACAAGGGCCTGTTATCACTCTGTGACCAGTTGGAGTTAGTTTTCTACATTAAGTGAGCCTAACTTATATTAAGGTGACAAATATAAATCCTTTGGTCAGTTTGGGGTTTGTGGTATATGTGAGAAGACCCCAACATTTGATACTGAAACAGTGGTGGAGGAGTATTATACATTGTCAAGCAGATGAGAAAATTTCATTTCTGATATTTAGGAACAAATTCAATCAAAATGAGTATGTTTTTGGGCACCTATTTGTATTCCATCTTCTGTCTCCAATCCAACTCTGCTTAGCTTCCAGGATCAGGTGAGATCAGGATATGGGCATGGACATAGGATCTTTGGAGCGTAGCCATGTTTCCCAGGTGTCTGGAGAAGTATTCATTGAGCATTCTTCTGCCCGTGCTCTATTTGCTCTAATATGAACCTTCTGTTTCCATGTTGGATCTTTAATAATCACAAACATTTCTTAGTTGTATAGAATTTTATTTTTTAGACCCTGGCATGGTGACACACACCTTTAATCCCAGTACTCGAGAGGCAGAGACCGGAGGATCTCTGAAATTCAAGGCCATTCTGTACTACTCACTAAATTCCAGGATAGCCAGGACTATATAGTGAGAGAGACTCTGTCTCAATGTTTTTTAATTGTAGGATATCATGAAATTCAGTTGCATCCATAATTGGTGAAAATGCATGATTCGTACACCTTCTTTTATCTTTTTATTTAAATTAGAAACAAGCTTGCAGCCGGGCGGTGGTGGCGCACACCTTTAATCCCAGCACTCGGGAGGCAGAGGCAGGCGGATCTCTGTGAGTTCGAGGCCCGGCTGGACCGATAGCCTCCAAAACAATACAGAGAAACCCTGTCTCGTAAAAACCAAAAAAAAAAAAAAAAGAAAGAAAGAAAGAAACAAGCTTGCTTCACATGTCAATCCCAGATCCCTCTCTCTCCCCTCCTTCCGTACCGCCTACCAACCCCCCAAACTCCCTCCAAATCCCCACTCTGCTCCCCAAGGAGGGTGAGGCCCTCCATGGGGGATCTCCATAGTCTGTCATTTCCTCCAGGGCAGGGCCTAGGCCCTCCCACAAGAGTCCAGGCTGAGAGAGCATCCCTCAATGTGGGATGGACACTCAAAGTCCATTTGTATGCCAAGGATAAATACTACCCAAGGCCCCATAGATTACCTAAGCCTCTTCACTGACACCCACATCCAGGGGGTCTGGATCAGTCCCATGCTGTCCTCTCAGCTATCAGTCTGGGGTCCAAGAGTTCCCCCTCGGTCAGGTCAGGAGTTTCTGTGGGTTTCACCAGCCTGGTGTTGACCCCTTGACCCCTTCCTCTCTGCAACTGGGTTCCAGGAGTTCATTTCAGTGTTTAGCTGTGGCTGTCTGCCTCTGCTTCCATCAGTCACTGAATGAAGGTTCTGGGATGGCATATAAGGTAGTCATCAAACTTATTATCAGGGAGGGGCATTTAAGGTAGTCTCTCCACTATTGCTTAGATTGCCAATTGGTGTCATCCTTGTAGATCTCTGAAAATCTCACTAGTGCCAGATCTCTCCTCAAACCTATAATGACTCCCTCTATTATGGTGTCTCTCGTCCTGCTCTCTTCTATTCTTCCCCCAACTCAACCTTCCTGCTCCCCCATGTCCTCCTCTCCCCTCCTTTTCTCCCCCTCTCTTTTTCCCAGCTCCCTCTCCCCTCTCTCCATGCTCCCAATTCACACAGGAGATCCCATCCCATTCTCCTTCTGCAGTACCATGCATATCTCTCTTAGGGTCTTCCCTGTTTCCCAGACTCTCTGGCAGTGGGATTGTGAGCTGGTACTCCACTGATCCATGTCTTAAATCCATATATGAGTGAGTACATACCATGTGTCTCTTTTTGTGACTGGGATACCTCAGTCAGAATGGTTTCTTCTAGTTCCATCCATTTGCCTGCAAATTTCAGGATTCCATTGTTTTTTTCTGCTGAGTAGTACTCCATTGTGTAAATGTACCACATTTTCTCTATCTACTCTTCAGTTGGGCATCTTGGTTGCTTCCAGATTCTGGCTATTACAAATAATGCTGCTATGAACATAGTGGGACAGATGTCCTTGTTGTATGAATGTGCATCTTTTGGGTATATGCCTAAGAGTGGAAATGCTGGGTCTTGTGGTAGACTGATTCCCATTTTTCTGAGGAATCTCCATACTGATTTCCAAAGTGGCTGTACAAGTTGGCACTCCCACCAGCAGTGGAGGAGTGTTCCCCTTTCTCCACATCCTCTCCAGCATAAACTGTCATTGGTGTTTTTGATTTTTGACATTCTGACAGGAGTAAGATGGTATCTCAGAGTTGTTTTGATTTGCATTTCCTTGATGGCTAAGGATGTTGAGCACTTTCTTAAGTGTCTCTCAGCCATTTTAGACTCCTCTATTGAGAATTCTCTATTTAGTTCTGTATCCTACTTTTTAATTGGATCCTTTGGTGTTTTGGAGACTTGCTTCTTGAGTTCTCTGTAAATTTTGGAGATCAGCCCTCTGCATTCAGACACTTTCAAAGTTCCCAAATCAAACATAAACTCAGTGACAAAAAGCAACAAGGCTTGCCTGGGGAGTAAATAAGATGCCAATGGCATGGATAGGACTCCACACTGCATCAAGTCTAGTGGACCTCAGCTCAGTCATATTGGAAGCTTTAAAACATCTTATGAAAGTTGAAGTGAAACTGTTTAGGAAACAAAGGAGACTAATGGGGGGTAGAAAGGAGAGGGTAGGCAGGTATAAGGGGAGGATACTCAAAGTAAATTACATACTTGTACAAAAATGGCCTTATGTGACCTATATAGTAATGATGATGATACTGATACTGATACTGATACTGATACTGATACTGATCGATACAACTACTAAAAATCTCACGGTGGCCTGGAAGTCAAATCAGAATGTCTGGAAGTGGTTTGGCTGTCAGCAGCTTTTGAAGTTCCCTTGGTGGTTCCCTCACATTACCCCAAGGCTGAGGAACACTGATCTTGACTGAGATGTGATTTTTCACTCTTACGAAGTGAGCATTTCACAGAATAAAATCCAAGAACTAATCTTTGATTGTCTTACAGTCATGTATAAATTATAACTTCAAATCCCATCCTGTGTCAAATGCAATTTCATATTTATTATCTTTTACTGTATGAAAGGACTGCTTAAAAACACTATCTATAAAAACACTATAAATTTAAGGAATTTTGAATGAAGAATTAGTGAATGCATGGAAAAATGCACAAAAAGAATATAATGGGAAACACATTTGCTAAGCCTGGCAGCACAGGCCTGTGATTCCAGCTACTTGGTAGGCTGGGGCAGGAGGATCAGCAGATTGCATTCAAGGTCAGCCTGGGCAATTTAGAACAGGAATAAAAAATGCTCCCACAACCCTTATCACTCAGGAAATTACAAGGGCTCTGTGGGTCCTTTGTTAGGAGCTGGGAACAAAGTCTAAATATACAGTCCTTTTCTTCTTCGTCTTTTTTTTTCAAGGCAGGATTTCTCTGTGGCTTTGGAGGCTGTCCTGGAACTTGCTCTTGTAGACCAGGCTGGTCTCGAACTCACAGAAACCCACCTGCTTCTGCCTCCTGAGTGCTGGGATTAAAGGTGTGCACCACCACTGGCTGCCTTTTTCCTCTTTTAAAAATATTATTTTCATTTAATGTGTATGGGTGCTTTGCCTGCATGTATGTCTGTGCATCATATTAATGCCTGGTGTCCATGAAGGCCAGAAGAGGATATAGGATATCTTTGAACTGGAGTGTCTGATGGTTGTGAGCCACTATGTGGGTTCTAGAAACTGAACCAGGATCCTCTGCAAGAGCAACAAATACTCTCAACAACTGAACCTTCTCTCCAGCCCCCAAATATGTAGTTCATACTATGCTACACCACCATTCTCTTTAAGACTGAATATTGACCATTCAAGAAAGAGAACTTTGTCATCTTACCATAGTGTAAACTTACAGATTTTTTTCTTGCAGCTGAAGGTCACTGTATGCAGAAAAACAATTGCAACTGGTCACAGAGTAATAATAGTGAAGACCTCAGTAGAACAGTGACTGACATTAAGGATCTCAAGGACTACCCAGGAAGGGAGCATATCAAAAAGCTTTGAGCCTGTCTTAGTTAGGTTTCTATTGCTGTGATAAACACCAGAACCAAAAGCAATCTGGGGAGGGGATGGTTCATTTAAAACATTCACATCACAGTCCATCAACATCCAAGGAAGTCAGGACAGGGACCTGGAGGCAGGATCTGGTGCAGAGGCTGTGGAGGTTGCTGCTTACTGGCCTGCTCCCCATGGTCTGGTCAGCCTGCTTTCCCCAGGACAACCTTCGAATGGTTGGTAATACCTGCCTAGGGTTGGCACCACCTGCCCAGGGGTAGCACCGCTCAATTGGGAGGAGTCCTTTCACATCAATCATCAGTCGAGAAGAATGTCCTACAGACTTGCCCACAGGCCAATCTGATGGAGGCATTTTCTCAATTGAGGCTCCCTCTTCCCAGACGACTCTGGTTTGTGTCAAGTTGACAAAAACCAAACCAAAACTAACTAACTAACAAACCAAGTGCAATACCCGAATCCAAACAAATCAACAAACAAAAGTAACCAGCACAGAGACCTTATCTCAAAATTTAAGAAAAAAATGGCAAGCAGGCTGGGGTTGCAGCTCAATGATACAGCACTTGCCTACCGTGCATGAGACACTGAATTCAATCTCCAGAACAAGGAAGAAAACATCACTATACCATATTCGCAGCTCAAAAAAAAAGAGAGAGAGAACTTTTCATTTCGGCTAAGAACTGACCATCGGGGAAGACTTTGTAAGAATGCTTCTAGTTAGGATGGAAAAGGGAAACAGTGAGAACTTCTGGAGTCACTTGCCTATTTTCTGAAGCAGGTTAGCGGCCTTGCTCTCCTCAGAAGAAATTGGTTTTTACAGTTTCCTGCCCAGACTCAGCTCTGTCTCCACATATTTGGCAGCATCTCGATTCAGTTCACCCGATCCTACTTCCCCTGCCATGTTGCCAGAGATTCCCATCTCGGTTTCATCATCCACATTTCTGCCCTTCCTTTGAAGATCGCGTCAGTTCCTAGATGTCCTGCTTGTTGTCTCCTAAGGAGCCAGGGCTGCAGATTCCTTGGAATTTGAACGATTAGGAGGCAATGTGGAGAAGTGGCTGAAGACAGATTTGGGAGCTGGACTGCCAGGGCTTAAAGCTGCTTGACCTCAACATGCTTCAGTTTACCCATACGTAAAATGGGGATAATAACGGAATCTCTGATTGGTTATGGGGAGTTAAACACACACAAAGGCATCAATGGAATGCCCAATGCAGATAAAACCCTAAAGTAATGGAAGTGGTTGTTGGTAAGTGGTACTTTTCTTCCTTATGGTTCCATTGATAAAAGTCATGAGACTGATCCTAGCAGTCAAGTCAGTATGTTTTCCAGGGAGGACTGGTGTTGAATATACGGACTTCCTCTTTGCTGTTTACTTTCCTTGTATTAATGGTGTACTTAGAGAAGCACAACTCCTCTGGGGAGTGCAATGCTGTTAGGCTATTTTAAAGAATACAGAGGGTATAGTGCTTGGTCTTTTCACTCCTGTAGCCAGCACATTGCAGCTGTTGTGTGTTCAATAACTTCATGGTCTTGTTGGACTCCCACTGTGGCCAAATATAACTCCAGGAAGCTGCCAAGAGCATCTGGTTTTGAGAAAGCGCCCTTTCCCTTTAGGAACTTGCTGCAGAAGGGATGTACGATTTATGCCTTTTCAGTGGGGGAAAGAAGAAACCAGGAACAGTGCAGTTTACATTAACGATGAGCTAGCCATAGCTAGTGTGTGTCCTGTTAGTTAAAGTGCTGTAGTAATGGGGTCTATTAATGGGGTCAGTTTACTGGTTTATTCTTCAAGCATTGAATGGGCACCTGTTACATACCAGACACTGTGGCATACGTAGACAAGCAAAGCAAGATGATTGTCCATTAGGTATCTGGGTGAATATAGTTCAATGCTTTTTAGGCTTTGACAGATTGAAGTTCCTCTGTCCTCCACTCACAAGGAACTGTACATTGGACTTTTGTTCGCAGTTCCTGACAAAGGGCTCCCAGGACCTGTGTGATTTCCTGAGTGATAAAGTGCTAGCAGCATCTTTACTTCTTTTTTTTTTATTCGAGACAGGGTTTTTCTGTATTGCTTTGGAGGCTGTCCTGGAACTCGCTCTTGTAGACCAGGCTGGCCTCGAACTCACACAGATCTGCCTGCCTCTGCCTCCCGAGTGCTGGGATTAAAGGCATGCGCCACCAACACCCGGGGAATCTTTCCTTCTTATGTTTGGCCTTTGGCATCATTGCTGAGTGCAGGCTCTAAGTTCCCTGCAATACCCTGACCAATGAGGGTGATAGAAGATTCTTGTTGCTCGCATAGAGCTCTTCAATCCCTTGAGTGGTAGGAGCCCGTCCTTTCCTACTGAGACTACTGTTAGTACTTCAAGATGAGAGCTGATTGCAAAGCAGATCAAACCTTGAGTAGCAGAGGCTTAGAACTTTTAGGCCCACCCCTTCAACTTCTGGAGGTGGGGAGAGCATGTCTTTCTGATGAGTCCCTAAATGCCCAGGTTCCGAGAGCGTCAAGGTTGGGGACTACTTCTGTATGCTGGGAGGATGGAGCATCGTAACTGTACACTGTCATAAGCTCCTGAACTTCACTCTGTGTACCTTTTGGGGAATATTAGTTGAAGATGTGTTACATCTGTTTATTCTGTGGAACATTTGCTTAATTATGCAAAGATGTGTTGCATTCTTTTATATTGCATTTGTTAACTCTGTGAAGCTGTGCTACTGTGCCTGTCTAAAACACCTGATGGTCTAACAAAGAGCTGAACGGCCAATAGTGAGGCAGGAGAAAGGATAGGCGGGGCTGGCAGGCAGAGAGGATAAATAGACGAAAGAGAAGAGAGGGAGGAGTGAGAGAAGGAGGACTCCAGGGGCCAGCCCCCAGCCCCCAGCCCCCAGCCCCCAGCCCCCAGCCCCCAGCCCCCAGCCCCCAGCCCCCAGCCCCCAGCCCCCAGCCCCCAGGCCCCCAGCCCCCAGGCACCCAGTCCCCCAGTCCCCCAGGCCCCAGCCCCCAGCCCCCCAGGCCCCAGCCCCCAGCCCCCCAGGCACCCAGCCCCCCAGCCCCTCAGCCCCCCAGCCCCCAGCCCCCCAGCCCCAAGCCCCCAGCCACCAAGCAAGCCACAGAGTAAGAAGTAAAGAAAGGAATATAGAATAGAGAAGGATAAAAGCTCAGAGGCAAAAGGTAGACTGGGTAATTTAAGAAAAGCTGGCTAGAGTCAAGTCAAGGTAAAACTGAGCATTCATAAAAAAGAATAATTCTCCATGTGATTATTTTGGGAGCTGAGTGGCGGGTCCTCAAAAGAGTAAAGAGTAAAACAAAGAACCCTATGCACCTCTTCACCAGGACACCTCACAGTAGCTCTATAAACGTAATGAGAGGTATGCTTTTGACTCTGTGAGTAACTGTAGTAGGTTATCAAATGGGGCCAGGGGACAGTGAGAATCCCCCGAATGTCCAGCTAGTTGACCAGAAATCCCAGATTTAGGAGGGTTAGGACTTGCAATTAACATTCCGATGGGAGCAGTTTTGAGGGACTGAGTCCTTAAATTTTGGAATCTATAGGATCAGATTGGAGTTCAATTGATTGTAGGGCATCCGAACAGCATCCAGGAAGTTAGAGAGCTGATGAGTGATGAGAGAAAATCTCACATATTTGATTGGCTTAGAAGCGTTCTGTGGCTAGAAACATGTTCGCATGGTGGGGGATAGAGATTTAGTTAAAGCCACCTCTAGTGGCAGTTACGGAGTTGATGCCTGCTTGGAACAGACTTCCCACCAGGCTGCTGCCTCAGTGGCCAGGCAGCTGCTAGAGAAGCAGGCTGGTAGCTGCAGAGTTGCAATTGCTGGCTGAGATAGCAGTCGATTAGGATGCAGCCACTGTGCCAACAACAAAATTAAAAACAACATTCGCAGATTCTTACATCAATCTTTTAGTGTCAAGACCAGAAAAGTATAACTCACAGTAGCTTAAATAATAAGGGAAATTTATGGCCCCAGAAACCTGAAGAGGCTAGACTAGGTTTTGGAGAGGCTTCATCTGCATGTGCCAATTAAACTGATAAAATACTTTCAAAGGTTAACTGTGACTGTAATCCAGTAGTAAAAAACATATCCTGATCTCTCCCACACTTACCAAAGTCTTGTTCGTTTATAGCAATTTTCCCAGCCTGGACATTAGCATTTGAGGCAGATTTTGGTTTTGCTCTGTGTGTGGGGGGGTGGAGGTGGGGTTGGAGGCATGGTGGATGGCAGCACATGTTCTCTGAGAGACAAATTTGCTTTTTTTTTTGAGTCACCATTTTGTTAAACCTTTAGGTAAAAATCCCTATTCTGGATGTCTGGAGACATTTCAGTTGCCACAGCTGTGGGAGAGTGGGTGGTGCTACTGACACCTAGTGGGCAAAGGCCAGGAGTGCTGCTGAGCTTCTACAATGTACAACAGAGTCCCACAAAAAAGTCCATATGGCCCAAGATGTCGACAGTGCCAAGGTTGAAAAGCCCCGTGCTAGCCAAAAGTCTTAAGACAGTTTCCAATTTTATGTTTTTGTTTTATTTTGTGTTTTGTTTTTTGAGACATCGTTTCTCTATTTAGCTTTGGAGGCTGTCCTGGAACTTGCTCTGTAGATCAGGCTGGCCTCAAACTCAGAGAGATCCGCCTGCCTCTGCTTCCCGAGTGCTGGGGTTGAAGGCGTGTGCCACCATTGCCTGGACTAATTTTGTGTTTTAAACACAGACCATTCTGTATTTGCCAATAGTAGAAGAAAAATACTCAGTGATACTGAACAATTAAGAACAGGGGAAAGCATTTTATCTTTTTATCTGGCAGTCAAGGTTCAATTTACTAAGCATGACTCTCCCCCTCCTCTTCTTCTCCCCTCTCTGTCTTCCCTTCCTTCTTGTTTTTCTCCTCTTTTTCGTTTCTGTTGATCCCAGTATGGCTTCAAACTCCAGCAATTCTCTTGCCTCAGCCTCTAAAGAGTAGCGTTTACATGCTTAAGCTACCTCATCTGGCTTAAACATTTAATTTTCTAAAGTAGTTCATTAAAAGTCCATGTGGGGGGCTGTGTGTGTACCTGTAGCGGTCAGAGTTCAATGACAAGTGTTTTCCTCTATAACACTCCACCTTATATGCCAGGCGTTGGTGGCGCACGCCTTTAATCCCAGCACTTGGGAGGCAGAGGCAGACAGACCTCTGAGTTTGAGGCCACCATGGTCTACAGAGCAAGTTCCAGGACAGGCTCCAAAACAATACAGAGAAACCCTGTCTCGAAACACCAAAAACCAAAACCAAACCAAACCAAAACAAAAACCCTCTCCACTTTATGCTTTTGAGACACAGACTCTCTCTCTGAACCTGGTGCTCACTGATTGGCTAGATTGGCTGGTTATTGAGTTCCTGACATCTTCTGGTCTCATCCTCCCAGTGCTGGGATTATAGGGACACTAACTCTGATTTTGTATCTGGGTGCTGGGAATCCAAATTTAGGCCTGCATGATTTTGTAACAAACATCTTATCCATTAAATGTTTCTTCAATACCAATTGCCCCCCCCAATATTTGTGTGTGTGTGTTTGTATATATAGAGGCCAGAGGTTGACATCAGACATCTTCCTCTATTGCTCTTCACATTATTATTATTATTACTACTACCACCACCACTACTACTACTACTAATCATTATTTGAAGCTGAGTGTCTCAATGAACCTGAGGATTGCTGATTTGGCCTGACTGGTCAATATGACCTGGAATTTCCTTCCCTTATCTCTCCAGTGCTAGGATATCAGGTGTGTGTTGCTATGTTTAGCTTTTTAAAAAAGATTTATTTATTATGTATACAGTGTTCTGCCAGCATGTATACCTGCCTGCCAGAAGAGGGTTGTGAGCCACCATGTGGGTGCTGGGAATTGAACCCAGGACCTCTGGAACAGAAGCCAGTGCTCTTAACCTCTGAGCCATCTCTAGAGCCCCCATAATGCTTAGTTTTTAAAAATATAATTGCTAGGGATCCAAATGTATGCTGTGCAGCAAGTACTTTACTGACTGAACCATCTTTCTAGTCCCTAAAGTATTTCTTTAGTCCTCTTACCTGCTTCTGCAGCAAACCACACTGGAATTTTAAGAATAACATCTGGCATACAAAAATCATCATAGTTACAGTGCTTGTCTAGCATGCATGAGACACTGGGTTAAACCTTCAGCACTGCCAAAACCCATCATAAAGCACTTCTTTTATGATATGCTACTTTAATATAATTGCTAAATTCTGCTGACATGAATGCTACTCCAAATTCCCCCACTAAAGCTAAACTTTGCACAGTTTATTTTTGCGATATATGCAGAAGGCAATTCCTGTTTATTTGAAACTCGTGGTAATTAACATAAAATAAGGTTATATTAAGGTGAGTCCTAATCCCTAAGGATTGTGGGTAAGCATCAAAAGCTAAGAAGATTCAACCTAGAGATTTTAGAAGGAGCACAGTCCTGCCCATGTCTTGATTTTGGATACTAACCAGCTTCATTATTTAACACTGGCAGCTATGAGATACAGACAGCATGGAGAAGTCAGGTCAGTGTCATTGTAGTTGTCATTTATGTTGTCCATTAAGATGTATATCAGACCAGATTTAACATATAAAATCTTTAAGCAATGTATATAGTCATTATTTATACTCTGATGGTTACATAACTTATATAATAGTTTCCAGGGAGCTATGCACCAGAAATATACATATCTCAAGTTTGCTTACTATAACAATAGTAAACAATAGCCAAAACAGGTACCTCCTACTAAGAGCATTCCATAGAGAAGAACTTTACCACTAGTTAATGCGATTAGTGTATTTTCAAGGAGGTTGATCATCAGCATGTACACAGGAGATTTGGCTGCCTAACATTACTTCCTTTACTAGGGAAGCCTTCAGATTGAGTTGCAGCTTGTTGCTAAGTTTTTTCTTCCCAACTTCCAAGGAGGAAGAGAGTCTGAATGCCTTCTTTATTTATGGCTTCTCAGACTATGAAAGCTAAGGACTTTTCCATATGCCTCACCTGAGCGTCCCAACAACCCAAGGGAGTCATTAGTTGTTATTTTTTCTTTTAGTGATAACTGTTCTTTTCTTTTGGTTTTCGAGACAGGGTTTCTCTGTGTAACTTTGGAGCCTGTCCTGGAACTCGCTCTGTAGACCAGGCTGGTCTGGAACTCACAGAGATCCACCTCTCTCTGCCTCCTGAGTGCTAGGATTAAAGACACTCACCACCACCTGGCAACTTTTCATTTTTTTCCCTTTTCTTAATTTAAATTAGAAACGAGTTTGTTTTACATGTTAATACCAGTTCCCTCTCCCTCCCCTCCTCCTTTGCCCCCCTCTAGCCCCTTATCCCATCCCCTTTCTGCTCCCCATGGAGGGTGAGGTCTTCCATGAGGGATCTTCAAAGTCTGTCATATCATCTGGAGCAGGGCCTAGACCCTTCCTTGTGTATCTAGCCTGAGAGAGTATCCCTCTATGTGGAGTGGGCTCTCAAAGTCCATTCGTGTACTAGGGATAAATACTGATCCACTACCAGAGACCCCACAGATTAACTAGACCTCCAAAATGACATCCTCAATCAGGGGGTCTGGAACAGTCCTATGATGGTTTCCCAGCTATCAGTCTGGGGTCCATGAGCTCCCCCTTGCTCAGGTCAGCTGTTTCTGTGGGTTTCTCCAGCCTGGTCTTGACCCCTTTGCTCATCACTCCTTCCTCTCTGCAACTGGATTCCAGGATTTTGGCTCAGTGTTTAGCTGTGGGTGTCTGCTGCTGCTTCCATCAGCCACTGGATGGAGGTTCTAGGATGGCATATAAAGTAGTCATCAATCTCATTATCGGGGAAGGGCATTTAAGGTAGTCTCTCCACTATTGCTTAGATTGTTAGGTGGGGTCATCCTTGTAGATCTCTGGACATTTCCCTAG
This sequence comes from Mesocricetus auratus, assembly GCF_017639785.1. Lineage (NCBI taxonomy): Eukaryota > Metazoa > Chordata > Mammalia > Rodentia > Cricetidae > Mesocricetus > Mesocricetus auratus. The sequence goes on along the minus strand of NW_024429188.1, from coordinate 40,850,645 downwards.
TGCCAGATTTCTCTTTAAACCTATAATGGCTCCCTCTATTGTGGTATCTCTTTTCTTGCTCCCCTCTGTTCTTCCCGACTCAATCTTCCTGCTCCCTCATGTCCTCCTCTCCTCTTCTCTTTCTTCTAACTCCCTCTCCCTTCCCACATGCTCCCAATTATCTCAGGAGATCTTGTCCCTTTCCTCTTCTCCAGGAGACTACGTATGTCTCTCTTAGGGTCCTCCTTGTTTCCTACTTTCTCTGGAGGTGTGAATTGTAGGCTAGTAATTATTTGCTCTATGTCGAAAATTCATATATGAGTAAGTACATACCATGTTTGTTTTTGTGACTGGGTTACCTTACTCAGGATGGTTTCTTCTAGTTCCATCCATTTGCCTGTGAATTTCAAGATTTCATTGTTTTTTTTTTCCACTGAGTAGTACTCCATTGTGTAAATGTACCACATTTTCTCTATCCACTCTTCAGTTGAGGGGCATCTAGGTTGCTTCCAGGTTCTGGCTATTACAAATAATGCTACTATGAACATAGTGGAACAGACATCCTTGCTGTATGAATGCCTATGAGTGAAATTGCTGAATCTTGAGATAGACTGATTCCCATATTCCAGAGAAACTACCATACTGATTTCCAAAGTGGCTCACCAGCAGTGGAGGAGTGTTCCTCTTTCTCCACATCCACTCCAGCATAAACTGTAATTGGAGTTTTTGATTTTAGCCATTCTTACAGGAGTTGTTTTGATTTGCATTTCCCTGATGGCTAAGGATGTTGAGCAATCTCTGAAGTGTCTCTCAGCCATTTTAGACTCCTCTATTGAGAATTCTCTATGTAGTTCTGTACCCCACTTTTTAATTGGATCCTTTGGTGTTTTGGTGACTATCTTTCTTTTTTTTTTTTTTTTTTGGAGACAGTGTTTCTCTGTATTGTTTTGGAGCAGTGACTATCTTCTTGAGTTCTTTGTATATTTTGGAAATCAGCCCTCTGTCAGATGTAGAGTTGGTGAATATCTTTTCCCATTCTGTGGGCTGCCGTTTTGTCGTGTTAACTGGGTCCTTTGCCTTACAGAAGCTTCTCACAACTTTTCGTTTTTAAAGAGAGAAAATGTATCCAAAATGCAACAGATTGTTTTACTCACAAAGGCCAGAAGAGGGTGTCAGATCGCCTGGAACTAGAGTTACAGATGATTGTCAACATTATGTTGGAGCTTAGAACCAAACTTTATGACCTCTGGAAAGGCAGCAAGTTCTCTTAGCCACTGAGCTATCTCTTTTAGCCCAGGAACAAGTAATTCTTTATTGTTAACGTTTATTGAGTTGATATTTTCATCAACTTTTTCTATAAGTATTTAAATTTTCTCTAAACAGTTTAAGGGGATAAGGCCTATAGGAACAAAATTAAAACAAATTTAGATTAAATACAAGTTTCTGCAAAAATATGTTCTTTCTAGTTTTATTCCATTGAAATATTAGAGTGTGTGTATCTAATAAACAACTTTTAAAATATAATCATGGTGATTATAAGATGGGAAAATTCTCACTATCTATTGATATTTGAGCAAAACAAACAAACAAACAAAAAACATGATATACATGTAGCTGAACCTCCTACAGGTTTCATAACTCTCCTCAAACAGCATCACCAACTGGAAGTCAACTGTTCAAATGTATGGGTCTGTTGGGACATTTCTCATTCAAACCACTACAATGCCCTCTTCCTTTGCCATACCAGCTAGATACCAATAGATATTTGTATAGAACATGCCAGTAGATTTTTCCTGAGTAAATGAATGATGAATGAATAAAAATGAGATGTACTTGCTTTTACACTGCAGTGATTTTACTTAGGTTGCTAGAAATGCCTTAGAAGAATCTATCTCTTCCTTTTGTTTACCTTGGTTATGGGCGTTTCCTCAGACTTGCTCCCACTGCCTGATGTCACGGCCCCCTACCAACCTTTACGTTTTCTGTAGGTGCTGAGATGGAACCCAGGGCCTTGTACATGTTAGGCAAGTACTTTACCAATGAGTGACATCCTCCACCTTTTGAAAATTGCCTTGAAAGTTATTAGTCTAAACCGATAGTCTTGGAGGTCATAAGTGATCAGTAGAAAATTTCTAGAACCAAGACAAGTAGCAAATTTCCCCAAGATTTACATTTCTTCTAATATCTTGAAAGCCTGGTACTATAGTAGAAAAAGAAAGGAGAAGAGGGTGCACCATCTCAAAATATGTTGAGTCTTTGCTACAATCACTTGAAGAACTTTAACTTCAAAGGGGCCATTTGATCTGGTTTTCCTTGTATGCACAAGCCAGAAAAATTCTTTTTTAAAAAATTTTTATTGTTTTTTGAGCTTATATTATAATTCTGTTGTTTTTCCCTTCCATTTTCTCCTCCAAATACACCCATGTACCTCTCCCATGCTCTCTTTCAAATTGAAGGCCTTTTTTCCTTTAATTCATGTGTATGTATTTTCCTAAATGCATAAATGTAACCTACTCAGTCCATATACTGTTACTTGTATGTATATGTTTTCAGGATTGTTCATTTAGTATCGGATAACCTATTGGTGTGCTATTCCCAGGTCCATAAAAATTCTTTTGGGAGACAAGTCTTCACATAACAAGTCTAGAAGGTAGCCTTGGTCACCAACAACTGATAACTTAAGCTGCAATCAAGCTGAATAAACAAACTGCAAATCAATCTCTATCTTCTACTTCTTTGCAGGTATCTCTCAGCAGCATTCCTAAAATTCATTTCCCTAGCCTGGCTATTGTAATGTTCATTCTTCTCGCCAGTGTGGTCCCAGAGCCGCATCAGTCTCAAATGAACACACAGGACACTATATTAATTATGAAGCTGTTGGCCATTTTTTATGGTTTCTTATTGGCTAGCTCTGACTTACTTATAACCCATAATTACTAATATATGTTTTTATAAGGTCTTATCTTACTGAGAACGCTAGACTTATATTCTCTCCTCCCGGGATCACACATGGCGACTCTCTCTTCACTGCATTTCCCAGAATCCTCCTGGACACCTAGTCCCACCTATCTTGCTTCCCTATTGGCCAACAGTGCTTTATTTATACCAATCAGACAAACATATACACAGAAGGACTTCCCCCATCAGGCTATCCATTTTTTCCCTCTCATTCCCTCACAAATTAACTATTCTTTGTTTAAAAAGCATAAAAGCATCAAGCTTTGGTCATTTCTTCAACTCCACTCTCTTGTGAAGATCCTGGCATACATGTAAAATCAATACAATTTCCATGCTTTACTCTAGTTAATGAGCTCCTGAATTAGTCGGATTCCTTTATGCAGACAAAGGACCCATTTAAGAGCTTAAGAAGGTAGAGTCATCTTTATATTTCCTCACAGAAGAAACAGCTTTCTGTTTTATTAGAGGGTACTCTCTCTCTGAGTGACAATTTTGTATACTGGACATAGGTAAGTCACTTACATGAATAATCCAACTGAAGAGTAATTATCAATTAACTGATCTTATGCTCAATGTTTTTACCTTATTGAATGAAGATTATATTAGATAAGAAAAAACATTTTTGGAAGAAGACATATGAAACATTATAAGAAATGGGTTATCTGCACTTTTTGTCGTCTAAAATAATGATTGCCAAACTTTTCCTCTAAATGAGTCAGATAGTAAACACATTAGGCTGAGAACCATATAGTTTCTGTTGCAAGTTCAAATCTGTACTTTAAAGTGGAAATGGGAATAATATGAGAATGAATGTGTATGTCCCAGTAATGTGTTTCAATAAAACTTTATTTCCAAAATCAGGGGCAAAGGCCCTATATAAAATCAGAAGAGAAATAAATGATTTCCCTCTAATTGGCAAATAATTTATAGATATGTATGTTTTCTCTATGGTGTCCTAACTAAAGAAAACATAACAATGAATGTTTTCTGATTGGAATATGCGCAGATAAGCGTTAACATCCCATGTCTAATTTTTATCTTTGAAATTCCTGCTAAAGTTGGACACTGACTGGTATCTGGAGACTGAGATTTGGAGATTTGGAAAGTGGCTAACTGTGGTAGTTTGAATGAGGATGGCCCTCATAGGCCCATATATTTGAATGCTTGTTCCTCTTTGATGCACCTGTTTGAGAACTGGGAGGTGTGGCCTTGTTGGAGGAGACAGGCTGCTGGGGGTGGGTTTTGGGGTTTCTAAAGCCTATACACCATTTCCAGCTCTCTCTCTCTCTGTCTTGTAGTTGTTGCCTCAAGGATATAAGCTCTCTAGTTATGGCTTCAGTGCCATACCTTCCTTCTTGCTGCCATGGTCTTTGCCATGATGGTCATGAACTCTAAACCTCTGGAACTGTAAGCCCTAATAAACTCTTCTATAAGTTGCCTTGATCATGGTCTCTTCACAGTGATGGAAAAGTAATTAAGACATTGTCTCTAAACTATACAAGCAATATTGTGCTGAACCTCTGTTTCCCTCTGAGAGCCTGGAATCTGGGGATTTGCTAATAGAGATTGCCTGTGTATTCATCCCCTGGAGTAAGAATCCTGAGTACTAGATCCTTAATGAGCTTGCCTGGCTGACAACATTTCACTTGTGTAATCACAGCTCATTAGTGGGAGGATTAAGCATTCCCCATGTGACTCTGCTGAGACAGAATCCTTTGAAGCAAGTGCTAGATTCTGACTGCTTTCTCCTTGTATGCCCGGTCCATCACTGGCTGTTCTTGATACCTACTTCATAAGCCATAGTTATGAGTATGACTATATGCTGGATCCCGTGAGTCCTTTTAGCTATTCATCTGACTTGGGAATGATCCTGAAGACCAAGACCTGCTCACATGGAATAAAGTATTTTCCACCTTGTTCCCTTCTCTCAAGACACAAACCACCAACTTTTAAGTATGTTGAATATTCCTGACAAAATTTGGTTTAATATAATAGAAGATTTGCAACTTTGTAAGATAAAAAGTGTTTCCCTAAACGAGTAACATCCAAGAAAATGGATGAAGAAGTGAGAAACTACTTACTTTGAAAATAGCCCCAAATTGGTTTTAAAATGTGGGGAAAGAGCTTGTTGATAGAAATGTGGCTACTTGAAGCCTGTATATCTGGAGCCAACCCAACAGACTTGATGGCTCAACATAATTCCTAAAATCCACAGCTGTGCATGGGGTTCAGTAAGTCACCTGTTCCCAGCTGTAGGTGGAGTTTTTCTGTCCCACCAGTTATCTCTGTCCCACCAGTCAGCTCCCAAATAACCACACAAAGACTTACTATTAATTATAAATGTTTGGCCTATAGCTTAGGCTTGTTTCTAACTAGCTCTTACAACGTAAATCAACCCATATTTCTTATCTACACTCTACCACATCGAAGTACCTTTTTACAACATGGCATGTTTATTTCCTGCTACCTCTGTGTCCGGCTGGTGATTCCACCCCCCTTCTTCCCAGCATTCTCTCAGTCTGGCTTTCCCACCTAGCCTCTTCCTATCTATTGGTCAGTTAACAATGACAGCAACACATCTTCATAGTGTACAAAAGAATTATTCCACAGTACCCAGCTTCACTACAAGGAGTTGATCTTGAACTACCTACCAAACTCGGCCTGTTAAGCGGCCTCTCTGGGAAATGTACTAATTTTGCCTGTATAAATCATACCCTAGTTTTTGGTCTAAGGGAGTCTCCAAAGGGGGCCATTCTCCCTTGTGTATTCCCCCAATGCCAGGAACTTCCCAATACAGTCCTCCTTCTGTATCTCTGAATTCTACATTCTTGTATTCTACCAACCATAGATAGAAAATATTTGGAAAAATTTTATCTGCATTGAGCACTTCTTCCTTGTCATTATTCCTTAAACAATACAATATAGCATCTATTTACACAACATTCACTTTGTATCAGGCACTCTAAATAAGAAGCTATGGCTTAAAGTATTTGGAAAGACATGTTAAATTCTGTGCAGATGCTATGGGATTTTATACAAGAGACTTGAGTACCCACAAGTGCTGGAACCAATCTCCATTTTATACTGAGGGAACAGATGACTGTACTCCTATAATTTGTGAAACAATCCTTGACAGTTAGCTTGAGGACTCTAACCCACAGACTTTTCCCAGTCTTGTCCATAGGTAGATTCATCTCACCTCAACTTTTATCATGTCTCAAGTACTTATGCTTCTTGTATTAGTAGTGATCTCAAAGATTGAGGATAAGGACACCTAAATCATGCAGATGTCATTGACCAGAGAAGATCCAGAAAACAACCAAGATGAACACACACTGCAAAGAAAAGGGAAACAAAATCCAGAACTTTTTCCAAAAAGGAAAGGTATGTGATATCCTTTGCCACATTGAAACCCAAACCAAACCAAAAAAAAAAAAAACCTCAAACAAGCATTTTCCTAGGCCTTAAAAAATAGTTTGAGTCTCTCTGTTTGTGGATTACTCTCCTGCTTCCACTACTAGAAGATAATTAAATCATTTTAAAGATTTATTTGCCGGGCAGTGGTGGCGTACACCTTTAATCCCAACACTCGGGAGGCAGAGGCAGGCGGATCTCTGTGAGTTCGAGGCTGGGCTGGACCGACAGCCTCCAAAACAACACAAAGAAACCTTGTCTCGTAAAAACCAAAAAAAAAAAAAAGATTTATTTATTTGTTATGTATAGTATTCTGCCTGCATGTATATTTGCAGGCCAGAAGAGGGCACCAGATCTCATTACGATGGTTGTGAGCCACCATGTGGGTGCTGGGAATTGAACTCAGGACCTCTGGAAGAGCAGACAGTGCTCTTAACCTCTGAGCCTTCTCTCCAGCCCCAAGATAATTAAATCTTATTGTTTAAAATAAATGTGTATTAACTTAAAATATCCTTTCTAAAAACTCAAATTGAACACCAATCTCTGTAGCCTCAATGCATTTGTTTGGTACCTGAGCATATCTTTTCAGTTTTTTCCTGCTTCATCTAAATTCATTCATACATCCTATCTTCAAAATTCATCTTCTTGTGGCTGTTTCACAGTCAGGCTCTGTGTTGATATCTGGTGGTCCATGTTGCCACCGGAGGCCACTCTGGTGCCCAGCCTGTGACCATGTTGGTGCCTAAGGGCTGTGCTGCTGCTGGGGCCATGCTGGTTGCCAGCACTGTCACAGTGGGGCCATGGTGTCATCCCAGCCAGGGCTTCTACTGAGGGCCATGTCCGGGTCCATGACTCTACTGCAGTCAGAGTCTGTGTTGATGTCTGTGGCTCCTGATACCATCAAAGGCCATGCTAATGCCAGGGGTCTGGGCTGCCACCTTGGGCCATGGTAGTGTCCCCGGGGCCAAGCTGCCATGGGGGCCATGCCAACCTGGATGGCTTGTGCTGCCACCTGGGACCATGGTGACATCTGAGCTCTAGCCTCTGCCTGGGACTTTGTCTGGGTCCATGGCCCTACCACAGCTGGGGTCTGTATCGATGTCCATGGCCCATGTTGACGCCAGAGACCACACGGATGCCCAAGATCTGGGCAACAACCTGTGGCCAGGTGGGTGTTCAAGGACCATGCTGATGCCAGGACTGTGCTGATTGGAGTGGCATGTGCTGTCCCCAGGGCCATGGTGTCCTCCTGACCAAGGCTGCTGCGGAAGGCTATGTCTGGCTCTGGGGCCCTATGGCAGCCAAGGTGTGGCTACCGTTATCACCGAGAGCCACGAGGATGACCAGGGTATTGTCAGCCACCTGAGACCACCTCGGTTTCCGAAGGCCATGCCGCCATCAGGCCCATACTGATCTGGGTGACCTGTGCTTCTACTGGGACCTTGCTGACATCTGGGCCAGAGTTGCTGCCAAGAGTCATGTCTGGGTCAGTGGTCCTGCTGCAGCTGGGATCTGTGATAATGGTCTCTATGGCTGGTGTTATCACAGGGTGTCATAGGAGCCATACATGTGGAAATTCGAGGGCTATACTGAGTCAGCCTCGCTCTTCACTGGTTCTGGGATAACCTGCCTGCCCTTTGCTGGATAGTGCTGCAGGAGAGCTGACTGTGCCCCAGGGGAGATCTGCCACCCCCCAGCCCCCACCCTTCACCATGGAGGTGCAATTCACCTGGGCAGCACATTAGAGCTAACTTTATTGTTGAGGACACAGGTGAGCTGACTCTGAGGGCATGAGAGCAGGAGAGCTGACCTAGACCTCCCTCACCTGCCATGTGGTGGTATAGATGAGAGAAAGGTGCCCTCTCCTGCTTACCCATTGCCACCTGGGGCAAGAGAGAGAGAGCTGGTCCCAGGAGTCATGAAAGTGGGAGAACTAGCCCTGCACCTCACCAGCTGGAGCACACAGGAGAGCAGGCCCTGCACCCTGCCTGGATAGCATACTAGAGCTGACCCTGTTGTCGGGGTGCCCGTGAGCCAGCCCTGAGGGCAGGAGAACAGGAGAGATGACCCAGACCCTCTTTGTATGCCCCCTACAGCAATAAGGAGAGAGGGCCGTGCACCATGCCTGGGCAAAGACAGTGGAGCTGGCCCTGGCGTTGTGAATGTGGGTGACCGGGATCTGAGGACCAGAGAGCAAGACAACTGGCCCCCTCCTTGCTGCAGGCTGGATTGGGTGAGTTAGCTGAGGCAGTGCTGGAGAGCTCGCCCAGGTAGTGATGATGAGGGAAAGCTGGAGGGCTGACCAACACAGCTACCACCTAGGCCCAGAAGCAAGGCTAAGTAAGCCCACCCCAACATCTACCTCATCTATGAACTGCTGGGGTATATAAAGGGGCCAGGCATGCAGATCCAAAGTTACAGGGTCTCCATGACACAGGACAATAGGATATCCAAGAGGAGTCCCATTGAGGGCTCAGTATTGATAGTGTAGCAGAAGCCATAGGCCTTGAACCAGACCAACGACTCTGCAGTGAACACTTACAAGAAAAAGATGAATGGACTGAAGGGTATACTGTGTGACTCACTGGGTCACACTACAGCTTTCATGCCGAGATTTTTGTTTGTTTTGGGGATTTTTAATTTTACTTTTAAATTTTGTTTTGTTGGGGAGGTTGCAAAGGCAGAGGGCAGAAGGGAGAGGACAGGGAGATGAGTACAGTCGAGCGCATGGTATGAAATCCACAAAGAATCAATAAAAGTTAAAAAAAATACTGAAAGCACAAAACGGAAAAAATTATCTTCTAGTGTTACCAAAAATGTTGGGGAGTCCCATCAGAGACACCACATGCTACTGGAGAAATTGGAGTCCCCTCTTATGGTTCGTAGTCTCATTAATACAATAATAGATTCAAAAGAAAGCTCAAAGGCAATTGTACTAGAGTTTAAAGGAAAATCCCCCAGGCTAGGCAATCTGTAAATCCCAGCAGCTGCCAGCAGGAGGAAGATGGAGAGGAGGACGAGAGAAAGAAGCCATGAGGGTTGAGTTAAGCCACACAATGAGGAAGGGGGTACAGAGAAAGCACCAGAGAGAGCATCTTTAGGCTCTAGATAGCATCAGGAAGAAAAAGAAGAGAAAGGAGAAGGCAAACCTTTCTGGGCCAGGGCTCAGAAAGGCAGGCAGACACAACAAACAGAACCTCTCGGTACTTCATATAGCCTGTGCAGGGGAGAGGAGGCAGGAATTCTGGGAAGGAAAAGTACATTATCTCATCAAAGGGCTAATTATTCCTCATACCTTTATAGCAAAGCTTAAGGTGGATCCATCTTCCTGAGAAGCAGTCCCTTGGCCTGCTGATTGATCTGCTAAACTGAATTAAATCTTAAGGGTCTCCTACCAGAGGTGAATTCCATTCTTCACTGTAACACTACCATTTAAAATGAACCTTGTCTTCCAGACCTTTGAACCTCGCCAAGCATAAACTCCTTTCCATAAAATAGTAATCATTTATGGTTAAAATACTAATTTCTGGGGCCTCAGAAACTACTAGACTTCTCCCTTGTAAAGCCAAGAAGCAATTTAAGATTCTAGTTAAGGCCCTTTTCATTGTCACCACCTGTCACCATTGTCCCCTACTGAAGATCACAAAGAGTGAGCTTTCAGATGCATTTGTGTTTGGTTTACAGCTGCCTTGAATTGTTTATGTAAATACAACAACAACAACACTTTAGTTCCTAATACCAATTGGAGGTCTTTACTCTAATTGGCAACACTAATTTTGAGACCTCCTTTCAGTTAACAGAAACCAACGACAGAGATTAAAGGCATCCTAGAGAGGGGTGTTAAATTGCAGCCTGCTGAGTCCACCTCTGATCCCAAGATTTCTTTTTTATTTGTAAATTTATGTGCCTTGCCTGCATGTGTATATGTGTACCACATGCATGGCTGATGCCATTAAACGTCAGAATATTCCATCAGAGATCCCTTGGAACTAGAGTTACAGGTGGCTGTGAGCTACCATGTGGTGCTGGGAACTGAACCCAGGTCCTCTAGAAGAGCAGCCAATGCTCTTAAACATGGAACCATCTCTCTAGCCCCAGACCTCAAGATTTCTGATGAGTGCAAGCCTGGGAGGGGGCCTCAGCATTTGTAAAGCTAGTGGTGAAGAGTGCACACGTGGAGAACCGCTAGATGAGCGCCAGGGCCAGTTGTATGGAAGTCTTTGCCGAATGTCTACTCTACAACAGCCTTCGAGGTAGTTGGCTCATTCCCGCATAAGGACATGTAAAGGGTTACTTTCCTGTGACATCTTGGCAGGATAGCACAATTGAAATGCCCTATGTATCCAGTTTTGTATAAAATACATCTTTGCAAGCTGGATTGCCTCTGGAAAGTTTTCCTCTTTAATAAGATTTCAAGTTATTATATTTTTGTTCCTGGGACATGTGTTCTTTTTGTTCAGAATTGAGCCAGTTGCAGACAAGTGTAGTAGTGTGCGGTTTATCCGACTCCAATGGAGAGGAAACTCAGAAGGATTTGACATATTACCCTAGAAACAGACCCTGGACCATCCACTCGTGTGGGGGAATTAATTTCCTGAAGCACTAGAGAACCTTTGTCCATACTAAAAATTGGTGCAAAGACATTTTAGGTCCCTTTTCCAGAAGCCCTAGAGATGAGGATTCATATGCAAGTGGTTTATAACAAGTTACTGCTTAAGTACATTGGACCCAGAAGAGGAAGAAGACATGGGTGTGATTCAGACAAATGTCATAGCCTCAGTGACATTGCCAGAAGCTCTGGAGTATGACTTAGGACTCTGTTTGACTTGAATTCAAGCCATAAAGCTAGGCTTTCATACACTAGTCCCTTGCTCTTCAGTGTACCTTAAGTAGCCTTAGATCAGTCTTCCAAAAAGATGCTCTGGTACAGACCATTAGAAAAAGCATGCAGAAGTCAAGAGATAGAAGAACAGAACTGAAAAAGGATTCTAAAGGACCTGAGTGGTGGCATTTTCTACTATGTACCTCTGGCGCAATGCTAACCCCATAGGGTTTTTTCCCTAAGATGAATAAAAATGTATATTAAACAAGTTAGAAGAAAGTGGTGCTCTGTCTCTGGAAGGGTGAGATAAGAGTAGATCTGGAGATCAGGGTGAGGCTGAGAACTGGAGTGTGACTACAAAGAGACCCCACCCTCATAAATGGAGTGTTTTATGTCTTCTACTCTTTTCCTTTGTATTATGGAATCCCAGTTAGCACTTAGTTAAGAAATGTTTCCTGCCTTGCAATGCCATTGTGATACCCTCTGTTTGCCAGTAGTCTTAAATACGTAAGTTGTGTTTGCAGGGGTGTTGAGGGGATGGGGTGATGGTATACCCTGTATCACCCTCCTCTGCCCCGTGTCAGCAAATTGACACATGGAGGAGGATGTAGCCACAGGTGATGGCCCAGAGCAGGAGCTCACAAAGCTGAAAAGGAAAAGCCAGGCAGATGACTCAGAAACAGACAGATGACAGGCCCCCTTTCTGCACAGACAATAGAGAAAGCGGCACCTGTGAAAAGAGAAGCGGGGAGGTAATGGTGGGACTCCACTTACAGTTTAAATGTCATCCCGGATATGAGAGGCTCTTACAGGAGCTGACACCTTTGGCCTTGTGAAGACCAAATTGTTATCGAAATGGTGATGGCACAAGGCATTAGCTCTCTAAGCCAGATGAATGGGTAATGAACAATCTTTCCAGAAAAATGTAGGCTAGGAGTCATATTCAGCTTTTATATCTGACAAAACGAAAATTATAGTTGGGGTTATCATCTTTTCTTAGCAATTTATTTTGACTGTAATTTGGTATTAGACAGTGTTATATACTTAGTAACATTAGTCAGCCTTATTAAAATGGATCTGATGACACGATTTTTCTTTTAAAAATATTTTAAGTTTTTAACTTTTTTGAAAATGTAGGCTGACTAAATAGAAAAGGAGATATTTTCTGCATGAATTTCTTTGAGCAAGGTAAAATAGTGAGCCTTAATATACATGCAATTTAATAAATAAGTTTATAAATGTTTAAATTATATTTGTTTGAACTCTGCTACTTTGTTTTATATTTATAATATGTTCATATTTGGCTAATACATTTATATTTACCATTTAACATAATCACACATGATTTTAGTGTTTAGCCACAAGATTATATACAGAAATATGTTTGAATAGAATTTTATTTTTTCTGAACACTAAGTAAAATTTCAAATTTCTAAATTACATGGGCTTTTTCTTGTGAACACATGTGCTATATGGACTTGAGCATTAGCGTATGGGGGCTAATGAAAAAGGCTTTTGTTTCTACTCATTGTTCTTAGCAACCTTTGTGAGTGGTCACGTGGACTAAGGTATGAAGGTGTCAGCCCTCGGAAGAACTTCTCCTATCTTGTACGACATGTAAACTGTACATGGAAACCAACCACTGCTTTCCCCCTTCTTCACATTTATTTATTTGTATATTTATTTTTTTTGAGATAGGATCTTACTTAGTAGAGGCTCAGGTTGACCTTGAACTTGTGGCAATCCTTCTGCCTCAGTCTCCGGTGTGGCGATTACACCATGTGCTGTAACTTTCACACTCTGTAATTATATCTTTAAATAATTGTGTTCATCTTTGGCCATTTGGGCTACTGTAACCTACCCTGTGACGCTTATAAACAACAAAAATGTCTAAGGGTTGTGGTGGCTAGGAAGTTAAGGATCCAGACGCTGGGAGATTCAGGTCTGAGGAAAGCCCTCATGCTCATAGATAGCATCTCCTATGTGTCTTTACATGACAGACAGGAGAAGAAGTTCTATGGGATTTCTTTAATAAGAATACTAACCCATTCATTAGGGCTCCTCCCTTGTGACCTAACCACATCTGGAAGTTTCACTCCCTAATACTACCACACTGGTGGCTAGGATTTCAATAGATATTTTGGAAGGCACATAATGTGTGTCCTTAGTGATCCTCCATAGTGATACTGATTTTGTTTGTTCTGGGTCCTGAGCCTGGGTGCTCTTTTCTTTATGTCTCATAGATACGAATGGACACAGTTTAGAACTGCTTAGTATCTTGTGATTTTCTTCTTTCCTGGGTTTTGCGGGTCCACTAATTGAGGTTCTCATGGATTGGAAGCCTCACCTGAGTAAAGTACTTAATTTTGGGAATAATTAGAAATGGGAGATGGGAGCCGGGCGGTGGTGGCGCACGCCTTTAATCCCAGCACTCGGGAGGCAGAGGCAGGCGGATCTCTGTGTGGTGGAGGCCAGGCTGGACCGATAGCCTCTGAAACAATACAGAGAAACCCTGTCTCGTAAAAACCAAAAAAAAAAAAAAAAGAAAAAAGAAAAAAGAAATGGGAGGTGGGGTGAGCATTCAGCATCCATGATTTCCAATATTCCTGTTAGAATAGCCACAATTTTTCATAGAAATGTTAGGAAGCTTTCTTAGCTGTATTTCTGTAAAGAGACACCCTGACCAAGGCAACTCTTATAAAGAGAAAGCATTTAATTGTGGACCTGCTTACAGTTTCAGAGTGTTGATCCAAGACAATCATATGGGAAGCAGACAGGCATGGGGCTGGAGCAGTAGCTGAGAGCTTTGCATCCTGATCCATAAGCAGCAGGCAAAGAGATACTTTGGTATGGGTTTTTGAAACATCAAAATCCACTCCCAATGACACACTTGTTGTAATAACATCACACCTCCTAATCCTTCCCAAACAGTTCTACTAACTGGGGGCCAAACATTCAAACATATGAGCCTATATGAGAGTCATTCTCATTCAAGCACCACATTCTACTCTCTGGCCTGTATGCGTTTGTAGTCAGATCATAATGCAAAAATACATTTAGTCCAATTTTAAAGTCCCCATAGTCTATCACAGTCTCAACAATGTTTACAGTCCAAGATTCAAAGTCTCTTCTGAGACTCATGCAATCTCTTAACTGTAATCCCCTATAAAATCAAAATAAAAACGCAGGTCACATACCTCCAACATATAATGGCACAGGATACTGCTATCCCAAAACATAGGGAAGGGAGCATAGTGAGGAAGTACTGGACTAAAGCAAGACTGAAAACCAGCTGGGCAAACTCCATACTCTGCATCTCCATGCCGGATGTCAAAATGCTCTATTAACTGCAACACACTTTTTTTCTCTTGGGCTGGTTCCACTCCCTGTTAGCAGCTTTTATTGGCAGGTATCCCATGACTCTGACATCTCCAGTGTCTTGGGGTCTCCAAGGCAATCCACCTTCACAGCTTCACACAACGACCTCTCTGGGTACATTCCTGGCCTCAGCGGCTTTTCTTAAACTTGGAGAAGTATTCTATAACCCCTTTTTTGTATTCTTTTTGACTCTAAGGCAGAACCAGGTGACCAAAACTGCCAAGTTCTTCTGCAAGCAGGGGTTGAAACCTGGCTCCTCTTTGATTTTCATTTGCATATGCTTTCCATTTCTGTTTAGGCCTAGGAAACCTCTTTTAATTTTTATTTTAAATTTTCTATTCATTTTGCATACCAACTACAGTTCTCCCTCCTCTCCTCCCATTCCTCCCCGCCTCCTCCTTACCCCACCCTCATCTGCTCCTCAGAAAGGGTAAGGCCTCCCATGGGGAGTCAGCAAAGTCTGGCATATCAAGTTAAGGCAGGACCAAGCCCCTCCCTGCTGCATCAAGGTTGAACAAGGCATCCCACCACAAGGAATGGGCTCCAAAAAGCCAGTTCAAGCACCAAGGATAGCTCCTGGTCCCAATGCCAAGGGCCCCACAAACATCAATTCACACAACTGTCACTCACATGCAGAGAGCCTAGTTAGATCCCATGCAGGCTCCCCAGCTGTCGGTCCAGAGTCTATGAGCTCCCACAAAATTGGGTCAGCTGTCTCTGTGGGTTTCCCCATCATGATCTGGACTCCCTTGCTCGTAGGACCCCCTCCTCCCTCTCTTTGATTGTATTTCCTGAGCTCTGCCTGGTTCTTGGCTGTTGATCTCTGCATCTGCTTCCCTCAGTCACTGGATGAAGGGTCTAGAATGACAATTAGGGTAGTCACTAATCTGATTAAAGGGGAAGGTCCATTCAGACACCCTCTCCACTATTGCTAGGGGTCTTAGCTGGGATCATCCATGTGGATTCCAGGGAATTTCCCTAGCACCAGGTTTCTCCCCAGACCCATAACAGCTCCCTCTATCCAATGTCTCTTTCTTTGTTCTCCCTCTCCATCCATCCCCCAACTCCACCATCCTGTTCCCTCGTGTTCTCAACCCCAATTCCCTCCTCTCTCCCTCGATCCCCCAGTCTCCAGGAAATCTCAAAATCTCTTAGGACTTTTCCTTTCAAAGGTTGTAGTATTAGCTGGGTGGGGTCTTATCCTGAGGTCACCATTACCTTTATTCCATTCAGCATCAGGTCTTTCTTTTAGCTTCTCATCTGTTTGAGCACAGGATTTGGACCCAATATTTCATTTCTTTGTTCTCTTTTTCTTCTTAAAGTGTAAATTTTGTGCTTCTCTTTGCCCTGTTTACTCCTTTTCACTCTGCATATGAGTGACAATAAATAACCACATAATTAGGCTGCTTTGAAATTTCCTCTGCAAAAAATTCTTCAATTTAGCCTTCAGCAGACTTTTAGGACAAGGGCAAAGAGCAGCAACATTCTTTGCCAAAATATCGCAAGAATGGTTACTAAGCCAGTCAATAATATTCTTCTCTGAAACCTCTTGAACTAGGACCCTACAGTTCATATCACCCTCAGAACTAATACTCTCCATGCTCCTACTAGGATGCCATTAAGCCCTGCTTAAAATGTTCAACAGATATTCTAGTCCAAAGCCCCAAAGTCTTCCATGTTTCTCCAACAAACAACATGGCCAGACTTATTAGTGCCTGGTACCAACTTCTGTATTAATCACTGTTCTATTGCTGTGAAGAGACACCATGCCAAAGGTAACTTTTATAAGAGAAAGCATTGAATTAGGGGCTTGTTTACAGTTTTGGAAGACTAGTCCATGATCATCATGACAGGAAGCATGGAGGCAGGGATGAGGTTGAGAGCTTACATCCTTATCTGTAGATAAGCAGCCAGGCAGAGAGAATAAGAAACACTGGACTGGCATGGGTTTTTGAAACCTCAAAGTCAAACCCGAGTGACACGCATCCGCCAACTAGTCTATACCTCTGAGTCCTTCACAAACAGGTCTACTATCTGGGAACCAAGCAGCCAAACATATGAGCCTAAGGAGTCCACCTTACTTAAACTACCACAGAAAGCTAAATGCTTCTATGAACTATTTTAATTTAAAGAGAAAGACAAAGTTTATCTTCTGGGGAAACCATCATATCAAGATGCATCTGTTTCCAGTAGGGTTGTTTACATGTGGCTTCAAGACCATTGCTGATTGGATGGATGGGGCAATCATCTGCCCATTTCCATCTCAGAGATCCTGCATTTTCTGACCTTTTGTACTGGTCTCTTTCCCAGCATCTCTGCAAACTCCTCTCTGCTCTCAAGTCACAGGTTACACTCTGCCTAGCTTCCCTGTATGTGTACCAAAGGCAGGAATGATTCCAAAGTGAAAAATGAGACTTAGATATGAACAGAGGTGATCTGTTCTTTTCACTTAACTCTGTAGAATGACAGTGACTACCAGTCATTAGTGCTTACCATACTGCCTTCTTATATGGCTTAGTTCTGAGTCTGCTATAGTCTGCCTTTTTTCAGAAGAGGAAATAGATTCAGAGAAGTTGTAAAGTTCAGCAAAATCGCACAATTAGAGCAAATCCAGGAATGTGAAACAGGTCTGTCTGCTCTCAGAGCCTGAGCTCCTGTCAAAACAGTCTTCTCTTCATGTTTGTTTTGCATTCTTCAAAGGCATTGTACCTCTCACTGATTTTTTCTAACATTTGTGATCCTGGCAATGGGACATTTTATAAAATCAAATTAAAGTGGATGATGCTAGGCATTCTGGAAAAGCTTAGTCATATCCCCTTTTCCTCAGTTTCCATAAAATCAGATAACTATATAGCCCTCTCTTACTAGGTAAGCATAGTAAGCGTAGATCCAGTGATCTGTGGGTGGCAGGATACAGGTATCTTCCATCTCTCAACTCCATCCATTACATATTTATTTGTCAGTTGCTATGGTCTGAATGTTTTGCTCCTTCCAAAAGTCATAGGTAAAAATGTACTCCGGGGATGATGGTGCCAAGCGATGGGACTTTGAGGAGGTGGTTAGCTCATGAGGACCTCATCCCCAAGAACAGGATTATTGCCCCTTGAAAAAGAGGATCTTGTTTTCCCTTCCACCTTGGGAAGGCACAGTTAAACTAAATAGCCTCCAGAACTGTGAGAAATAAAGTTATATTGTTTATAAAAGCCCATTGAAGGTATTTTTGTCAGAGTAGCCTGAATGGATTAAGATATCAGTGCTGCTATAACAAACTACCACAAATGTAGTGACTTAAACCGAAACAAATTGATTATTTCCAGTTATGGAGATTAGAGTCTGAAATAGATCTCCCCACGGTGTTGACAAGGCTGCACTCTGTCTGGATGTGCTAGGGGAGAAGCTGTAATTTTCAGCATTTGGAGGTCATCAGCACTCCTTGACCCACAGTCCTGCCTTCCATTTTCAAAGCCAGTAGCATAGCCTCTTCAAATGTCTTTCTCTTTGTCTTACTTTAGCACTCTATCTTCTACCTGCCTCTTTTTAAAATAAGGACCCTTGTGAGTCCATTGAGTCAACCCAGAAAATCAGAGAAGAACATCCATCTGCTGGATACTTTTTTGTGTAAATGTAATACAATCTAGAGTAATTTTGGAAGAGGGAACTTCAATTGAGAAAATGCCTGGTCTAAATAGAGAATTCTCGATAGAAGAATCTAAAATGGCTTGCTGATAGACACTTAAAAAAGTGCTCAACATCCTTAGCCATCAAGGAAATGCAAATCAAAACATCCCTGAGGTACCATCTTACTCCTGTCAGAATGTCTAAAATCAAAAACACCAAGGACAGTTTATGCTGGAGAGGATGTGGAGAAAAGGGAACACTCCTCCACTGCTGGTGGGAGTGCCAACTCTTACAGTCATTTTGGAAGTCAGTATGGAGATTCCTCAGAAAAATGGGAATCAGTCTACGACAAGATGCAGAAACTCCACTCTTAGGCATATATCCAAAAGATGTACATTCATACAACAAGGACATCTGTCCCACTATGTTCATAGCAGCATTATTTGTAATAGCTAGATCCTGTAATCAACCTAGATGCCCCACAACTGAAGAGTAGATAGAGAAAATGTGGTACATTTACACAATGGAGTACTACTCAGCGGAAAAAAACAATGGAATCCTGAAATTTGCAGGCAAATGAATGGCATTAGAAGAAACCATCCTGAGTGAGGTAACCCAGTCACAAAAAGACAAACATGGTATGTACTTACATATGAATTTTAGACATAGAGCAAAGGATTACTAGCCTACAGTCCACACCTCCAGAGAAACTAGGAAACAAGGAGGACCCTAAGAGAGACATACATGGTCCCCTGGAGAAGGGGAAAGGGACAAGATCTCCTGAGCTAATTGGGAGCATGTGGGAAGGGAGAGGGAGTTAGTTAGGAGAAAGAGAAGGAGACAAGAGGAGGGGAGAGGAGGACCTGAGGGAGCAGGAAAATTGAGTCAGGAGATGAATATAGGAGAGCAAGAAAAGAGATGCCATAATAGAGGGAGCCATTATAGGTTTAAAGAGAGATCTGGCACTAGGGAAATGTCCAGAGATCTACAAGGATGACCCCACCTAACAATCTAAGCAACAGTGGAGAGACTACCTTAAATGCCCTTCCCCGATAATGAGATTGATGACTACCTTATATGCCATCCTAGAGCCTGCATCCAGTGGCTGATGGAAGCAGCAGCAGACACCCACAGCTAAACGCTGAGCCAAAATCCTGGAATCCAGTTGCAGAGAGGGAGGAGTGATGAGCAAAGGGGTCAAGACCAGGCTGGAGAAACCCACAGAAACAGCTGACCTGAGCAAGGGGGAGCTCATGGACCCCAGACTGATAGCTGGGAAACCATCATAGGACTGTTCCAGACCCCCTGATTGAGGATGTCATTTTGGAGGTCTAGTTAATCTGTGGGGCCTCTGGTAGTGGATCAGTATTTATCCCTAGTACACAAATGTACTTTGGGAGCCCAGTCCACATGGAGGGATACTCTCTCAGCCTAGACACACGGGGAAGTGTCTAGGCCCTGCTCTAAAGGATATGACAGACTTTGAAGATCCCTCACGGAAGGCCTCACCCTCCATGGGGAGCAGAAATGGGATGGAATAAGGGGTTAGAGGGGAGCAAAGGAGGAGGGGATGGAGAGGGAACTGAGATTGGCATGTAAAATAAGACTTTCTAATTTAAATTAAGAAAATGGAAAATGCCTGGACCAGATTGGCCTGTGGTACAATTTTTGATTGATGGTTGATGTAGGAGGGGCCAGCTCACTGTGGGCAGTGCCACCCCTGGGCTGGTGGTCCTGAGTTGTGCAAGAAAGCAGGCTGAGTAAGCCAAAAGGAGCAATCCAGTAAGCAACACTCCTCTATGGCCTCTCCATGAGCTCCTGCCTCTCGGTTCTTGCTTTGAATTTCCTCAGTGTTAGACTGTGACCTGAGAGTTGTAAACTGAAACAAACACTTTCTTCCTCAAGTTGATTTTGGCCATGTTGTTTTATCACAGCAATAGAAGCCCAACCAAGACAATCATCATTTCAAGCCTCATACTTACTCTTGTCTAAGAAGTCATTGTCCCAATTGGAAGGTGTTCTGGATAGTTTTATGCTAACTTGATACAAACTAAAGCCATCCTAGAGGAGGGAATCTCAATTATGAAAATGCCTCCCATAAGGTCAGGCTGTAGGCAAGCATGTAAGTCATTTTCCAACTTAGTGATTGATGGGGGAGGACCCTGCCTATTGTGGGTGGTGTCATCCTTGGACTGGTGGTCCTGGGTTGTGTAAGAAAGCAGACTGAGCAAGTTATGAGAAGGAAGTCAGTAAGCAGCACCGCTCCATGTCCTCTGCATCAGCTCCTGCCTCCAGATCCCTGCCCTGGTTGAGTTCCTGTCCTGACTTCTTCAGTGATGAACAGTGATGTAGAAGTGTAAGCCAAACAAACCCTTCACTCCTCAGCTTGCTTTTGGTCATGGTGTTTCTTTCTTTCCTTTAAAAAATAATGATTTTTTTTTGTTTTCAATACATCCCAACCAGTTTGCCCTCCATCCACCCCTCCTCGTCCCTGTACCCCCCCACTCCCTTCTCCCCTAAATCCATTCCTCTTCCATTTCCCTTCAGAAAAAAGCAGGTCTCCCAGGGATATCTAGTCATGATGTTTCATCAGAGAAATAGCTTTAACTAAGGCAGAAGGTTATATATTCACAGGCTTTGGGGATTAGGAGATTGATGTCTTTGAAGGTCATGGTTCTGTTTCTCACAGGACTTTTCTCATATGGAAGTTATTGTGGTATGCTCTGGATAACTAGTAGTGAACAAATAATAGCACTCCTTGTTCTGAAGGAAGTCTAATAGATGTGACTGTGTTCCAACTACTTACAATCTTGGCCTCATATGTGACACCACCAGAAGCCAACTTAAACTACCAACTTCATGTCAAACTTCATTCTTTTCTTGCTTTTAACACTGATAATCAGTTTTCAAATCCTGTTCAATCAGCCTGGGGAATGATTCAAGAACTTCCTTAACATCACCTCTAACGCTGACCTCATCACTTGCCGCTAGGATATTGTAATCACCTCCTAACCTGTTTCCTGCCACAGATCTCACTCCACTTCAGCCCATTGCCTTCTCCGTTTCTAGAGTTTGCATGCTGAAGAAAGCTTACTTTCCCTGTTCATTAGTTCTTATGTTAGGGCCAAGTGTACCAAAATCTCTCACTCTCTACACATTACTCAGTTGTGGGGGTGGCAGTACACTTGTACACGGTGTGAAGATGTATTGCTGTGCTTGGAGTAATAAAGAACTGAATGGTCAATAGCTAGGCAGGAAAGTATAGGAAGGATTTCCTGGGACAGAGAGGACTCTGGGAAGAAGAAAGGTAGAGACACCAGGAGACCCAGAACAAACAACTTTCAAAACTATAGAAATGACAGGAACAGCAGTCTGCCTGGACTGTTACCCAAGTTTCCTCTGCAACATTGGGGACATCCATCTTTCTCCCACCCCAAAAGATACTAACTAATGCCTCCATGACTTAGAACAATGTTTTTACTACTGGTTCGGGCATTTTCATGATGCAAAAAGGAAGTTATTACAAAGGCCTCAAAATTCTAAAGATAATCTGAGGCATTATTATGAGCACGGAAAGTGTTATTCACTGGAACTTGAAGTGTAGGTCCAACCTCGCACTTTATGCAGATGGACTTCTCTTTTTGGGTCACCAGTATAGAAAAAAACGACATGGTGACTTATTAATTATGAAAGTGAGGCCTTAGTTTAGGCTTGTTTCTAACTAGCTCTTAGAACTTAAATTAACCCACATTTTAAATATACATTCTTCCATGCATTTGTTACTTCATCTCCATTATTTCCATTCTGGTTATTCCATGTCTCATGTCTAGCTGGCTACTCAAAAGGAAAAGACTGTCTACATGTGGCTCTCTGAGTTAATTCCCATCCGCTGCAAGAAGAGGCCTCCCTGATGAGGGCTGAGCGATGCACTGATCTATGGGGATAACAATATGTTGTTAGGAGTTATTTTATTGCTGTGTTTAGCAAAACAATAGTATAGGCTTTCCCTTAAGCCCATGACCTATCTAGTCTCAGGCTCTTGATCTCATTAAAAGTGTCAAGTATGGTTTCTATCTCACAGAACAGGCCTTTACTGTTAGTTGTGCTCCATATTTCCTCTTTTACCCTGCCTTTCCATCCTCCTCTCCATTTACTTCTCCTATTCTATTTTCCCCTTTATCTTTCTATAACACTATATTCTATTTATTCTTCCTTGGAAGACCCCACCCTTCCTCCTGGTCCCTTTTTAGCTACCTAACTTCTGTGGTTATTTGGATTGCTTCTAGCTTTATTTTTATCTGAAAACTTCATAATTTCATTTTTCTTAACAGCTGAGTAATATTCCATTGTGTAAATGTCCCACATTTTATTTATCCATCCATCATTTGAGGGGAATCTGGTCTGCTTCCTTCCAATTTCTGGCTATTATGAATAGAGAAGCAATGAGCATGGATGAGCAAGTATCCCTGTAAGAGGATACAGAGTCCTTCGCATATTTGCCCAGAGTGGTATAGCTGGAAATTGTGGTAAACTGATTTTTGCCTTTTGTTGTTGTTTTGTTTTTGTATTTTGAGACAAGGTTTCTCTGTCATAGTCCTGGCTGTCTTGGAACTCAGTAGTGGGCCTCAGACTCACAGAGGTCCACCTGCTTCTGCCTCCCCAATGCTGGGATTAAAGGTGTGTGCCATGATGCCTGGCAACTATTTTCAGCTTCCCAAGGAATCTCCACACCGATTCCATTGCGGCTGGACCAGTTTGAACTCCTGCATCAATGTGCGAGTGTTCCTCTCTCTCCTTCCTTGCCAGCATGTACTGTCATTTCTTTATTGATCTTGGCCATTCTGACTGGGCTGACGTTCTGACTGAGGTGAAGTGCAATCGTAAAGGAGTCTTTTTTATCTTCTTTTTTTCCCTGTAAAGTAGTATTAATTTATATTTCCCCAATGGTAAAGGATATTGAGCACTTTAAAAATGTTTCCTTTGTATTTGCATTTCTTTTCTTTTTTTTTAGAATTTTCTGTTCAGTTCCACAGCCCATTTTTAATTGAATTATTTATTTTCTTAATGTTTTATTTTTGAAGGGTTTTTTTGGTATATTGTAGGCACTAATCATCTGTGGGATGAATAGCAAGCTATATCTTTGGCCATACAAAATATCCAGTTATTTTTTAAAAATTCTTTTTCTTAAAGATTTTGAAAAATCTTAATAAGAGCTTTTAATCCAATGGAATAGAATGTACCCAGTGGGAGTGGGACTTGATACGCTCTAGGTACATTGTATTTATGTATGAATTACTCAAGACTGTATAAGTTTCTTTTAAAATGTTTATTTTAAGAACATCTATATTTTAGGAGTCTCAGGAACTTATTTTGGATTCTTGTCATTATATGTCTTATTGTGAATGTGTCATTGCTTTATGTAAATTGAAACAGAGAAGCTTTAAACACCTATCCAAAAAGATTGGCAACAACAGGACTAGAAAGGAACTAGAAAACAAAAACCTATAAGTAGTCAAAGAATCATATTATTCCAAATCCTTCATGCAAACAAAAAAATGAAATGCATAAAAAACACAAAACAAATGGTTGTGAATAGGAACACCATGTTATGTGCCTAACTCTGTGAAAACCACGGAAGCTAACAGAACAGAATGAAGCTTGCAATGTTCCCATCAAAAATGTCCCTGTCATTGTAAGCGCTACCGAAGCGAAGTGCCTTGGGTGAGCTGAAATTGAGATGAGTACCAGCAGTAACCAAAATAGTCCGAGATGAGTCTCCAGACACGTTTCAATTACTTTTCCTTTTAAGACAGAGTCTTAGTACGAATCCCTGATTGTACTAGATAGAAATCACCGCGCAGACCAGGCTGGCCTCGAACTCACGAGACCCACCTGCCTCTGTCTCTCGAACTCACGAGACCCACCTGCCTCTGTCTCCCGAGTGCCGGGATTAAACGTGTGCGCCACCAGCGCCCGCGCTTCAGCGGACCTGACATTTCGTTCTTGAAGGTTCTAGCAAGACATTACACCTGTCCGTGCCTGTTACCGGCAGTTGCGCTCGTGTCAAAATTAACGCCTAGTGACATCTTAACCAAAAGGACTTCGTGTTTGCGGCTTTGCGCACACTTTGGTGCCGTATGTATCGTTTTTATGGTTATATGGAAGGCGTGGACCGCGCCCCCCCGCCATAACCTTCCACTCTCCAGCGGAAGTGTAGCCCCCCGCCCGCCCCCCATTTGAACAGCACCGGAAGTAAGTGTGACCTTGGCCGGTGACGGGGCTTCCTGAGCCATTTGAGGCTCGGACCTGTGGCGCGCCGGAGTGGTGTCGGCCGTTGGTCGTCCTCAGCCGCTTGTGTTCGCGTCCACAGCGGCGGAATCACGGCTGGCAGTGTGAGTAACACCAACGGGTATCGAATTTTTAGAAACTCTTAAGAAATTAGTGTCATTTTCAGTTTCTTTGGCTGTTTAATCCCCTGAGGCTTCCCGGCGTCTACCGGACGACCGAGGCCATGAACTAAGGCCCTCGGGCCTAGGCCTCTACCATGGTTACCTCAGCCGCGGATGCCTCATGAGGCTGACAGGCTCGTGGCGCGGCCTGAGGTAGGGATGGGGGTTTCTTGGGGCCCACATTAAATTAGGGTTGCACCGGAGACGTAAACTGACAGGAAAATGACCCAGGGCCATGATTCCCACGTCTCTTTGCCGATATGGTGTGTTTTTCTTTTCTTTAAAGGCCGTGACTTGCTGTTAAGATGGAACGAAAGTTGGAGGAGGCTTGGGAACAGACAGATGATATTATTGAGTCTGTCCAGCAGCAGCCCCCTCCAGCGAGACCCGCATCCAGTGGGGGAAAATCTATTCAGGAAAAACTGTATGAGATTTATTTGGAGGAATGCGAGAAAGAGCCTGAAACAGAGGGCCTTCGAAGCAATGTCAACTTGCTAGGAAAGCTTATGGAGAGAGAGGCGCTGCCGTGTTTAGTGGTCAACCTGCATGCGGGAAATCAGGGCTATTCTCTCCTGCTCAAGGACAAAGACGGAGCCCTTATAGAGCCCTTTCCAATGCCCTATGTAGGACAGCAACTGTACAAATATTTGGAGGCTGAAGAGTTGCATCCTTTTCTGATCGATGCCCTGGAAAAATCCCCTGTGAATGTGTTTCACCATGGCTGTGTCATAGCAGAAATCCGAGACTACAGGCAGTGCAGTGCTAACTACCCTCCTAGGGAGCCTGGTGAAGAGCCTGCTGTGTCATCTACAGTGTCCTCGCCTGCTTACCAAATGCGTCACGTTCTCTTACGTCCAACGATGCAGACGCTAGTGAGTGACGTGGAGTCCATAGCAAGAGACAACAGTCAGTGGACTCTGGAAGAAAAACTTGAGCTTGAGAGTCAATTGATCCTGGCTACAGCAGAGCCACTGTGTCTGGACCCCTCTGTTGCTGTGACCTGCATGGCCAACAGACTGCTGTTTAATGAGCAGAAGATGAACACTGACCCCATGAGGCAACACTTCACAAGTCGTGAGCAGTCCTATCCAGAAATGGAGGAAGAAAAATGTATATATACAACTCCTTCTGATGTTGCAACAATGATTGCTTGCAGAAAACAAGCAGAAATAAAACCAGGTGACCAATATGATGTGAAGATTGCTGAAGTGGGAAAGTGTGTAGATACGTGGAAGCAGAGACCCTGCGAACTGGTGGCCCCCTCACAGGTGGATGTGCAGAAATATGCTAGAGGGAAGCGGTCTGCGCCCCATGATGACTCAGCATCAACAGCCTGGCCAGCTCCTGAGGTAAAATATGGTTATGTATGTGATTGTGAACAGGTCAGTCAGTCCTGGGTAGCAAAGCCAAATGTGACTCAGTCCTTTAGTGACCCATTTTTCTCTTCTGAAATAGAGCCACCAACAGAGGGCCCATGGGATAGCCAGATGTATCTTCCTCAAGTTGCCCCAAGTGATCGTTCACTTGGTTCTATAGCTGGGGCAAAGATTGAGTCTGGGAAGGCAATGGGTGTGTACCGAGGGTCTGTCCTAAGCCAGGCTGAGTGTCTAGGTAAAAACCTGCAGGGGTCCACTGACTCCATCTGTCTTGGCCAGCCCTCCCCAGGGAGGAATGCCAAAACCCATTCAGTGACATCCCCAGTCTCAGAGATGAGAGTTAAAACCTCAGCTCCACTGTTGACACTGCCCTCCACCTCAGGACAGAGCTCTTCAGCAATCAGTCCTCCCTCAGTTCTAGTCAGAGATAGGAAGCTTCTGAAACTTTCTCCTTCTTCCAAATCAGCCAGCCCAGCTCAGCAAACCTTCTGGGGAGTGAGCGGTGTTAACACCCTTCCTCCATCTGTCCAGCTCTCTGCCAGCTCATCAGAGAGCTGTTCAGCCACTCATGGCGGCAGCAGCGCTAGCCAAAATGTCATCAATGTTTCTGGCCAAGCATGGGGAGACCCTGTTTTGAAGAGTATTCTGACCCAGAGCTTTCCCACTAGTGCCCCAGCATCTACAGAAACCTCTTCCAGAGGCTTTCTGCCTCCTAGAGGTCAGATGCCCAGTACCCAGACCAGAGCACCACAGCGCTCTATGCAGACTTCTGTGAAAGTAATTGTAAAAAATACTTCAGGCCCTGTAACTGTCAGGCTTCCACCTGGCTCTGTCATTTTGCACCCAGAGTCACAATCACAGCTCCCGCAGCCATGCTTACAGTCACAGTATCATCCACAGCGTCATCCACAGCAGCCACAGCAGCCACAGTCACCGTTGTATCCACAGCTCTGGCTGTATCCGCAGCCAGAGCTTCAGATACAGCCAGAGCTTCAGCAGTTCCAGCAGCCAGAGCCTTTTTATGTGCTCATTTCAAAACAGCATCAGCCACCTAGGGCTCCTGTCCCTCCACAGTCGATGCCACTACCTTACCAGTGCAACCAGAGGTCTAGCTTTCAGCGATGGGTAGTGCCAACTCAGCAAACTGGTCTCTTTAACCTTGCTGAGCTTCACCAGTCTCAGACTACTGTGGTGCATCAGGTAGTCCCTCCCCAGAGCCCTGCTCAGGCCCTTCCTTCACAGAGAATGCAGGACCCTGCAGCCAGGGTAGAACAGCTGCAGGCTCAGGGCCAGAATGTGCAGCTGAGATTCATACCATGTACAGTGGCTGGGTCTAGGGCAGCCACTCAGCATAGTCATGAGGGACACACTGGTGACAAGGACACAGGTACAGGAAGAGGAGGTCCACCAACCACCCCAAAGTCTTAGTCTCCCTCTCTCAAAAAAATGCACCAGCACTGAGCTAAATCAATTCTGGTTTTACTTTGATTTTGGTGTTTTTAAAGTACTGATGTTTTACAGTGTAAAACCAGAAAAGCTCAATACTAGAATTTTACATAGAACACAGGAAGGAAATTTTTTTGGTTTTTATGAGACAGGGTGTTTCTGTATTGTTTTCAAGGCTGTCGGTCCAGCCCAGCCTCAAACTCACAGAGATCTGCCTGCCTCTGCCTCCTGAGTGCTGGGATTAAAGGCATGCGCCACCACCGCCCGGCCACAGGAAGGAATTTTTAAAACTGGTGCTATTTTACTTGTTATTCTTTTTGTTGTCGATAGAGACAAATTTATTATAGTGTCCTGATGCATATCTACATCTAAAATACATTAATTTTAGTTTCTTACAGATTGTCATTTCTCTATTAAAATTGCAAAAATATGCTTTAATAACTTAGCAGTAATTTAGAGGTTTATTTATAAATGATGATTAAAAACACATATGTTTTAACAAAAAATATTTTTGAAGGAGTACTGTATTATCCTCAATGACTTTTTTCTTTTTTTCCCCCTGAGACAGGATTTCACTGTGTAGCTTTAGATGTCCTAGAACTCATTGTGTAGACCACACTGGCCTCACACTCATGGAAATCCTCCTGCCTTTGCCTCCTGATTAAAGGTGTGCACATCCACTGCTCAGCCTGTTGTAACAGTCTTTAGGATAGAGTTCAGTATTAGTTAAGTACAATCGCGATGTCGTACAATATAGTTCTAGAACGTCTTCATTTTAGGGATTGAAACTTTGCACCTGTTAACCATCAAATCCCCCCCTGGTCCCGTGTCCCCCCCCCCCCCCGTCTACTTATTTGCCCAGGAGTCTGCGTGCTCCCAGTGCCACACACGCACGGAAACACGAGGTGGCTACTGTATCACGCAGCCTTTTCCACTTGGCACGATGTCCCCAAGGTCCGTGCACGTTGTGCCTTGTGGCAGGACGTCAGTGCTTTGTGAAAACCATTCCCTGTATTAAATATGTAAGGAAGTGACTTGTGAGCCTGGGAAAGTGTCTTTCAGGAGAACTTAGTATTTCCTAGTGTAAAAGGCCTGTGCGCAGAGTCTGCAGTGGAGTGCCGCAGTACACTGTGCAAAACTGATACCAAAGGAGACCAGAGGATACAAAGGAAGGTTGTCACACTGCGGTGGAGTGCAGCCTAGACATGCATTCCTGTGCAAGAGAGCCGGTGGCAGATTTGCTAACGTCCGCCCCAGCCCTCGGGAGGTTTCCCTGCACTCGGTGCTCTGACAGACAGACCCCAGCTCTCTTGCAGACCCTGCCACTGGCCTGGAAGAGTCAATCTGGGATGGCTTACTGTGGCTCTCCTTGTGAGGCCATTCACACGTTTTAGAACATTCTAGGTTACTTGCACGAAGGGAATGAGCACTTGGAAACTCGGTTTTCCTGGTCTGCTTCCCCAGTGCCTACAGCCTTCTGAGGCTGTGACGGGGGATGTCCTCCTCCTCTGCCTTTCCCCCACGGCTTCTCCCTCACCAGCTGTCAGCGCTCTCTGCCAGATCAGACCATGTCAGGGCCCCTGGTTTCAGTGGACGCAACGGCCCTGGCCTTTTTCACTTACTCCCTTTAGAGAGTGCAGGTGCGTAGGGCTGGAGAGAGGGCTCGGCCGTTAAAGGCTGGGCTCTCAACCAAATATGAGAGTGGAGGGTGTGACGAACATTTACCTGTGCCAAAGTAACACTTATGTTGCCATAAATACCCTAGCACTTATGACGCTGGCACTGCTGTGTGGCCAGCCCCTCAGTCTGTTTCCAGAACATGCTCAGCACTTCAAAAGAAGTCCTGGACCTATGTAGCACTAAGGGGAGGCCTCCTCGCCCTACCCCCGGCCACTGGCAGCCACCGATTTGCTTTGTGGCCCTATGGGTGTGATTGTTCTCAGTGTTTATCTTAGGTGAATTATGAAGTGTTTTGTACAACTTTGTACATTTGTGTCTGCCTTTTTGCCTGGCATGTGTTTGATGTTTGTTCATCTTGTGCTATGTTCCAGGACTCGGAGCCTCTTTGACACAGCCACAGTCCCCTGTCTGTGTATGGCCTGATCTGGTTATCCATGTTTGGGCTCTCTCCACCTTTTGGCTACTGTGGGTCACGGTGCTGCCATCATTCATGTACAGACGTTATTTTACTGCTTATGTTTTGTTTTGGTAACCCGTAAGGATAAGCTGCCTACATGAAATTTGCCTTTTGTAAGTGCACATGTATGTTTATTTGCCTTTTACCCTAAGAAGTGGAAACTGTCTGTTCTGAAAGAGACTAGGGAAGGGACAGCAACCGTGACCATCACTGGCATGAACCTGAGGTCCTGTCGGTGCTCTTTAGCAGAGATTCAGCCTCCTTCAAGCAAGCTGCTCCCGTTGGCCACCAGAGTGACAGTGAGCTGACTGGGGCACCCTGGACATCGCTAGGAGCGGAGCCTGCGCTGGGAAGGAGTGAAGCGGCCCAGTGAGCCGGGGGGCAAAGAGCGTAAGCCCAGCCTTCAGAGCAAGCAGACCTGAGCTCAGCGTGCTGCCAGATTTCATGCCCTTCCTCCCTGTGCTCTGTAACCGGTCCATTCCGGCACCATAAGCACAATGTTTGGCTTGAGAGATGTGTCCTTTCTTTTCAGACAGGCAAATAAATTTATCTTAGTTTGCAGTTACCACTTAGTGGCATCTGTTTATTTCCCTGGCATTATCTCCATCCTGCTATCACTTTGATGTAATGTTCCTATTGACAATATTAGCTGGCTACATTTTATTTTTTAAACATAATTTATTATTGATTCTTTGGGAATTTCCCATCATGCTTCCCAATCCTATTTATCTCCCAGGCCCTCCATATCTGTCATTCATCCCTGTACCATGCTCCCCACAAAACCCCAAATTGATTAAAAGCAAAACAAAACAACCACCCCTCTCCCCCACCTCTTCGTTCATCCTGGTGGCATTGGGAGCAGCAGTGTGTCACACAGTATACCCTTTTGTCCAATCAGGCTCACTCACAAAATGTTCAGTGCAATGATTCATGGGTCTGCTTCAAGGCCTCTGGCCTCTGGAGCACTAACGTCAGTAGACCCTCACTGAAACTCCTGTCAGATATCCTGCTGTTGCCCTGAGTCATGGAGATCCTTGGGTTATCATTCTTCACATACTCTAGCAGGTCATAGACGGGGTAGATGTTAGGGTGGGCCAAGGCCCAGGATGTGGGCCTGGGTGGTAGCTAAGCTGGTTTTTCTGGTCCCTTAGGGTTGTCCCCCTCAGGTGAGGGACAGAGCCAGCTCTCTTAGACCCATGCCATGGAGGCCAGCTATTCCACGACCTTGGTGAGGGGTGGGGCCATCTATGGCCAGTGGGGGAGGGAGCAGCTCTCCTGCTGCAGTGCCCAGTGGAGGGGGGGACAAGGAGCAGCCATCCCAAGTCCAGTAAAGGGTGGGACCAGCTCAGCAAGGCCCTCAGATTTCAACATGCCTGGTTCCTATGACACCCCACTCCTGTGGTAACACAAGCCATGGACATTATCACAGACCCCAGCTGTAGCAGGTACATGAATGTCCATGGCCCTGGTGGCAGCACAAGCCACCCTGAATCAGTATGGCCCAGTGGCAGCAAGGCCCTCACACACTAACATGGTCTCAGATGGCTGTCCAGACACTGGGCAACTGCACAGCCCCCGGTGGCAACAGGAGCCATGGACATCTACCCAGACCCTGGAACTGTCTACATTTTATGATTTCACTTGTTTTTTGTGCCATGAGAACCCAGAATGTTTCCTACCTCCCTTTTTTGAGACAATGTTTCCCATAGTCCTGTCCTGGTCATCCCGGAGCTCACTATATAGATCAGGCTGGCCTCAAACTCATGGAGATCTGCATGCCTCTGCCTCCTGAGTGCTGAGACTAAACATGTACCACCACTGCCCGGCTTCTCTTTCCTAATTCAAGATGAATTCTTCCCCATTATTCAAAATGTGTTTGTGTGCATGTTAACTGTAGGTATTTGTAGAGATCAGATGCCAGCTGCTGGGATCTGCCTTACACCTTTTTGAGGCAGGTTCTCTCTTGTTGTTTTCTGCTGCCATGTTGTGTACTCCAGGGGAGATGGCTCTTGAGCTCCAGGGTTATTCTCCTGTTTCTACCTCTCAACTCATATTAGAGAGCACCGGGATTACAGTAGTTGTGGGCCAGAACATCTGGATTTTTACGTGAGCTTTGGGAATTGAACTTGCCTTGTCATGCTTATATGGCTAGCACTTTTACCCCCTGAGATATCTGTCTGGCCTCAAAATTGTTTTTTTATTTATTTTCAAACCTCATTTTTCAAAGTCATGCCTTCAGAACCTTTTCAAAATATGTTGATAGTGAGAGGGTTACATGAACTTAGTTGGACCACAATTCTTCAACAGATTACACTGAAGATGGTATCACAAATGAGCATCCAGTAACATCCAGGTAGCAGGATATGTGTGACCGAAGAGGGCCTTTGTCACAAGGAATGTTGAGAACAAGTAATTCATTGAAGATACTTGGAGGGAGTGCTTTTGCTGTATAGTGCTGTGAACATCTTATTGGAAACCTGGTGAGGTAGTCCATGATTATAATCTCAACAGTTGGGAGGCTGATGCAGGAAGATCAGTAGTTTGAGGCCAGTCCAATTACATATAGAGATCTCATCTCATACAGTAATAACATAAGATGTTACAAGCCCCAAATGCAATTTAAATTTTCTCATAGTCATATTTTCAAAATTAAAAACAAAGAACAGAAATTACGTCAATAAGACTTACTTGGTCCAGTCCAGTCCATCTAAAATATTATCATTTCCATTTTATCAATATTCACAAATTCTTATTGAGACCTTTTATATTTTCAGACCCAGTGTTCTAACTCTAGACATTGTCTCAATCAAGATGTTAAATTTTCATAAAATATACTTGATATGTGGCTGGGCTAATAGCTCAGTTTGTTAAGTGCTTGCTTGTATTTCAAGCATGATGAACTGAGTTTGATATCCCAGAAGCCACATGAAAAAGAAAAAAGCAAAACAATACTGGCATATTTGTTTAGAGGCAAGCAGCTCTCTGGGGGCTCACATGCCAGTTAGTATAGCCTACTTTACAAGTGACAGGTCAATAAGAGGGCTTGCTTAAAAAATAGGTAGTTGGGACCTGGAAGAGATAGTTGAGATTGTCCTCTAGCTTCCATGTGTCCCCAACTCCCAAAACACACACACATATACACACAAAAACGCATGATGAGAATTTAGATTTGCAGAAAACTTACAGATGAAATACAGATTCAGGGGGCTGGAGAAATGGTTCAGTAGGTAAGAGTGCTTGCCCCTCTTCAAGGGGACCCAAATTATGTTCTCAGCAGTCATGTCATGTGGCTTACAACTGCCTGTAACTTCAGCTCCAGGGATCCAACTCCCTTCTGGCATCTTCAATATGCGTATGCATGTGCACATTCATGAAGACACACATGTATACATAATCTTCATTACAAGAGAAAATGCAGACTCATTTCTCAAACGTGCTTACAATTTTTCCTGATGGCAAGTGAATCAAGCACCAACTTTAAATTTTTTTTTGTCAAGACAGGGTATCTCTGTGTAGCCCTGGCTGTCCTGGAACTCACTCTGTGGACCAGGCTGGCCTCAAACTCAGAGATCTGCCTGCCTCTGCTTCCTAAGTGCTTAGATTAAAGGTGTGCACCACCGTGTGCTGCAATTTTTAGGTTTTAAAATAATTGCAGGTAAACAAAAATTTTAAATTAGTTCTTTATTTTCACTAGCTACCTTTTGACTGCTTCTTAGTCACATGTGGTTAATGGCTTTATTCTGGGCACTGTCACTGGCATTCTGAAAGGATAAAGGAGCAAAACAAAATACAAAAACAGTCTCAAACATGAACTGGGTGCCAGATTTTAAGATTGGAGTTGATTGCTGAATCTCACAGTAACAGTGATGATCCTATACTGGGGTGAACTTCAAATCCTTACAGTTTGTGGTTACTTGGCCTGTTGTAAGGAAGTTATGACCTCAGTCTGGAAACCAGGATATGTATTACGTTGGGGAAGGGGTTCTGCTGCTCAGCCTTTTATTCCTTCCTCCGTACACGCCCCTAGCCACGCCCAAAAGTGGCTAGTGACTGTAGTTCACCACCTATGTCCGTATACGTCTTTAGTCATGCCTAATGTGGGTGTGGTTAGCGGTGCGGTAAACCACCCTTTTATTACCTCATCTGTATGCGCCTCTAATATGCTGCATGGCTAATGGCGGAGTACAAAGTTTCCCCCTACAGCCTGTAATCTGTAGAAACCAAGAGACTCCAGGCACGGAGCAAGGGGGGGATAAAAGAGAATGGTTTGGAAAGCTCTGCATAATCATATGCAAAACGCCTAGGATGAGGACCCTAACCATCCATCAATCACCTAAAACTCATCTATTTTACCTTCCCAAGGGGCTTGGGAGCCTAGGCAATAAGAGAGAGAAGCGTGTTCTCCCTCTCCTTTTGCTTTTCCTTCCAGCACTATTGTTTATCTGTCTTACAGATCTCTAGTTCCTTCTGCACAGTGAATACGAGATCAGTCATGAATGGATAGTGGATATGTTAAACAGGAAGTTAATGCCAGGAAATAGTGACCAATAGCACCAACATCAGTGTACTCCTTATGATTTTATTAAATATGTTACATTAATACAGTGTGAAATAGCAGACATAAGAAACAACAGGCAGGCTTGATCAGGTCCCTGAAACAGTATAAAGTTAATGGCGGTGGTTAACTGATTATCTAGACATATGGAAAGTGGCTGTGGTAGACTCCAGATAGTCCAGCTTCCCAATCTTACAAAAACCAGGATGTAAGGGATAATGGGAGAAAGTGGTCCATGCTGCTAGGGAGGTCAGATTAAAGCAACTTCAAGACTTCACCTCCAAGGGAGCATGCACAGAATACTGTTACCCTTTCCCCTAGTAAGCTTTTCAACAACTTTAAGGGTACTTAGACCCCTGTGAGTATTTTCTATCTCTATACATCTATTTGGACTGAATTTTGGGTAAAAATGGGCTTCCAATAAAAGCACATTCCTTTCCATGAAGTGCTCACCCTGGGAGAGGCACGAGCAGGGACAACGGCTAGTGGAGATATATAAGCCCCATGCCTGTTAGGATTGGGGTCTTGGCTGCTCAGCTAGACCCACTTTGTCCCCGCTTTTTCTTGTTTCCTTGCTTGCTCTAATTAAACCCTTCACTGCTTTATGCATTACTGTGTCCTATATGCATCCTTCTGTTTTGGAGCACAAGAACCAAGACTGCTGCTGGGGTGAGGAAACTGAACGCCTCCCTATAGCAATGGGAGGCAGATTGTGGATACAGGGAGACTCTATAGTAGCATCTCGTCTTTCACAGACATTCAAAATTAGACACACACACACACTCACACACACAGCTCTTTGAACAGCCAAGTCTCTGAGGTTCTAAGAGCCTCGTGAACATACTTTTTGCTGTCCTTGTCTTCTCTTGCTGGACCCTGGCCCTTTCTTGCGCTTCTGTCTTCCACTCCCTGCCTAAGCGGCAGGCAGCAAAGGGTGTTCGACTTAATTGTTAAATTCAGTTCAACAAGTTCCTCATTAGGGACAAATTACCTGAGTTTGAAATCTGCTAATTTTCCAATCAGAGTGAGTGTTTGCACTTGTGATTTGGAAATAATTACCATATGGTAAAAGCAAAACCTATGTGGGGATTAAAGTAAAGGTGAGGGAGGCCAGAACTTATTTTGACGCCTTTCCTGGAACTCATGTTAGCATCTGCCGATTCGTTGAGGTGCCTTTGTTGTTAGTTGCCAAAACTCACCTGTACTACTTTTTGGCAAAGTCTGCCCACTTATATAAATGCTCCTGAAAGATGACCGTGGCCTTTAATGGAAGAGTAGTGTGGCCACAATTGGACCATGGAAAAAGAAGAAACTTTTGAATTTAGCTAGTTAATCTAAAACTACCCCTACATCTGAGGCTTCTGTGTGGGTGACAAAATATTTCCTTGGGGGGGGCGAGTCTACAGGTCCTCTGGGTGACCTCATAACAGCAGGGAATTGGAGGGATTAGGGATAGTAATTGCAACAGAAGTTGTCACAGTCCCAACTGGTAGATCGCACTCCTGTTAAAGCATTTGGAAACCTCCAGGAACGAAAACCTTTCAGGTCATTTATAAGCCAAGTGACAACATCTTCCCCTGGACCCAGCTTTTCTGAAACCAGGAGGAGCCAGGAGAATCCTCAGCTCCTCCTCCGAGTGCTGCTCCTCCCTCTGTCTGACAAGTGCAGTGATGCTGGTACTCATGGTTCTTTTTGCACCTCAGCTGCCAGGGAACTCACAAGCAAATGGGAAGCGTGATCGCTGAGTTTCGATGGATGATTAGCATGGCCGTAATCCTTACTCATTTCTTTTGGGGGGGGTTTGTTTCCGGCAAGGTCTCACTCTGTAGCCCAGGCTGGCCTGAGGAACTCCTTGTGAGGGCTGAGGCATAAGCACACACCACCATACCCAACACCCAACCCTTGTTTTTTTTTTCTTTTAAAAAAATCTTCAATTTTACTAGTTCTTTTTGTCTCTGCCACAGACTTCTTTAGGTCTTTCCCCAACAAAGACACACGTGGGAGCCGAAAATAAGGGTCAGCAACTGCACAAATGGCAGTAGCTCCTGGTCATGTCTGCTTCTACCAATAATTGGAAACATCTGCTAGGGCCTCTCCCCACTAGTACCCCTCTCTTTTTCATTCTTGAGACAGAATTGCTGGTCTCGTGTATCCCAGATGGGACTCTCAAATTCAAACTTGTAGCTGAGAATGACTTTGAACTCTTGGTTCTCCTGTCTCCACGTGCCAAGTGCTGAGAGTACAGGTTTGCACCACACACTGGCCTTCCCATTAGATCTTACCCTTACTTACAAAGGAAGAGACAGTGACTGGCATAGGACTTCCCGAGGCAATAAAGCTATTAAGTCGTGCTTAATGTAGCTCTCCTGTCTGCTTCCCAAGTCTATGCCCTGTGTCTGGGTATATGCCCCTGAGGAGTTGATGGGTCTCCATTTACTGGCAAATTATATATGTGGTTCCATTTTATGTTTCTCCAATGCCCGCTTTCAAACACGTGACTACAGGTGCTTTGGATGGCTCTTAAAACTCTCTGGGCTCTTTTGTTTGGTAAAACTGATGATCCTGTTACAAATTTCTCTAGTCTAGTAGGATGGTGGCCAGGGAAGGGAAACAGATCTTCCCGAGGGGAAAGGTCCTTTGCTAGATCCGATGCTGTGATTCCCAGGCTGGTCTAGAACTTGTGATCCTGCCGTCTCTGTCTCCCGTGTGCCCCATGAGATTACAGATGTAAGCCACCTTGCCTGCACCAGCCTATGTTCAGCTTTAAACTGGGTTTGTCCTCCCCTGTGGCCACCCACAGGATAGCCCTGTGCTCCTCCACATTGAGCTTCAGTGATGCCCGAGGTCCCATTTCCGCATTCTGAAGGCGGTGGGCTGGGGATCAGTGGGAAAGGTGTTTTGGTTTTGAGCCACGCAGCCCTTTCATCAGATCGTCGGGGTGCTTCACGTTCAGATATCTCTTAGTCCACTAGAGGGAACCAGACTCCAGGTTCATGTGCTCTGCAACCCCAGAGAGCTTTTGTGAAGCCTCCCCAAAGCAGTCCACAAGATTCCGGTGTGTGTTTTCAGGCTGCAGAATGAGAGAGAGAGAGAGAGAGAGAGAGAGAGAGAGAGAGAGAGAGAGAGAGAGAGAGAGAGAGAGAGGGAGGGAGGGAGGGAGGGAGGGAGGGAGGGAGGGAGGGAGGGAGGGAGGGAGGGAGGGAGGGAGGGAGGGAGGGAGGGAGGGAGGGAGGGAGGGAGGGAGGAGGGAGGGAGGGAGGGAGGGAGGGAGGGAGGAGGGAGGAGGGAGGGAGGAGGGAGGAGAGAGAGAGAGAGAGAGAGAGAGAGAGATGGGGGAGGGACATAGAGAAAGAGAGAGAGAGAGAGAGAGAGAGAGAGAGAGAGAGAGAGAGAGAGAGAGAGAGAGAGAGAGAGAGAGAGAGAGGAGAGATGGGGGAGGGAAAGAGGACATAGAGAAAGAGAGGGAGAGAGCCAGTGTACTGGCTAGTTATGTCAACTTGACACAAGATATAGTCATCTGAGAGAAGAGAACCTCAATTGAGAAAATGCTTCCAAAAATTCAGGCTGTAGGCATGCCTGTAGGACACTTTTTAAATTAGTGATTTATGTGGGAGCTTCCAGCCCATTTCAGGTGGGACGACCCTGGCTGTGCAAGGCAGGGAAAATAAGCCAGGAAGTAGCACCACTCCGTGGCCTCTGCATCAGCTCCGGACTCCAGAATTCTGCCCTGTTTGAGTTCCTGTCCTGACTTCCTTTGATGAGGAACTGTGATATGGAAACTTAAGCCAAGCAAACCCTTTCCTCCCCAACTTGCTTTTTGGTCATGGTGTTTCATCACAGCAATAGTATTCCTAGGTAGGACAGGGAAGGACAGAAGAGAGAGGGGAGGGAGGGGAAGAGGAAGGGAGGAAAAGGGAGGAGAGTGGTAGTTTCAATAAAAATGGCCCCCATCGGCCCATAGGGAGTGCCACTATGAGGAGGTATAGCCTCGTTGAAGTAGGCCTGTAGCTTGTTGGGGGAAGTGTGGCTCACAGTCTATCTTCCTGCTGTCTTAGGATCCAGATGTAGAACTCAGCTCCTTCCCCAGCACCATGTCTGCCTGTGTGCTGCCATGCTTCCTGCCATGATGATAATGGATTAAACCTCTGAAACTGTAAGCAAGCCCCCAATTAGTTCTTTTTTCATAGGAGTTGCCATCGTCATAGTGTTTCTTCACAGCAATAGAAACCATACAACAGGGAGGGAGGGAGAAAGACAGCTTAGAAAGGGGAGAGGAGTGGATGAGGGGAGAAAGAGGGGTGAGAGGAGGAGGAAGAGATGGAAAGGGAAACAGGACAGAGAGAAGAGACAGGAGAGGGGTTGAGAGCAGAGGGGGCAGGAGGAGGTAAGGAGAGAGGGGTGTGTGTGTGTGTGTGTGTGTGTGTAAGAGAGAGACAGAGACAGAGAGAGTCCAGTGTAAATGTTTCAGTGGCTTTAGGTGTCCTAAACTTCCTGTGGCCCTTTAGATCAGGGTTTATATCCTTCCTGCCTTGGCTTCTTTTATTAGCTGATATAGAGGTGAAGCTATTTCTTTGGAAACAAAATCCTGTAGAATCCAGTAGTTCCTAAAAGCCCTTGATGTTTGGGTAGTTTTGGTAAAGGGAAGGAAGAGATACACAGCACACGACCTTCATTTAATTCCCCCTTTCCTATAAATAGGACAACTCCCAAGTATTTGACTGACAGTTGGCACAATTGGACTTTGTTTTTGGATACCTTGTGACCTCTATCAGGTAAGATTTTGTGGAGTGCTTTAGTTCTTTTTTGGAGATGTTTTCCTGTGGATGCACAAAAGAGATCAGTTATACATTGAAGAACTTTGGCTTGAGAACTGGAGAAGGGGAGCAGGTCCCTAGATAAGGCCTGGCCAAATAGATAAGGAATCACTGGGGTAGGACTGTCCAGATGAATTGGGTAACCTGGGAGGCTAGGCCTTCGAAAGCAAGCAGATATTTGGACTCACGGTGTAAAAAAATACAGAAAAAGGCATAATTTAGGTGCAATAGTGGCACTTATGTCATGGGGAATAAACAACAGCCACCTAATTGGACTTGTGCTTACCCAGCAAGAGTTAGTCCTGCCAGGTACTATAAACTTGGCCGACTATTCGTGATTAGTGAGGCCGTGGGGCCTACAGAAGAACATGCTACTGCCGCTTTCCTAAACCACAATTTCTAATTACAGTCTAAACGCTCATCCTCATCTACAACTCCCACCCCTCATCAAAGAAGCTTCTTTTAGCAGCAGGCAGAAACCATTTGACCACAAATGTTCAAAACTTCAACGAACAACACAACCCCACACACTGAAGGCTCAGGGAACATATCAGACAAGGGGCCAGAAATATAGTAAGAGCCAGAGGACCAGGGTGTCTGCTGGGAGATTGTGTCCTTTACATATGACTGGGAAGTTTCACCCATGAAATTGCAACATTTTGGTTGCTTAAGCAACACCTGAACAATGGCAGTACCAATGTGGATGGGGAGAATCTCAGAAGGCCCCACCCCTAGATGAAGAGGTACTGGCAATTAATGGCTATTGAGAGAGTGGGAACCATCCTTCCTCAGGGACAAACCCCTGATGTTATCTAATCCCAAGTGGTCAGCCCTAAACATATATACATATGAGCAACACTAAATGAACTCAGAATGTTGGATTTAAATGCTTGTTCATTGATATGTATATGTAACAATAATTAAAGAAAAAGAGGCCATGAATTTGAGAGGTGAGGTAGCAGGTTGAAAAGAGGAGAGGGAGGGGATTATTGACGTAGAAACAGTACATATATATGAAATTTACAAAAATAATGTAAAAAGTGATGTTTTAAATATAAGACAGTACAGAAAGAGAGAATTTATGGGCAAAGGAGTTAAGACTGGGCTGATTTAACACACAGAAACAGTTGACCCAAACAAGGGGGAGCTCTTGGATCCCAGATTGATGGCTGTGTGGAAAGAATGGGACTGACCCAGACCCCTTGAATGTGGGTGTTAGCAAGGAGGCCTAGGTAATATGTGGGGCCTTGGGTAGTATTTATCCCCGGCATACAAATAGACTTTGAGTGCCCATCCCACAATGAGGGATGCTCTCTCAGCCTGGACTCTTAGGGGAGGGCCTAGGCCCTGCCCTGGATGAAGTGACAGTCACTGGAGATACACCATGGAGGGCCTCACCCTCTCTGGGGATGGGAGTGGAGATTGGGTGGGGAACTGGGGGACCTGGTGGGGAGGGCGGGGGAGGAGGGGAGGGAGCTGAGATTGACATGTGAAGCAAGCTTGCTTCTAACTTAAATTTTTAAAAAAGCTAAAAGGAAAGAAAAATAAGACAGTAAACCACCTGGAATCCTCCAGAATCTGTACAGAGTAATACATAGTTTGGAAATCACAGGAAGAAGTGGAGTTATAGCTCCACTGATAATTCTGAGGTCTTGGATTAGTCTCCTGTCTGTTAGGGATTTTTGTTTTCTTGTTTTGTTTTTTGAAACGAGGTTTCTTATGTCTCTGTGTAGCCCTAGCTGTCCTGGAACTGGCTCTGTAGACCAGGCTGGCCTCAAACTCACAGAGATCCACATGGCTTTGCCTCCCGAATGCTGGAGCTAAAGGTGTGCTCCACCACATTTGGCCTACTCTTAGATTTTTTGTATTCCTAGAATAAGGGTATTACAAGAGCTATTAACACAAAACCTCTATGATGTTTTGCTAAGCTCTGTTATGCCATATATATGTATACATATATATAGTTTTTTCATATAAAATATTCTGATTATGGTTTTTCCCTCCTCAACTCCTCCTAGATCCTCCCCAACTCCCCACTTACCCAACTCCACTCCCCCTTTTTTCCTCTCTCCTTAGAAAGCAAAAAACATGCAAACTAAACCCAGAATTTTTTTTAAAAAGAAAAAGTGTTAGAAACATTCATATAGAGACACAAAAACAAAACCTATAAAAACACAAAATTAAAAACCATAATATACAAGCAAAAGACCAATTGTTGGAACATGGTCCAAGAATGGAATTGTATGATGAGAATTCCAAATGCTTGTGAAAAAATTCCAAGAAAACAAGACAAGAAAACAATTCCTTATCAACTCAGTTTCTTCAAAACTATGAAATTGTTCTTGGGCTGTGCTTTTGAGCCTCTCCCAAGTGTACTGGCTAGGAGTGAATTTACTTCAGACTATTCATTGCACCTAGCTACTGCTATTTGTTCAGATACCTCTATGGAATAAACAAGCCATGTGTTTTTGCTTCTGTAAACAAGCTTGGTTGCCCCAATGGCACAAGTTGTATACTTGCTCACACATAGGCAGAAGGAACGTAGGCAGAAAGTATGTCAGAACGTATGCTTTGATCAGACGAAGGCAGAAAGAATGTAGCCACATGGGTTTTGTCTTTATAAGACCCTGACTAATGTATTTGGTGCTATATTCTGAGCATGGGTCTTGGGTAGGGATCTGACCAGTATCCATGGTCCTGGCCAGTATTTAATAAAGCTTCTTTCAAATTTGACTCACAAATTTTGGTAGTGTTCTTATTCTTGCTTAGTATGATTAAAATTTTCTGGAGACCCTAGTGATATCAGGCCACTCCCCACCCCCAAATTCCAAAGTGGGACCTTCACTTAAGGACTCTGTGACTGAGAGGCCACCTCAGGTGCACACCTTTAGATGTCCCAATGCTTCAGGGTGTGCTTTTGGTTTCGCAGCTTACAAGAGTGAACTGCCTTACTGAGAAAAGCAGCAAGCATCCATGGAGGCCTCCCTTGGTATGTCACAGTAATTTCCTGTGACATCTGGTTCTGTTGGGATCCTGATCTGGGATGAGGAGGGGTCTAACAAGGCCTAATACTAATACTCTCCCATCCAGGGAAAAGAGTGAGACTGCCTACCTGAGATTCTTGGTCTAGTTTTGAGTCTTGTTTGCTTCATATTTGTATGACTTTAGTTTCATTTTTACGGTCTCCATGTCTTGTACTTTGTGTGTTCTGTGTTTACTAGTTATATTTTTGCTGTTTGTGTCACATCAGCCATTACCATTGCGGCCGCTGCGGCCACTGCTTGCCTTTGCTGTTTTGATGGCCAGGGCTCAGAATTTACCTCTGAGCTTTCTGGTCACTGGATTCAGTTTAGCAGGGATTCAATTGTCTTTTGGGTGTGGGTCAATATTCAAATTATTTTATATTATTCTACTATATTGACAAGCTGGCTCTGGAGTTGGATTATGGCTCTTCATTCTCTACGGCCAAGCTTGCTTATTTAAAAGTTTCCTCTCTGTCCTATGCTTGGTGATCCACCTGTTTTTGTGACAGGGAAATGAAAGCAAAGCAAAAGAGCAAAAAATTAGATTATTTGTTTCATTTAACTGCCTAAAACTTTTGCTAAGTTATAAATATTAATCAAAATTTGTAAGTCAATTATGTGAGCTTTCTGTACCTCAGGATTTGTAAGTTTATTGAATAAAGTTTAGGTAAAAATCTGTAAAAGCTGTATCAAAACAGTTAAAACTTGTAACATGGGGTTGAAAGTTAAAAATCTATACATAAATAATCTTAAAGGAATTGTGCTATGTGATGGCATCTTGGGATGTAAGTATCATGTGGCTTGCCGCTATTTTAGCTGATGACCCCCATTGGGTAAACATGTGGCTGGCAGTCATCTTTACAAAAGTTGGAGAAGATAAATGCCACGTGACTTCACTACCGTATTGATTAAAGGTGAATACATGGTACAAACCAAGCAAGGAGGCAACAACAGGCTTCCAAGATAGTTTGGGTTAGGATGGAGTTTTGTATGATAATTCTTGTCCTGACAACAAAGTCCTAAAAACAAGGTTTATGAAAGATAGGGTTTAAAAACAATGCTTGTTTAGTAAGATATTAAATCTGCACCCCTTTGCACCCCTTCGCATTTACATACAAGGATATACCTCATGCTGGCAGCCAAACTTGGTAATGTAAGAGTCACCCAGGTAGTATTGGTTTTAGAGGCATGAAGGGGCGGGCCATGGAGAGCAACTGGGGATTGGCATTGTGTGGCAGGGCTGGAGAGGGACCCCGGCAGTTTTTTAGATGCCAGTGCCATTAATAGCTACCATAAACAACAGCCACAAGGAAATGGAGTGGGCTGGAGCCTCAAATACAGGTTATATGTGCTTTCGAGGGTGGAGCTAGAGGCCCCTTTGGGGAGACAGAGGATGGTGAATGAATCCCAGATTTTGAGCACTGAATTGTTTGCACTGTTTGACTTTGGTTTTGCCTTGT
Source organism: Mesocricetus auratus (assembly GCF_017639785.1). Lineage (NCBI taxonomy): Eukaryota > Metazoa > Chordata > Mammalia > Rodentia > Cricetidae > Mesocricetus > Mesocricetus auratus. The sequence continues at coordinate 40,807,216 of NW_024429188.1, read as the reverse complement.
CTAGATCGTCTTTCCTCCCTGTTTAATCCCTCTTGAAGCAAAAAAATGTACTCATTTTCTTTTTTGATATCATAGGAACCCACAGCTGGGAGATTTTTAACTCTTTTATAGGAAAAAATTGGAGTTAAAAAATTAATTTAAAGCAACATAATTTTAAGAAACAACTTAAAACATTTAAATGTATAAAGCTATGGGACATTTTAAGTTTATAAAATGTCTTATATTAAGAGGCCTTTATTAATATGTAATCTTATAAAATAAATAAACAAAAGCCTAAAGAGTTAGGGTCACAGTTATGCACACCAACACTAAACACTAGAAACTGAGATATTTCTATCTTATGAGGCAGCAAGACAATGACCTAAGCAGTCTGGTGAAGAGCCTATAGAATTTCTGTCCTTACAAGAGATCTATACATGATAACAGAGACAGATTTCAGAATACTTGTCTAGCCTCCTTGTCTTTACTAACTTTGTTAAACTTTAGCTCTTTCGATAAACCGAGTCATACAAGAAGCTGTGATATTCTGTAATGGTGCACTGTGTAAGGACCAGGACAGTAAGGTTCATAGTCTCTCTATGGATGGTATTGCTTAAAGTTTTCTTTTGGTGATATAAGAGCTTCAAGTCAAAAGCTGTTATTTTTTAAGGCTAAGCCTAACAGGGACAAAAATGAAAATCTGAATCTTATAAAAGCTACTAGCTTGTTATAAACTTAAAGTTGATTAAGACATGCAAGTTAATAGTTACCTTATATAAATGATCAAATTCTCTAATGTGTTCTCATGCTAAGTACTAATGAAATTTATTTGCAGGCATGAGATTTATTTAGCCTCTTGTTTATGTTTTTTGAGGTTAGCCCTAAAGCAGATAACTAAAAACAAGTTAAGTTTATTTAAAATCAAGTATACTTAATAGTTGGCCCTCAAAACTTTTCAGAGATCTGTTGAATATGGCATTTAAAATATTTAATGAAAGAAGTTCCTGTGGTACACAGACATGCCAGCTCCTGGAGGTGACCCTAAGGTCTCCAAAGAAGAGATGTGGGCACAGAACTGGATTGTGGTGATGCTAAAAGCCACTTGAAAAAACTGTCCCATGCTTCACCTGCTGTCAAGGCCAGAACAAACTGTGGACACTGTTGGGTTGATTGCCTATGGTGATATTTTGTTTATGATCTAACAAATAAAGCTTGCTTGAAGATCAGAATGCAGAGCTAGCCCCACTAGTAGTGGCACACACCTTTAATCCCAGCACTTGGGAGACAGAGGCAGACTGATCTCTGTGAGTTCAAGGACACCCTGAGCCACACAAGATCGGATCTGTCTAATAGAGAAACAGAGCTCACACAAAGGTGATCCCAGCACTTGGGATCACATACCTTTAATCCCAGCACTAGGAAGGTGGAGACAGGAGTGACATAGCTGAGCAGAGAGAGGACTATAAGGCAGGAGGAGACAGGAGCTCATGACAGTCTGAGACAGCAGTGCAGTCTAAGCAGTCTGAGGATGCAGTCTGAGAATACAGTCTGAGGATGCAATCTGAGGATGCAGTTTGAAGATGCAGTCTGAGGATGCAGTCTGAGAATGTAGTCTGAGGATGTAGTCTGAGGATGCAGTCTGAGGACAGGATCGCCCCTGTGGTCTGAGCATTGGTAGAGGTGAGAACTCTCTAGCGGTTGGCTGCTTCTCTGATCTTTCAGATTTCAGCCCCCCCCCCGCTCAATACCTGACTGAGTTTTTATTAACACCAGTTAGAATCATGCTAGAACTGCCCTATTCTGCTTTCTCAATGTGAGTTTTCCCAGGTTCCTCATCCACAGAAAAATCTCTCAGACGCTCTAGTTCTGGTAGCCAAAGGCCTATGGTGTCCATATAACAATGGAAGATACGATGTTGTTTTCCTATATGACAGCCAAAGACCTATGACCTCTGCCCCCCCCCAAAAAAAAGCCATCAAGACCACACGAGCCTGCAAGGTAATTGCCCAGGTAGCTGGTAAGTCTCTGTCATTTTAATCAATACAGAGGCCATTTGGCTTATACTTTCTGCTATAATCTCTGAAGGTGTTGATGACTAACTGTAGCTTTGTCAGGTTGGCAGCAGCAGGCACCTAACTCCTTTCTCAAGGCTACAGCTACCTTGTCAGTTCATTTCATATGTAAGAACCAGGAACTTGCTGTTTCCAGAGATCCTAGGTCTCCTAGGGAGAAAGGCAGACAGACTTGCCTTGCTAACGTATTAAAGGATAAATGGGGTTTCAAATGTAACTTTTACTCTTCCTTTACTTAAAGGAACTTGCTTTGCAATGACTGCTCTCATTAATCAACCATTTGTGTCTAGTGGTAAATAATTGGATTTTAAATGTTTAAAGTTTATATACATTGTAAAGGTATAAAAAGTTTAAGATATAAATGCAAGTTGTAAACATCTGAGGGTGTGAAAGCTTAAGAAAACGATTTAAGGTATGTAAATACGAGATATAACGTATATGAAAATGATCTGGAATGAAAAATGTTTCAGATTTGTTTTCTTCTATGCTGTTGTTATACTGAGATTTCAAAAATTCTGAGTTTTAACATTGATCAGTGAACTTCTGATAAGCTGATAAAGCATTATTATTATCAGTCACAAGCTCAAGATTTTAAATTTCCTTTGGTTGGCACCTAATTGTAGATTTAAAGGTGCTTCACACTGAGCTAAAAAACTTGAACGTCTGTCCCTAGTCTATATCTGTCCTGGTAGTTTTCCTTTCAGCTGGTAGACAGCATCCAGAAATTAGTTGCGGATTACAAACTGCTCCAAATGTGATCTCCATCATGCCAGGCCTACGTAGTCCTACAAAACCAGAGAGCCCTGGACTTGCTGAATGCTGATGTGAACCATTCCAGCCAATGCGATTGCTCCCTGTCTCTTCAGCTGGTTCAGTGACCAGATGGTTCTGATAAATGTCCCATTGCTTTGATTCCCCTCCTGGCCTTTGACTGTCATTCCAGTGGACCCTGACAACAATATCTTAGTTTCATCAGGAAGTAGTTAGATCAGAGAATACACCATCCTTTATCCTTAATAAAAGCCTGGAATGTGAGATCAAAAGGAAGCTCCCTTGAAAAGGGGACAAAATAGCGACCTATAGTGCCTATTGGCATACAAGGAAAGGTACCTGTTAAAACCACATAGACCCACATAGGTAGAATCATTAGCTGAAATAGTTCTACAATATGATAGGGCACTTCACCTGCTCTATATAAAACAAGGAGGTTGTAGAGAGCTGGGAAGTGCCTCACCCTTAAGATGGCACTGGCTACCGCCTTCTGCTAGCCCGACAGCAGGTGCTCTCTGTGATAAACAACACCTGTATTTGGTTAAGGCCGGATATCAGGCTTGCTTCTGCATACGTGGACCTATCTGCATGTTCCACGCAGCATACTGGGGTTGGCCGCCCAAGGGCTTTTAAGTTGTGGGTTGGTGCTCCCCAGCGCTCCCCGGGAGAAGAAGATTGTTCAAAGTTCCTGAATAAACTGCTTAAAGAAGAGTCTGGGCATTGCGTCTTCCTTGCTGGTTGAGGCAGGTGCAACAGAGGTTATTGTGTGGTTTTAAGAGAAAGCTGTTTTTTCTGCAAACCACTCAGGAATCATTAGAGATAATTTGGTTATACTCAAAAAGGGGGCTGAGATGAAATAAATGACTGGTTCCTAATCTTATTTTTGATCTCTTCCTAGATAGCAACTCTGATGCTAATTACTGTTGGCCCTTGTATTATTAATACTTAACTAGATACATAAATTGCTGTCTGTGTGCCATTAAGCTGATGGTCATTAGATACCAGTATAAACAGGCACCCACCACAGAGCCAAGGATTTGACTCAGTATACAACTCAAAGGGGGAATGTGATAGCTAACATTATGTTTTAAGGTTAAATTACCACACTTAAGAGATCTATAAAACAAAAATACTTGAGAAAGTGCTCAACATCCTTAGCCTCCGGGAAATGCAAATCAAAACAACTCTGAGATACCATCTCACTCCTGTCAGAATGGCTAAAATCAAAAACACCAATGACAATTTATGCTGGAGAGGATGTGGTGAAAGGGGGACACTCCTCCATTGCTGGTGGGAGTGCCAACTGGTTCAGCCACTTTGGAAATCAGTATGGAGATTCCTCAGAAAAATGGGAATAAACCTACCACAAGACCCAGCAACTCCACTCTTAGGCATATATCCAAAAGATGCCCATTCATACAACAAAGATGTCTGTTCCACTATGTTCATAGCAGCTTTATTTGTAATAGCCAGAACTTGGAAGCAACCTAGATGTCCCTCAACTGAAGAGTGGATAGAGAAAATGTGGTACATTTACACAATGGAGTACTATTCAGCAGAAAAAAAACAATGGAATCCTGAGATTCGCAGGCAAATGGATGACACTAGAAGAAACCATCCTGAGTGAGGTAACCCAGTCACAAAAGGAGAAACATGGCATGTACTCTCTCATATATGGATTTTAGACATACATCTGGGGAGTGCCAGCCTACAATCCTATGGCCAGAGGGTCTGGGAAACAGAAACTTCATTTAGTGGCTGATCGAAGAAGAGGCAGACTCCCTCGGTTAAGTACTGAGCTGAACTCAAGAAAGCCAGTAACAGAGAGGGAGGACTGATGATCAAAGGGATTAAGACTGGGCTGGCTTAACCCCCAGAAACAGCTGACCAGACAAAGGTTAACTCTTGAATCCCAGGCATCAGCCTGGGAATCCAGCATGGGACTGATCAAGACCCCCCTGAATCTGGGTGTCAGTGAGGAGGCCTAGGTAATCTATTGAGCCTTGGGCAGCAGATCAGTACCCATCCCGAGTATACACACGGACTTTGGACTCCCATCCAACAATGTGAGGTGCACTCTCACCCTGAACTCTTGGGGGCCTGCCCTAAATGAAATGACAGACTATGGACACCCCCATGGAGGGCCTCACCCTCCCTGGGGGAATGAGGGGATAAGGGGGGGTTGGGGGGAGGGCACGGGAGGAGGGGAGGGAAAGGGAGAGGGACCTGGAACTGACTTGTGAAGCAACCTTGTTTCTTATCTAAATTTAAACTGGAAAATAAAAAAAAAAATACTAAACTGGAAGTCCCACTTTCCCAAGGACAGATAACTTCCTGGAATGCTGCGGGCTGTTGTTCATGTGAGATAACAAGTCATGTGTGCTTGATGACATGTAGGCAGGAGTTGTAGGCAGGAAGTACATCAGGATATATGCTTGCCTCTGATTGGACTGGTGGGAAGTATGTAGGCTTGCGGGGTTTTATAAGCCTCTGACTAATGTAATTTTGGGCTGTATTCTGAGCATGGGTCTTGTGTATGGATCTGGCCACTCTTCATGGTCCTAGATAGTGCCCATGGTCCTGGTCAGTATTAGTAAAGTTTGCTTTAAATTTGTCTCAAAAAATGTTGTAGTGTTCTTATTCTCACCCAGTGGGATTAACAGTTGACTGCTATTTGGGATTTTAGTCTGCCTCCCAGATCCCACCACCTAAGAGCAGTAAACAACCAATAAGACAAAAAGCCCAAACAACACAAAATTAGACAAAACCCAGCAAAATACCATTGAGTTCCTTTTGTGTTGATCATTCACTGCTGGGCATGGGATCTGCTCTTAAGTGCGCTTATATAGCTAATGAGACTCCATTGGGGAAAAAATATTTTTTCCTTTGCAAAGGTATCAATTGCAGATAGCTTCTTGGTTAGGAGTGGGAACCCGTGTCTACTTCCCCTCTCAGTGCTGGGACCTCATCTGGATGGAGCCTGTACAGGCCCCGTGCATGCTGCCACTTTTCTAGGAGTTCATATGTGCGTCGGTCCTGTTGAGTCTGGAAGACACTGTTTCCTTGGTGTTTTAAAGGGTAGTATCTTTGTGGGGAAACAAAGGTTTCTTTTAGGTGGACTTTGGAAGAGGAGCTTTTTTTCTGAAAGGATGGAATATTCAGGTGGCAGGAGTCATCTATGTAGATCTGAAAATTAGCATCTCTATCAAGTCTCAGGTATTGATTTTGTTCTGATGTTGTTGCTGAATCAGATATCACCCCCACACAGGCTGAGTACCAGTCACAGGGGAGTCCCCTTCAGGCTAAGTGTCATGTTTCTAAGTTAAACCAGAGTTATTCTAAGAGTCCATTCACATGCTTGCGTTTTTTTGTGCAGTGTTACCAGTTGTCTTCCAGACCCAATTTTGCTTTTCCTTTGCAAAGTGGTAGAAAACGGAAAGGGGGGGAGTGCTAATAAACTCTTGCTGGAGACCCATTGGTTGCTAAGTCATCAGCTCTCCAAAGCTAAATATACATCTGTGAGTATTTTAGGAAATTGAGAAAATGGGAAATTTTCAAAGGTGATGGTCTAGACACAATGTTATTAAGATTTATTTTAAAAATCTGCTGGCTGTTTGTTATGCTGCAAATTTCCTTTGGAAACAAAATGAGAAACTATTATTTGAAAATTCAGCAATTCTCAGAAACAAGAGGGACTAGAATCATTCTGCCTCCTAAAACATATTTGTTTTTTTAAAAATGCCATGTTTGTTTTTCTCTGTTATTCCTGGGAAGGGAGGGCCAATTTCAGAATACCTTCCTGTAGTTAAAAATGGTATTGTTAGGACTGAAGAGATGGCTCAGCAGCTAAGAGCACTGTTTGCTCTTCAAGAGGACCAGGGTTCAGTTCCCAGCACCCACATGACAGCTCACAACCATCTGTAACTCAAGTTTCAGGGGATCTGACACTGTTTTCTGGCATCTACAGGTACCATGGATGCACGTGGGATACAGTCATACATGCAGGCAAAACACCTATGCATGTAAAATTAAAACAAATAGGTCTTTTTAAAAATAGTGTTTTCAAATGTGGATGTGATGGTGGCCCATGCTTGTAAACCCAGCACTGAGAAGACTGAGAAAGGAAAAACTTGAATCTGGGCAGCATATCAAGTTCCAGGCCAGCCTGGGATATATAATGAGACATTGTCTAAAAATCAAATACAAAGAAAGAAAGCAAAACCACACACACACACACACACACACACACACACACACACACACTCACACACACACTCACTCATACACACGCAAAACGATGTTATTATATATCCACTTAATATGAAGTTGTAAAATAATACCTTCTTTATTATATCAATGATGAGTTCGGAGACACCAAGAACTGGTTTCTTTTCTGTCCTCGAAAAAGAGAGCATTATGGCACCTCTATTTGATCACAGCTGGAAATTGCAGGGTTGTCAAAAACTGTTATTAAGTCTTCCAGCGAACTAGCAATATTCTTCTAGTTGCCATATGTTTTTGGTTTTGGTTTTGAAGCAAAGCAAAGCCATAAGTTTAGTCATACTAAATGAATCTTGGTCTTATTTTTTTTAATTCTCACAATGACTTTAATATGGTAATCAGCCATCAAGATGACAGGGGTGGGGGGTTGAGTAGGAAAGGAGGGAGGTCTGCCTGACAATCAGACACAATGTCTAGTACCTAGTACTATACTCCAAGCCCCAAAATCTTCTTGGATGAAATTAGCTTCTTGGGCACTGCTTCCCCATTTTCTGTCACAACTTGTCTGTGGAGGATGGAGTTAGTGGTTGAGAAATAAGTATAACTACATGCATGCTACATGAATGTCTTTTTAGATATGCCCTCTATCCTTGGACCACATCTCCAATCAAATTGTCTTTTTACTCATACTTATATTACTTTTCTCAGCCATTATTCCTCTTAAAATTGTCTTCAAAAGAGGACAACCAGTCTTGTACCTTTATCTGGCCAAAATGAATTTAGATCCGTTTCTTTGGTTCTCTACACAGAACCTTCTTCTGAGACAGAGATGAAAGGGAAAATTGTGGGAACGTGGTGGAAGGAAGCTATCACCCAGAAGTCTGGATGAAGCCTCTTATCACCCAAGAATCAGGAATTTTAACACAATTAACATTTCCTTAAGGCATCTCTCCCTTCCTAGATATAGAGCTACAATTTTCTAGTCATCTCTACAGAAGCCCCACATACAGTAAGAGACATATCATTACAGAATGTTCCACTGGGCAGTGCTGCTTAGAACATACTAGAAAGGTGCTCTTGAAGCCAGAGCCCCAGGAGCACAGACAAAACTATCAAGCTTTAAGAAGCCATTCCTTCACCCTTCATAAAAAATGTATGAGATCCCAAAAGCCTACAAGTCTGGTGGTACACACATGCAGTCCTGGCATTTCAGTGATGGAGATGGGAGGACTGAAAGCTTAAAACCAACCTGGGCTACATAGCAAGACACTGGAAGTGTACTCAGTAGTAGAGAATTCGCTTAACAAATCCCTGGGGTTTAATAACCAATACCCAAAAATAAATAAATAGATGGATGGATGGATGGATGGATGGATGGGTCTATGGAAGTATGTATGGATGGATAGATAGAATGAATGATTCATGTGATCCCTGAAAACCACAAGAAAAGTCCAATCCTGTACCAATTCATAAGGCAGATTGATCAGTGCCATGCAGAACCATCTGTTAAATTCATCAGCATTTCTCTTGAGAGAAATCCTTCAAGTTTGTGTGTGGTTTTGCCCATAGCAGACCATTTCTAAGTGCACACAGATTTTACCCTCACAATAACCCTGGGTCTCAGCAAGCCAATGAAAAAAGGAGAATGAGAATGTGAAACTTATTTCAAAAATAATTCTTCACACTGTGGTACAGGTTCTGGTATTCAGGTGAGAATCAGAACTCACCAGGGGCCTGTGGGTTTCTAAATTAAGATCTCTATGTCTAAAAATATTTTTCTTTTGCTTCCATATTTGATGAATGCCTTATGTTTAGAATTTTATGCCTAATCTCAGCACACAGTAGACAGAGAAAGCAGGATTAAGAGTTCAAGGCTGGCCTGAGCTACATAACAAGACTCCCCCCGCCACACACAGAATGGTGGGGTAGAGTGGAGAGAGAGGGAGGAGGAGGAGGAGAGAATTTTAAGTTCTAACATTTTTCTCCTGTCTTTGTAGACATTGCTTGCATATCTTTTAGCACTTGGTGATGGGAATGCCATGGACCTTCATGAAGCTCAGCAGGATTTCTGAGAATGCATATTGCTGTACCACAGTTCCCAAGTTTCTGATTCCTCGAGCCTGAGCTGAGGCTCAATAATTCATATTTCTAGAAATACTCAAGTCAGTAATGCGGGAACCACACTTGGAAATCTGTACTATACCTGCCTCAGCCTAATGATGTTATGAAAATGAGGCTTTTGTTTCTGACAGGTGAAGCCCTCCTTCTGTTAGGCCGGCTTTGATGAGCTGCATCTGTTCCCTCGTTTGGATCATTATCACTTTTTGTCCTTCGCACAGCTTTCACCCATCTGCTGGTTTGATAATACACCGAAGTGAAAATAACCAGAGCCAAATGCAAGGTGACATTCTCCCCACTTTGAATCTGATGCGATGTGCCCACAGTGTGGCCTGGCCAAGCTCACTGGGTAAATCATTTTAATTCCTCATTCGTATATAAACAAAGAGCGTTAGCAAAAGAGAAGGGAAATAAGAAGTTGCTCAAGGTCACAGAGCTAGGACCAGGATATGAGTTCAAAATGTTCAACTTCAGTTTTGGTATGAAGAGTATTCAGGAGTTCCGGCGTGATTTTTATAAATAATTGGGGAACATGTAATTTCAACTGTTGTGATGGTTAAAATGGATTGTCAATTTGACAGAATCTCCTGCGAGATAAACCTCTGGCCCTGTCCTTGAGGAAGTTTCTAGATTGGGTTGAGACGGGAAGCCGCACCCTAGATGTGGGCAACACCATGGGCTGCTGTTCTGGTCGGGAGAAGGAACATTGCTGACTGTGAGTGCAGTGAGACCAGCTGCCTCAGACTCCTGTGACCCCAGCGTCCCCACCATCATGACCACAGTGCCCTCCAAGTATGAACCCAGATAAACTGCTCCTTAAGTCACTTTCATCAAGCGTTTTGCCACAGCAATGAGTAAAATAACTACTATAACTATAAATGCCTTCAGATGTTGACGAGATATTTGGGGGCCATTCCCTCTGCCACTTGCCTGCTAGCTCATTGGACTGTTGTGCCTGTGGTGGTGGCTTTGACCCTTTTATAGCTTTCGATTATTTTTATACAGTTGTCTGACTTATTCTCAAGTGGGTAACTTGGAAGAGAGAGATGGCATCACTGATACTGACTTGAAATAGAATGAGTTACTCAATTGGTCCCTTAAGATGGTTCAGATGGAGACACAACTGAGAGTTTTGGATTTTGACCTCAGGCTTAGAAGCACCTCTTAGTATATCACGAGAGCTCTAGTTCTTCAAAACACATGTTAAAAGGGGAAATTTTTATTCAATTTAGCTTTTCCTTTATTGGAAATAAAATGATCCAACCCCACAGTGTGTTATTTCTGGAGAGTACTTGCAAATAGCAGCCAGAAAGTGCTCCCGTCTCCTTTTTTAGAAACAAAACATGAAAATTATAATAATAAAGTAATTGATTTTTTTAAAGAGAGAAATTCAAGAATTCCAAATATCAGGTCATGGAAGCAGCTTGGAGGGCTCCAACACATAGTTAAATTTCAATCTACATATTAATACACATTTGGTCCCCAAACACAAAATTAAAATGTCATTTTGAATTTGTAGATAAGCCATACTCTTTCGTGCATACTTAATTTGAAATAAATTAAGCACCATGCATCACTTGTTAAATGGAAGAAAGTCAAACCATGTCCTTATATATTATGAATATTATTAAAGAATAGATTAAAATGAAAATTATAACATGATCTTTAATAATATACTGATCTAAATTCATTTTTCTAAACATAAAGTTTCTTGGTGTCATATACCACACTAAAATAGCACACTGACTTATTTCTATGGGAGTTGGTGAGATGACAGATTTCCACGAATGACCTTCGTAAGAGTGGAGACCAGAAAAGAGTGGGGGAGGGAGAAGAGAGGGGTGTGTGATTGCACTAGAGAGGGAGGGTAGGTTGTTATGTTACTCAAGGCTTTTGTGCTGTACCATTTCTGGTGTGGGTAACAGAGATCCACATCAATCAACTTTAAGGAAATGGGGACTTATTGACTCAGGAACTGGCAAGACCAGAGACACAGAACTTATTTTGGGAATTCTTTCAAATGACACCGTAAAGCCTCTCTGTCACACATCTGTCCCCTAGGCGCTGCTTCTGTTAACATGTTGGTTTCTTAATCGCCTGGACATTCTTTCACATGGTGGGGCAGAGGGTAAAGTTTATGTCATTCCAGCTTAGTTGATCTTGAAGAAAAGACAATGGCTTTAGTGTCATGCCTCCCTTGCCACTGGGGTCTAGAGAATTACACATAGTGGAAGAACAGCTGCCAAAGCATGACACAGAACTCCTGTTAGCAAAAGAAGGCAGGCTGTGGTGTCACAATGGCTCAGTGAAAGATAGTTTGAGCCTCTAGGCTGGCTGTTTTCTATTTGTCAGGGTCCAGTCTGGGAAGTGGGCGATTCTGTCTGGGTACAGACAGAGAGGGGACACTAACAGGAGCTCTGAGTCAGGAACAGAGAGATCTTGAGGTTATTATTCCTCCAGCCCCTTCCTTCCAAGCTGGGAGGGATAGGAGCCGTTTTCTTAGAAGAGCACAGCAGCTAGCAGGCAGCCCTGGTCCAGAGCTACAGTGCCCACCAGATTGGCTGACTGCATCCTCTGCTTGCCCTACAGGCCTTAGCATGTGGGTGACTTCCATGTTGCTCCCTCTGGGGTGTTTCACCATTTCCCAGAGATTTCCATGAGTTCTGTTATCGTTTGTGTGTGGCTTCTTTTTTGTTTGGTTTTTGGTGGTGTGGTGGTATATGTGGAGAGAGAGGAGAAAGGGGGGAGAGAGAGAGAGACAGAGACAGAGACAGACTGAATCCATTCTTGCCTCAAATTTACTATGTAATTGAGCATTACCTTGAACACTGTTTCTGTCTTTGTCTTTCTCTCTCTGTGGTATAGGCATGCATTTATGTATGTGTGAAGAGGCTAGAAATTCATTCTGGGTGTCTTTATTGTCCTCCACCTTATTTTTTGAGACAGGGTCTCTCATTGAGCCCGAAACCTATTGATTTAGTTAGACTGGCTGAGCAGCAAACCTCCAGGATCTGTCTCTGCAATGTCTCCAATGCTGGGCTTACATACAGACATGTGCTGTTGCAACCCGGCTTTTACATGAGTGCTGGGAATCTACAATCATATCTGAGTCATCTCCCCACCATCAACCTCAAACTCTTGATCCTCCTGCCTCCATCTCCAAGTGCCGGGATTACAGGCATGCACGTTCCTGCTCAGATGTAGGTATGGTTCTTTATTGAATTCTCCCCGGTTCCTCTTTTAGTACATTGTTTCCTGTAGAGCCCTCCGTGAAACAGTGCCTCATTCTGTTCACCACTGCTATTATGTCCTACTGGATTCCCCCTCTTGCATCCTACCATTTCAACTGTTTTTAAGGGTACAGTCTAGACTATAAACTATAGTCTATGGTAATGAGACACCTTCGGAACTTGTTTCCAGACTTTTTCAGAACATTTTCACCATGTAGAGCTGAATCTGTTAACCCAACTTAGAGCTTCCCATTTCTTTCTCTCTCACCTTTGGTTGCCGCCATTCTACTTTCTGTCTCTATGAATCTGAAAACTTTAGCCTCCCAATGTTCTAACAGGGACTCCATGATGTAAGTACCATTCAGGCTGTAAAACTCAGCATGTAGACAGCATCACCTGGAAGACTGAAGAAATGGTCAAGAACACTGGCTGCTCTTGCAGAGGTCCCGAGTTCAATTCCCAGCAACCACTTGGTGGCTCACACCTGTCTGTAATGAGATCTGATGCCTTTTTCTGGCCTGCAGGGATAAAAAGTTATACAAAACTAAGCTAAAAAACTTAAAACTAAACTTAAAAAACTAAAAATTAAAAAAAAAAACCCTAGAGCAAAGACCTAATCCATCGAAGTCCATAGTTCTGGGAAAGTCTCTAAACGTACTAATCTTGCTTTTTGGCTTCTGTAGTTCTGCTTCTGGCTAACCGTACTTGTTAACTGAAGTATGTCATTTAGGACATGGCTTTTGTGCTTAAAAGCTACCATGAGAAAGGCCTGGGGCTACAGTGAGATCCTGAACTCCCAATGTAATTGCCAGTGGACTAATAAAGACTTCCTATTGGCTTAAAATCTTCTCTGGTGGATTTCTTATGATAATGTAAGTGGAACCGTGTAACATTTGTCTTTTTGTAGCTGGCTTATTTCAAATGTTGATGAACTATGCCAGTCACCTGTTCCTTTTAAAGGCTGCTTAGTATTCCTTTGTATACACACACCATCAAGATCAGGCTATGCCTTACTCCAAATTACTTCATGTTTTATAAAGCAGTGGCTTTTCAGGCTGTGAATTGCCCTATTTTACAAGCAGTTTTTTACTTCATTTTGAGGAAGAAAGAAGGATGACTCTAGCCCTTAGGTGGACCCATAAATGGCACCACCTGTCAAACTCTACCTGTCCAGCACAGACTGACAAATGACTTATTCCTGGGAATAGAAAGGGAGCCACCCTACACCTTCATTAGAGAGAATTGAAACTTTGGGAGCATGTGGGCATATTAAAATCATATCAGATGTGTCAGATGAAGGAAAAGGGGTATGATTCTCTTGCCTGGACCCCAAAGTGATGAACACAAAACCCTGTCCTGTCATGACCCCCAAACCAACCAATTATCTGATACACGTTGTGTGCATCAAGGAGCAAGGACTCCCTCTGGCTTGCCCCCACCCACACACCTACATTGCTGGAACCTGCTGGACTGCCTACCGGTCCATCTGTTTTCCAGTCTGGACCTGAACCTGACCTACTGATTCCTGCTTCTGACACAGTTTGGTCTTTTTCCCTTGAAGCTGAATTCTGCAGCTTCATGTTCAAACCTAACTATAGCAGCTTCCTCCCAGCCCTGATCTGCTTTGGTTTCCACACAGACTCTTCTTAGCAGGCTTCTGAATCCTTTTTGCCTTGTATTCATTCCATACTCCGTCCCACACACACTCATGCATACACTTGCTCAAATGCACACACAGACTTAGTATGTGTAGTGTGCTGTGTGATAGAAGAAATAACATTAGTCCTGGGTAATGGTTGTGCACACCTTTAATCCCAGCATTTGGGAGGTAGAGGCAGGCATATCTCCATGGGTTTGAGACCAGTCTACAGAGCAAGTTCCAGGGCAGCCAAAGCTACACAAAGAAACCCTGTCTTGAAAGAAAGAAAAGAGGAAAACAAGTGTCAATGCCATAGAGTTGTAAAGATTAAAAGACACACAAAGGACATAGAATACAAATGCTAAATATCTGCTAACTAAACATTAGCTGTTGTGGAAAGAAAGGAGGGAAGGAGAGAGTAAGGAAAAGAATGTGAGCTCTGACGACGACTCCTCCTCCTCCTCCTGCTCCTGCTCCTCCTCCTCCTGCTCCTGCTCCTCCTCCTCTCTGGACTGGAGATTGAATCAGAGCCTGTGTAGATGGTAGGCAAGCTCTGAGCTATATCACTAGCTCTAGCTCCTTGTGAACAATTTGATAACGCGTTGTTATTTACTGTGTAATTAACTACATTCAAGTTAACAAAAGTCAAGAAAAATGAAGCAAAATAGATTGGTAACTGAATGTTCCCAGAATCAGACCGTGAGATGAGGACCATTGTGCAAATGGTTTATTAGGGATACGTTTCCAGAAGAGACAGGGAAGGGAATGGATATGTAGGACAGTGAAGGGGAGGAATCCAGGGAAACTTCCTTCCTCAGCTTAATCCTGCAGGGGGAGCTTTGTTTGTTTGTGAGACTGGATCTCAGGTAACCCAGGGTGACCTCACTATGTAGTCCAGGCTGGTTTTGAACTCCCAATCTAACTGCTTACATCACTCAAGTGCTGGCAGCTCTCTTTTGAGGGTCAGTCCCATTCCAGAAGCTCGTACCTGTCTCTCATGGGCTAAATTCCGTTCCTAACCCCAGGGATTTGTGCCCTCTGTACAGTTAAAGACATCAGTGTTAGAAGTTGGAGAGGACAGGAGAACTCACCCCTCAAACTAAAGGAGGGCAACATAAAAACAGGAAAAGGGAACCACTGGATGAAACATCCAACACAGAATTGTGTGGGTGTGACTGAATATATCTGGGCAGATAACTAATGGGCTGAATTGATGCTGCTGGTTGCTGACTGTCCAAATTTCGGATCAGTGAATTGCAAATGTCAGGCTAAGATCCCCTGAGAAACTTTAAAATATCTATTCCTCATGTCCAGCATGCCCAAGGTTTGACTCACAGAACTGAAAGTAAAATAAAATAAAAATTTGTATCCCTTGGCTTCATTTCTGGAACTTCAGGTCCAGTTAGAAAGACTGAAGCCTTTTTGTTTTCAACACATCTCCCAGGAAACTTGGAATGTGGTGACACTTGGACCATA
Source organism: Mesocricetus auratus (assembly GCF_017639785.1). Lineage (NCBI taxonomy): Eukaryota > Metazoa > Chordata > Mammalia > Rodentia > Cricetidae > Mesocricetus > Mesocricetus auratus. Next base: position 40,791,710 of record NW_024429188.1, on the reverse strand, counting down.
TCCTGAGAACCAATGCTTAGGGAGCTTGTGGAAGCTGTCAGAAAAGTGATGGGAATGAGAAGTCAGAGTACCTTGTAGGTAGGGTCCTACAGATGCTTTGTGCAGTCAAGAGTCTATTTGTGAACCAACGTAGAAAAATGAAGTGATGGGGGGGTGAGAAAAAAGAAAAAAATGAAGCCTTTGTGCTTGCCCTCTCAGAGAGATGCAGACTGAGCTTGGCGTAGAGTACAGAATGACAGCTTCCCTGGAGTGGTCACTGTACCCATCTTCCAGGGAAGAACAACTAAAGAATGGGACTGAAAAAGCTATAGGCACAAGAGTATTCTACACCGAGCCACCTTCCCCATCTTCCCGTAACCCTGGGAGGAGATCTGAGTGCAAGCACATTACTAGTGCTCGTGCACACAGCAAGCATGGATGCAGGGGAGGCAGAACTGGGCCAGGCTGTCAACTAATGCAGAGTGCTCCTGTCATCTGTCAACAGTGCTGTTGGCATCTGTGAGTGGCTTAGCACATGGGGCAACTGGGGCCTCAGTCCTGATGAGCTCATTTGGGAGAATACAGAGCACATGGCCTCCAAGTTGTTCGTCTTGGGGGTATTTTGACATCAAATCACTTTCACTAATGGCCCAAGGCTGCTTTCCTACATGGGAACACAGGTACACAGGAAGTCCTAGGCAGAGCTGCAGTTGTTTGCGATCAACAGCTGTCAGCACTGTGGGGCTGGTAAAGAGCTGAGCACATGCGGCCAGGACATCAACTGTGCTTGCCAGGTGAGTGGAAATTGTTCATCTGGCAAATAAGGACAGTGGTTGCTGACCGCAGGCTTATGTTACGTGGGGCTACTTGGCTACAGCTCTGTTCGGGCCTTCAGCTGATACCTTCGGTTTATATGTTCAGCCTGGTTCATTTCGTGAACAGTGATGGCCAAGGAATTGTCCAAGGTCCAGTTTATGAAGTCCCAGAAGACACGTGGTGCTGCTGGCCCAGGAATAAGAATACACAAGGTAAGAACCAGACAAGACTTCCCACCCGTTGTTACTTCATACGTTTCTGTTCACTCTGTTGGACTTGGCGGGAGCCCAAGAGAAAAATTCTGAAACACAGTCAGACCTCCTGGGGTTCCTTCTGCATCTGCTTTCCAAATTTCCTCCCAACCTCATCTCTGGCTTTAATCATTTGTCACCGTCTCTTTTGTTTATCTCTCATTACCTCACGATGTTGTTAAAGCCCAGAGGAGAGCTGGTAGACCAGTCCTAATTATCATCCACGAGGTGACAGGCACGGGTGGTGCGAAATAGGAGAAAAATGACAAGCATGATTGAACATGGCTAAGAAAAGGATCCCCAGGAATGTGTGTGGGGGTTAGGAGAGAAGATTTCAAAACTGCACAAAAAATACAGGCAAGAGCCATGGAATCCAAAAGGTAGATATGAGCAAAAGAAAATGGTGGCTTCGAGAGGAAGCTGGAGAAGAGAGGAAACGAGCGGGGCCCTGCTTCCAGAGGATAGAAAAGGCTTGGCTTTGAGGCAAACTCAATTTAGCCACAAGAAGGCATTTATGTTACATTTGAATCAGAACTGAAGAAGGTGTGCTTGAAATGAATGAAGTGGCATGAAGGACAGAGGGGAAAAACCTATCCAGCTCCAATTTTGCTCGCTCTCTTATCTTACTGTTGGCTGTTGCTCTTTAGACTGGAAGAGTTGAAAGAGTCTGGATTACAGAGAGAGGCAGACATGTGTCTGTGTGTTTTGAACAAGTTCAAGTGAGGCAGTCTGTAGGTGGAAGGGGCTGCCATTGGGGAAAGTGTGTTACGTTTTGTATGCCACGTTTTCAAAAAAGCGTTGTCTCAAGTGGGGGGTGGTGAGGGGAGCCTGGGAATGAAGACTCTAAATACTACAGCAAATGGAAGCTGTAGGAGCCAGATAAGCTTGTGCTGCCAAGGGGAAGGCGTGGAAGAAAGGCATGGAGCTACTGTGGAGAATACACAAGCAAGACCCGTAGAAGAGGACAAGCCATGGTGGGCCGGGGGTGGGGGTAGCCATTCTGGAGAAGCGCCGTCTAATTCAGTCTGGACTCCTGTACGCTTAGACACATTTGTACTGAAAATGTAGTGGATGCCTTCATTGAATTACAGGCCAAACTCAGAGTAACTGAATCTGCCAAGGCTATTGGAGACAGAATTTTTGTACAGGATATGAAGTTAGGCTAGGATTCTCTACATAGCAAATACCTGTACTGATATGTAAAATAGTTTTTTTGGTGTGTGTGTGCTCGAATGCAGATTTTAATCCCTTTCCCTAGAAGTTGCACTTTCTGAATTCTTTTCTTGGTAGTCCTTTATAAATCTTTTCATGGCTTGATACAGAAAAAAAAAATGAATAAAGAGAAAGACCTGGGTATGTTACTTCGTAAAACCAGCCGGCCTAAAAGACTGGTTTCCCAGTGTGTGATTTCTGCCTTGTAGATTCGTCTTAATATTTTGACCGTCTCTCGACGCCTATGTGTTTGACACTCAGCACACAACATTCCAGTGCCAGGTCCCAAAGGTTCAGCTTTGTAAATCATGAAGGGACTTGACCCTGACTTACTTGCTTTTGGTGTTTTTGTTTTTGTTTGTTTGTTTTTTGCTTGTTTGTTTTTTATCTGCAGCAGGTCCAAGCTATGATGTAATACACAAAAGTACCACAAGGTGACACCCTTGGGAAAGTCTTGCTTCTGCAAGTTGGTTTGCGAGCTCTGACGTCTATTCTAAACATAGCCTTGTAAACTGCCTGTGGAAGAGAGAAGAGGATCTATTATGGGGGAGGAGAAACAGCAGTGACAATACAGCCCTGGCTCTTTCCTGTGCTTTGGTACATAGAGTCAAGCTTTGATTGCTTTCTTCCACTTCTTAATTATCGGCTTTTGGAGGCAGACGCATAGCTTTGCAGAATACGTCAGCACATTTTTTCCTATACGCACGTTCATTTTCTGCCTTTGCTGATGCTCCATGTGATTTAGAAGCTGCTCTTGATTTGGAGGAGGAGCCTGTTCTTCAGGGCTATGAGCATGCACACTCATTCTTTGCAATGCCTCTGTCCCCTGCTTCACTTCCAGTAAGCATACTGGGTTCGCAGGGAAGCATCGCAAACGCCTTTCTAGAACGGGAAGAGGTGATTGGCTCAGTGCTCTCTGTTGTCAGCCTCAGGCCAACTGGAAAGAAGATCAAAGGGGAATGGAGGGCAGTAGCGGAGCTAGGCTGGAAGCAGGGTTAGCCACCGAAATGGGCGTGGCTAGTCAGTCTTTTCTTGCTCCCTCCACTTTCCATTTTCTTAAAAATACAATTTATAAATGGAAATTTCATGTGTCAATAAGTCCCCCGTTTCCATCTCTCATTTTACTTTACTTGGCTATCACTTGGCATGCTTCCCTGAGAGAGAGAGAGAGAGAGAGAGAGAGAGAGAGAGAGAGAGAGAGAGAGAGAGAGAGAAAGGAACTTGTGTCAATTAGGGTACTGTTATGTGTGTTGAGAAAGAATCCTCCATTGGCTTGTGGTTTTTGGCAGGCAGCTAGCAAAAATAATAAGCTGTGAACAGATGCCATGTTTCCATGGGGTGCAACTCTGGCCAGCCCTCTTCATTTTTGTACCTGTGAATGGAAAATCACTGCTCTAATGAGGCATGTACCCCGTGGTAAAAATGTTTGAAGTTGCTGAATGGATGAAAGCAGCTATTTAAAAAAACAAACTGAGAAGAGTCTCACCAAACTCCACTGAGTGATCCTTGTCTCCTTACATTTATTTCAGGGGTGGTTCTGCTAGAAACTGGCATTTGTGAGCAGAGGGCATTGAAACAGAGTCACAAACTGCTTACAATGGTGGCAGCAAGCAAGGCCCATAACCTGGCCTGCTGTGGCTTAGTGCTGTTGCTTCCTGAGGGTGCCCAAAGAGGAACCGTAGTTTCTCTCCTCTGAGAACTTCTAATGTAGTGCGAAAGACATACTCACAGAGAGCAGAGACTCGGTGTCATGTCTGGAATTATGGTTCAGTACTAAGAACACAATAAAAATCCATGTCTCTCCCTGATTGGCTGTTCATGGTCACAGTAATCCAAAATGTGTTCAAATACTGCTCTGAGCAAAGTCAAATTGCCACTGGCTAGATGTCATTTTTGTTTGTTTGGTGTTTTTTGTTTTTTGTTTTTTTTTTGCTTTTAATTAACTTTTCTTTGTAAAATTTCTAAAAATAAGCATGTTTAGTTTTGGGCCTCATTATAAAGGCAAGTGGGAGTCTGGCGAGGAAAATGTATAATTTTTTGGCAACAGGCACAATAATGTTAACAAAAGCAAACATTTCTGTAGTGGTACTGCTCTAAGGTTTTTTTAAAAAGACAGTGTAGGCCAGGTTGACTTCGAACTCACAGAGATCCACCTGCCTCTGCCTCCCAAGTGCTGGGATTAAAGGTGTACACCACCATGCCCAGCATGGCTATTGCTATTGTGGTATATAATGGCACTGAAGACTTAGGGCCTTAAACCTTCTATCTCAAGGCAGAGCTTTCCCAGAAGGCTATGCCATGCCTGGTGATGTACCAGAGTAGTTTCTTGTTTGTTTCATGGTTACTCAACTAGTTTCTGGTTTGGGTATTTTCCTATTTTCCCTGCTATACACAGCTGGCACCCATTTTTTCTCCATCTGCTATGGATGCCACCATGTCCATTCTGAGGGACAAAAGAGAAAACAGAAAGTTTTAGGCATTGGATGATCAGAGTACAGTGAGCATAGACAAGCTTAGCAGCTAATCTGATCTGGACTGAAAATCCCAACTTCTTATGAACCGTGTGAATTTTCAGAAAATCCTCTAATGACGTCCCTTCATTCACAATGTACTGATCACTCACCATATTTCAAATGGTGTTGTGTGGGTTAATTAACCAAGGTTTGTGCTAGCTAGTTTTTTATCAACTTGACACAAACCTGAAGTCATTCAGGAGGAAGGACCCTCATTTGAGAAAATCTCCCCAGAAGAATGGCCTGTGGGCAAGACTGTAGGGCATTTCTTAATTAGTGATTGATGTGGGATGACTCAGACCATGATGGGTGGTGCCATCCCTGGATTTGTGGTCCTAGGTTCTATAAGAAAGCCCTGGGCTCAGGGAATCCTGTTCAAGAGAGAAGAAGGATTGTATGAGCCAAGGGTTGAGGTCACTACAAGGAAACCCACAGAAACAACTAACTTGGTTCATAGGAGCTCACAGATTCTGGAACGACAGCCAAGGAGTCTGCATGGGATCAACCTAGGCCCTCTGCATATACATGACAGTTGTATAGCTTGGTCTGTTTGTGTGACTCCTCGCAGAGAGAGTAGGGACTGTCCCTAATGCTTTGGTTGGCTCTTGGGAACTTATTCTTCATACCGGGTTGCCTTACCCAGTCTTAATACAAGGGGAGGAGCTTAGCTCTCAACTTGATATGCCTTGCTTTGTTGCCACCCTTGGGGGGCCTGCCCCTTTCAGAACAGAACCAGAGGATAAGTGAAGGGGGGAGGGAGCTCTAGAGGAGGGAGTGGGAGGAGAGAAAGGAGGAGAAACTGCCGTTGGGATGTAAAATAAATGAATAAACTTAATTACTAAAAGAAAACAGGCTGAGCATGCCATGCGGGGCAAGCCGGGAAGCAACACCCTCTGTGGCCTCTGCATCAGTTCCTGCTTCCAAGTTTCTGCTGTTTGACTTCCTGTCCTGACTTAATTCAAAGATGAACAGTGATGTGGAGGAGGTGTAAGTCAGATAAGCCCTCTCCTCTCCAATTTGCTTTAGTCAAGTTTCATCACAGCAATAGAAACCCTAGCTAAGACAAGGTTGATAAAGCTTGAAATCATGCTGAACACATAGGATATATTCAATAGGCAATTTTAGTTGGAAGGCGGTGTAACCACATGGCATCCTATCTGTGTTTAATTCTAAGCTTGTTGATAAGATCGGGAAGGTACAAGATGTCAGGCAACATCAGTTGAATCACCCTGTGGGAAAATCTAAACTAGGTCCTCTCTGCATCCAAAGCCACCTATATCACCCACAGCTAGCCCAGGTCTCAGCTTCTACTAGATCTTTAATTTTTTATTATTTTTGAGACATGGTTTCATGTAGACCAGGCTTGATATGAGAATGACCTTGAACTCCTGATTATAGACACATGGCACCACACCTTGTTTATGTGAAGCTAGGAATCAAACCCAGGGCTTTGTGTATTCCCAGATCTAGCATCTGCATCTTTCTTCTTGCTCATTATTATGTCACCACACACACACACACACACACACACACACACACACACACATACAATTTTAATCTTCAAAATATAGCACATCCTCTACCAAAGTCCAGTCAAGGAGTAAATAGTTTCCTCTCTCTCTCTCTCTCTCTCTCTCTCTCTCTCTCTCTCTCTCTCTCTCTCTCTCTCTCTCTCTCTCTCTCTCTCTCTCTCTCTCTCGTGTGTGTGCATGCAAGCTTTTAAGCCTTAGAGTCACTACTTACTAGTGAATCTGTAGTGAACCCACCTTCCACTGTCTTAAAGAGTTAATTGTGTCTTATTAAAATGTATCGTTAGTTGGTCTGAAGTACAAGTAGTGGACATGTTTGAAATAACCCTTGTCTCTCTACTTTCTTACAGGACAAGTCAATGAACACTTAACAGGAAGTCTTCACAGACAAAGTTGGGGATCCAAAGAGAAACAACGGGGTGAGAAAGATTGGAGTACTGCAGCAAGCTCACTTGGTTTTGCAGAGCCAGTAAATTATTGGCTCTAGGGTAAAAATTTGTGGCACAGGGTACTGCCTGAGTGCATTCTGCCAGGTAACAGGGAGAGGCCAACATAATGCCTGAATCCTTACACTTATATCACATGGTGGTGACTTGTTAATATTTATCTGTACTTTGGCACCCTTAATGGGGCTGAGCGTTCTTAGTGTCCCACTGTTCCTCTGGCATAGCGATCTGCTACACAACTGGATCATAGCATCCAAAGCTACCCCAAGAGAGTTCCAGTTCCCTCAAAGAGAAGCAAGAATGTTCAGTCTTGGAAAGGAAAAGCTCTCAAGGGATTTTAAGTACATAAAACAGTACCAAGAGGGAGCAGATGATCTTGTAGGAGAATTGGACACCAAAGTCCAACACCCCGGGTGCGCAGTAATATGAGGCAAGGAAAAATCAATATAGAATACATTTTTTGTATTCTCAAATGCTTTTGTCTCTGGGTTTTACGCATACCTTCATGTTTTCCTACCCTGCTATCATCTGTCTGTCTTTCCTGCTATATTCTAAGTAACCTAGGCTGGCTTTGACCTTGTGGCAATTGCTCTACCTCTGCATCTCACATGTTGGGGTTCTTGGTATGAGCCACCAGGTCTCGCTTATTATTAGCATTAGGATTTTTGCTCCTTTTATTGTGGTAGGAAACACTGATAAATTTTACCATCTTAAGGGTGCAGAAAGATGGATCAGCAGTGAAGAGCACTTAGTGCTCTTACAGACGACTTGGTTCAGTTCTCAGCACCCACATTGGGTGCTCACACCCACCCATAGCTCCACTTTGTCATTGAATTGTGAGAGTTCTTCGCCATGTTTACCATATTAACCCCTTCTTAGATGTGTGGTTTGCTGGTGCTCCCATTCTTTACATTGTCTTTTCATTTTGTTTATCTTTCCTCTGATATGCAGACAATTTAGAAATATGATGCCCCAGCCTTTAATCCCAACACTTGGAAGGCAGAGGCAGGTGGATCTCTGGGAGTTCAAGGCCAGCCTAGTCTACAGAGTGAGTTCCAGGACATCCAGGGCTGTTACACAGGGAAATTCTGTCTCAAAAAAAATCAAAAAACAAAAAAAAATAAATAAAACACACCAAAAATACTCTCTTTGTTTATTTTGGTGTTATTGCCTGCATTCTTGCAAATTCAATGTCACAAAACCTATCCACTCTATTTTGGGAGTTTTACAGGCTGAGGCCTTCTTGAGTTCCTTTTGCTTTAGTTTCATATATTTTATTCTTAACAGCATTATTATTTTAGTCCCCAATTCACCATCAATGCTTCCACTACAGCAGCTAGAGATGGGGAGGGGGTCAACACTGAATAAACCACATGCAAGGAGGAGGGGCCTTTAAAGTGAAGCACTCCGAGGCCTCATGGATACTCTAAGAGACCTTCTCATGGGTAGTTGTGAGGGTGAAATGAAGGAGGATGAAAGTGCTGAGCACAGGGCTTGTATATTAGAAGTCCTCACTGCCCGATGGCCCTTGTTTCATATAAGGCACTAATGCTCCAAGCTGCTAAGAAGGAGCAGCCTCTTGGCTTGTCCTAAATGTTGTGTTTATTTTTATGACATAAAATACTACTTTCTTTCTTTGCATGTGAGCACCTATCTTCCTAGCACCATTTATTGATGAGAATTTCCTTTGCCAGTTGAGTTTGTCTTGGCGTTCTTTTCAAAAGTCATTAGAATATATATGTATGAGTTTAATTCTAGGCTCTTATCTTACTTGCCACATGTCTGTCTGTATGCTAGTATCATTGTCTGGATTTCAGCTGCATAATATTTTGAAATCATGAAGTGGGAATCATATAAATTTGTTATTTTTCAAATTTGTTTTGGCTACCTGGGGTTCTCTGAGACTTCATACAAATTTTAGGATATTTTTCTATTTCTGCAAAAAGTGCCATTGGGGTTTTGTTAAGGATTGCATTGAATTGAGCAGCACTGGTATTTTACCAGCACTGAATGTTTTAATCCATGAACAGAAGAATAAGATGTCTTTGTACTTATTTATGTCTTCTTGAATTTCTTTTTTGGTGGCTTGTGTTTTTTCATAATTCTATTATAAATAGAAGTGTTCTCTCAACTTCATTTCAGTTATCTTATTGTTAGTGTATATGAACTCAACAATACTCGTACATTTACTTTTTATCCTACAAACTTGATGAATTAATACTCAATATAAGGATTCTTTTGGTGTGTTACCCTTAGAGTTGGGAGCACAGAATTTTTAAAAGACAACTTCAATAGAATAGAAAGGCAATGCTGACCAGAATTAGAAGTCTCTTAGGAATGCTTTTAAAAGTAAGCCAAAATTTGATTGGGATGGAATCTGTATAAATTCCAGGAACCCTGAAATTTGTGGTGTCATCTCTTTTTCCGCTTAAATAAAAAGGAGGGGGTAGTGTATAATAGCTTTCATTGTCTATTATATAATAGAAGGAAGTAAGCAGACCTTGTCAGTCAATGTTGTTGTAATACTCATGCATGAGAGTTTTGTTTTCAGTGACATTTCTATTCCTTTAACCTTCTAGAAAGATTTCTGATAACAACAAATAGTCCTCACCATGCTAGTAGAGGACGTGAAATGTTGCATCAGGGTTTCTGATTACAGTGAGCAGACTGAACATGGTGTTTCAATCTCACAATTACTAAGTTACAGTAAGAGATGATGACACAAGATAAGGGCCAACCTTAAGGTTCCTCTCATAGATCAATACCAGACATCTAATGAACTTCTGAAACGCAGCATAGAAGAAATGCTAGAAATTCTTTGCAAAATATCATTGCAAACTAGGAATCCATTTCAGCCAATTTCTTGCCTCGGTATATTCTTCAGCTTGGAAACTGCTGGCATTTTTGGAGGTAAGTGCACACGTGAAAGAACCGGTGGCATTCTTATTTTTCTACAAATTGAGTTAAACTTTGGAAAAACATTCTGAGATTGATTCTCACTCTGTCTTTTGGGAATTGTGGCAACATTATTGGATTACTTTAAAATGTATTCTCTTCTGAATCCATTAGAGTTTCTTAAGTTGTTGTTGTGGTTTGAATGCAAAATGTGTCCTCATATGGTCCTGTGTTTGAAAAGGTGGTCCCCAGCTGACAGCTGTTTGGGAATGATATGGAGCCTTTAGGAGGTGGAGCCTTGCTGGAGAAAGTTAGTCTGTGGCGGTAGAGACATCCATGGCCAACAGAGATCCAGTCTTGGGCAATCCTTGTTTCAGTGCTCCTGGGGATCTGCCTGTAACTTTGATGGAGCATCACAGTGTGGAGCTCCCCTTGCCTGGTCCTGCTTTTCATACCCCATACCCACATTTCCTTTGACAGATGTCAGAGCTACATCTGCCATGACAGCTACATGGTGGTCTGAAGGTTCTTCCTTCATGGTTCGGCTTCTTCTCCTTTTAATTTTTCCTTTAATTTTACAGTCACAGATTCTCACAATCACAGAAACCTGAAAGGTTTTATTAGTAGTAGTAGTAGTAGTAGTGACTTTGCCTTTCTTTAGAGTACACAGTGAAAGCCACAGACCCCACACTCGACAGGGTACATTCTAGCCAAGCAAAGATGTTATTGCTGAGAGGAAGGGTTAAGACCCCATAGGATAAGATGACTGAGGTGATGGCTTTCATCTTCCAGCTCAGTGTGGAGGAGTGTTGGAGAAAAGGGATGCTTCAGTGGACCAAGGCGAGCAGAAAGAGGAAGGTGTTGTTGGATGGCGTGTATAGCATCGCTAAGCTCTTTTTGTTAATTTGTCACTGGAAAGATGAGGTTCACACTCCCCTACCTTCACCTGACCCTCACTAACTTGGGAACCCTGGCCAAACTGCATGGCCTCCACGGCATCAGTAGGCCTTGTTTCTAAAAATTCCCAGAGAAATGAGTCTGATAGCAATTGTATAGACAGTCCTCCATGTCTACAGGGTCAGCATATGTGAATTCAACCAATTGGGTTGAAAATATTTTTTAAAATATGTACCTACAGTGAACACATACAGCTTCTTTTTTTGTCCATATGCCCTATAATACAGCACATTAGTTGCATAGCATTTGTAATTGTTTTAGGTGTTCTAAATCATCTTTAAAGTATACAACAGGATGTATATATGTTCAATGGAAATTCTATGCCACCTTATTTAGTCTAGTTATTTTAACCACACTTATTCATGGGAGTGTATATACTTGCAGGCCAAAGAAGAGCTTGTGGAAGTCAGTTCTGTCCTTTCATTAAGTGGGTCTTGGGATTGAATGCAGATACCCTTATCTGCTGAGCCTTCTCACCACTTTATAGAAGGTACTTGAGAAGCCTCAGATATCGGTACCCCAGGGGGTACTGACTTCAGTCCCCTGCAGGCTTCCTGTGAACTAGCTCAAGCCAATACCTTTACTAGCTGTTTTAGAGCTAGGAAACTGGGCCTAAGGACTTCACATTCTTGCCCCAGGGGATACAAATCACACCTCCTCTGAGCAGAGCCCTGGCCAACTGTGCAGCACTTGCTAGTAAAGCCTGCCTTGAGAGAACATTCCAGTGTGAATACCATATGAATCCGTGATCCAAGCTTGATACTTCTGTGAGAATTGAGTGCCCCATGTGCTCCAGGAAGACCTATAATTGCCCACTGAACTGCATTCTTTCTGGTCTTGGCCCAGTGTGGTGTAATGACACTTGTCCCTGTTTAACAGAGTGTGACAATGAATGAGGTGATGATTGGTAAGTGTTTTCAATCTGTCTAATAAAAGCTTTGTCTCTTAGGCATCCACATGGGAAAAGAATGACTTTTAATAGGAGGGAGAAACTGATGAACACTTGGCAGCAAGAAGAGTTTTTGTTTTTAGATGGTGATCTCTTCAACTAAGCTATCATTTTGTTTAATGATTTCCAACCTGAATAAGCATTATAACAAGTGAGCCTCAAAATCAGTTAGTCAGTCAAAAGGCAAACATTTTGTAACCGGGAGATAGGGGAGCTTTATAGTCTTTAAACAGTATAATCTTAGAGCACCCCCTGCCATCTTCCCAACTGGCAGCATAAACACATGGGTTTTAATCATTGTACTGCAATAGTGGGAACAGCCAGCTGATAGGAAGCTTAAACCTAGTTTATTCCTGGGGAGGCAAGTGACCTTAGAACCATGCGGTGTGGTTATTTTATTTGTATGTTTTCAAACATACTGCAAGGGATTAAGAACGCAAACACTATAAATACGGCAGTCAATACACCTTCTGCTTAAAATGATGTGCTAAGCCCACTGGCGTACACAAACATGGCCCTTGGAAGAGAAGTCCAATGAAGGGGGCCTGGTTTTCAACAGTTGTGTGTTTTCGGTCAACTAACACCAATGTCGCCCCTCCTTGGGATAGTCGTTGCTCTGGAGATTTTGACACTGTTCTTTATACACTTCTCCATAAGTTTTCATGATTGTTCTTAACTTGGGCTTCTTCCAGCGTGCTATCAACTCCATGTAGGAGAGCTTGTACCTAGTGCAGGTTCAAAGTCCTAAATAATACTGAGAATGAAACAGGTGAGGATAGAAAAAAAGAATGGGGTTTAATTATTCTTTAACATTTCAGGCCTCTTCATAAAATTGCCTATTATCTAATGAGATTTTGGATCTGTCTGTCTGTCTGTCTGTCTGTCTAGCTATCTACCTACCTACCTACCTAGTGTGTGTATGTCTGTTTGTCTGTGCACATGTGCACACTTTGGTGACATTTGGAGGTTAAAAGACAACTGCAGGGATCTGTTTTCCTCTTCTGCCATGTGGGCCACAGGACTTCAACTCAGGTCTTTAGGCTTGGCAGCAGGTGCTTTTATCTGTGGAGCCATCTTGCCAGCCTAATTTTCACTTTTGATTTCAGAAATCCTTGTGTGCAAAGTCTACTAGAGAAAGTTCAAAACTTTTGTCAACACTGAAGTCCTTGGCAGAAGCCTTTAGTGTGACTGGGAAATCTGTAAAGTTTATCTTCTCCAAACCATAGATCCATAGTTCAGGAACAAACTGAGATCGAGAGTCAGGAAGAGCCCAGTTCAAATCCTACTCCAACTTCATTTACCAGCCTTGTGGGGTCAGTCACTCATGACTGCCTTGATTGCATGTCACTCAGACCTCCTGTGAGGTCATTTTGGTTGAGGATAGCTGAGACATTGCTGGTCACATTCTGAGGTGCTCCCTTCCTAGCCCTGTTTTCTTCCTAGTCTTCTTCACAGGGGCAACTGGCATCCAACATCAGATGGCATCACTATCTGTGGGCTTGCCCGGCATTCCCCTGCCCTCTCTAGAGACTACGAACCCTCCAAGGACCTTTCCCCTGTATACTCTTCCAGTCTTTGCTTCATGGAGAGTCTGATGAATTACCACAACTAGCCACTTAAATTCTGTGGGATCCAGTATCCTCACCTGTAAAATGGGGCTATGACAACATTTTCTGATTGCAGTGAAAATCAATGTAAATAACTTCAGAAAAAAATGTCTGGACCCTGTCACACATAAGCTCTCGTTAATTTCCAGCTTTTGCCTTGATGTGGCCTACTCTGCCCCTTCCCACTGATATTGTACCTTTTGAAGTATTCTGTACCTTCTGTCTTCAAGCCCCAAGGCATTAATTAGTTTGAACCACACCCCTGCCTACCATCCAGTGGTAATATACTAGTGCCGATGCCAGCAGGGTTTTGATGTAGGTCCTCTGAGAAATAACTCACAACCCATTCAAACAATGGAAGAACTTAAGCAAATCGGGAAACAGTGCTGCCTTTTGGCCCCTTCTAAAGCAGTGCGCACCATGTTTTAGCTATGCCAGTAACCCACAGTGGTAACCTGCCGAATCACTACTATACACAAAAAGGTTTTGTTTTGAAATCCTCCTTCAAAGAACCTCATCAAGCTATCCAGGATAACACACAGAGTTAGGAGAACATATTTATAAGAGATTTATATGTAGCATATATAAATAATTTTATAACAGTAATAGCAAGATGAGTAACTCAACTAAAATGGATAATGGATCTGCATAGGTAGTTCTTTAAAATACAGAAATGGGGGGCTGGAGAGATGGCTCAGCGGTTAAGATCACTGACTGTTCTTTCAGAGGTTCTGAGTTCAATTCCCGGCAAACACATGGTGGCTCACAACCACCTTGAATGAGATCTGGTACCCTCTGCTGGCCTGCAGGCAGAAGGCTGTATACACAAGACATAAATAAAATATTTAAAAAATGCAGAAATGGTTAATAAGAACGTGAGAATGTACTAACATCATTAGTTACCAAGAAAATGCAAATCAAAACATGCACACTTGGAGACAGTAATAAGATTGTATTGTGTATTGACTTTGCCAAGATTTTAAGTATTCTTACTATACATACAGTGAATATGATGGTGTGAAGGATATGTTGATTTCATTGACTATAATAATTTCACTATATATGCACACGTTAAAACATTGTTCTAGGACTGATGTAGTGACACACACCTTTAATCCCAATGTGTAGGAGGCAGAGGTAGGCCTGGTCTACATAGTATGTTCCACACCAGCCTAGGCTACATAGTGAGACCCTGTCTCAAAAAAGGGGGAAGCAGGGAGGTGGCTCAGTAGTTAAAAGCACTTACTGCTTGTCTTAATCAGGTTTACAGCAACTGTGGCCCTTTTATAGTGGTCACTTGTAGTTGTTTTTTTAACTCTTCTCTCTTTTGAGGCCCATCATCCAGCTCCCATATAAATAAAGGGAGACTTATTCTTACTTATGAATGCTGGCCTTAGCTTGTCTTGTGTCTAGTCAGCTTTTCTTAAATTATCCCATCTAACTTTTGCCTCTGGGTTTGTATATTTCTTTATTCTATATACCTTTCTTTCCTTCTTACTCTGTAGCTGGCTGTGTGCTGTGTGGTTGTGCAGCTGAGTGGCTGAGTGGCTGTGCGGCTGAGTGGCTGAGTGGCTGTGCAGCTGAGTGGCTGTGTGGTTGTGCAGCTGAGTGGCTGTGTGGTTGTGCGGCTGTGTGGCTGACCCCTGACGTCCTCCTCTCCTTCTTTTCTTGCTCCCCCCTCTTCTATTTTTCTCCTATTTATTCTCTTTGCCAGACAGCCCTGCCTACTCCATTCCTGCCTTGCTATTGGCTATTCAGCTCTTTATTAGTCCATCAGGTTATTTTAAACAGGTGAAGTAACACGGCTTCACAGAGTTTAACAAATGCAACCTAGAAGAATGCAACACACCTTTGCCTCATTAAACAGATACTGCACAGCATAAATGAATGGAACACACCTTAAACTAATATTCTACAATAGTCCATGTGAAATCTCTCTTTTAAAAACTTTGCTAATGGAGCTAGAGAGATGGTTCAGTGGTTAATAGTATTGGCTGCTCTTTCAGAGATTCTTTTTAAATTTTTTTAAAAATTTATTCTTTACATACGTTACATCCTGATCACACTTACACTCTTTCAGAGATTCTATTCCCAGCACCCATAGAGCAGTTCCAGGAAATGCAATGCCCTCTTCTGGCCTCCATGAGCACTGCATGCACATGGAACACAGACATACATGCAGACAACACACACATATGTAAAATAAAAGGAATTTTTTTTACTAAAATATGTGGGAAAGTGCATCCTTCCTAAAAGTGTGGGTGGGGAGCTGGAGAGATGGCTCAGAGGTTGAGAGCACTGGCTGCTCTTCCAGAGAACACAGGTTCAATTCCCAGAACTCCCATGGCAGCTCACAACTGTCTGTGATTCTGATTTCAGGGGCTCTGACACCTTCATACCAATGCAAATACAAAAGTTCAATACACTATTTTTAAAGCGTGTGGGTAGACATACCTTATAAAATGGACCATGTAATCAGCATCCAGCTCCAGAAGCAACATGCCTGGCGGTTCAGATGCCCTGTTCATGCCCTCTGCTTATCAGGAGTTTTTTTTCCATTTGATTAGCAGTTGACGTGTATCCAGCTGGTAAATCTACCATCTAACATGCTCGGAGCAGAGCCAGTGGAGATTACACAGTTTACCATTTAATGCCAATTGAGGTCTCTGTTCTCTGTGCCTTGAGTCTGCCACTTTCAGTGCTCTGGTATGAGGTAATTTTTTTTTTGGGTTTTACGAGACAGGGTTTCTCTGTATTGTTTTGGAGGCTGTCGGTCCAGCCCGGCCTCGAACTCACAGAGATCCGCCTGCCTCTGCCTCCCAAGTGCTGGGATTAAAGGCATGCACCATCACCGCCCGGCTGTATGAGGTAATCTTAACCTCCACCTGAGTGTCAAGTCTATCTCATATGTAGTTTTAATAATTGAGAAGCAGTGGAAAGGTGGAATTGGGTTGGACTGTTTGAGGGGTAGTTTCGGGCATGTGGTGGTCTGCCCTGGCCCTACATATCCAACGGAGGTTGGGATAGAGGGCCTGCCTACACAGTTATGAACAAGGGCCAGGTGTTCTAAACTAATGATCTCAAGCTTAGTGGCATGTTGAAATCCAGAGGAACCTGAAAATGTAGTGATGCCTGGGACCCACCTCTAGAAATTTTAACAGAACACTCGGATCCTTCTGCAGTAAAGCTTTAATGCATCTTGAGAGATAGATGATCAGCTTCTTAGAGGGAGACCCCAAGCTAAGAAACCCAGCCCCTTATATAAGCCTAGGAGCTCCGAGTGAGACGTGTAGAGCCGGGATTGGTGGTTTGCACATCACCCCAGATGACGCCACGGGAGAGGCACAGCTTAAACGGTTAACTCCAACTGACAGCAGATGTCAGCGCCATCTTCTAACGGTTAACTCCAACTGACAGCAGATGTCAGCGCCATCTTCTAACGGCAATAGCGATAGCGAGGGCGGCTCCTCACATCTCCCCCTATTCATTTATTTTTGAAGCAATAGGACACCCACAACTTTGGAGTGGAGATAGAGGTCAAATCCCCATGTGCAAATTCGGAACATGTACAAAGCTCCTCTCCAGGGTCTTATCCCCAGAGAGAGCCCTGACCAGTCCGATGTCGTTTTTCTGGGGGAAGGAGATCATGACATAGAACCTTCATGCAAGATGACTTATCTCCCAGGAGAAAGTCGTTATACCGCAGACCTCTCCTGTGCAGTGCTTAGCCTTGCAACTCCTTGGGCTGCTGAAGCCTACCCACTCTATCCCGTGCAATGAGACTAGCCTCGTGGGGTGCAAGAGCTGGGAGGCCAGCGACCTATTGCTTTAACATGGTTAACCAAATGTCAGGGAGGCTCCGTGTTCTAAGGCAGCAAGTGCTTGTGCCACCACCACTTTGTCTCTTTTGTTTGGGCTCTGAGCTTACACACCATCCAAAGCATCAACACTATTCCACAGCAGAGAACTAGGCTAAATGATCCTACCCCCACCCATTCCTTAAAATAAGAAAATGCAGATGAAATCCAGGAGGAGAGGCCTTCCATCAGAGAAAGATCCAGATGCGTCGAATTCACTTGCAGGATCACCATTCTCAACTCACGGAGTGTCTGCTCAAACTCAAAAGTCCAATTCTGTAATAAATGTTGAGACAGAGCTTGTGACAGGTTAGCTGCTCTTGTAAAATTCTCATATTGTACTGAAGTGACACAAAGGCCAGGCAACTTTTGTTCACATCCCAATTGGGCCATCTGCCACAATATATCCAATTGTTCCTGAACCAAATTGATCTGTTGGTTTACCAACATCAGGCCTCCTTGTATCTGAGAATTGGCAGTGGCCTGTTTATCTAGGACCATGGTCACAGTGGCCTATAGTTCATTAATGGTTTGAGTTGTCTGCACAGTGGCAGAAAGTGCAAGGGCCGAGGCGGTAACCGAAGTAGTAACCGCGGCGGCAGCTATCAGGCCCACAATAATAGCAGAGATCCCCAAAATCTCGCTTTTCCCTAAACAAACTCAAATTACTTGGCGTCTCAACAGGAACTGGAACAAATCGAGGCATGCGCATTACCAAAGCAAAAGGGTGCTTAATAGCATTCCAGCATAATGCATAAAAACAATTCTAAGCAGAGCAATTTATTTCTTTCTGATTCTTACCTAAGGTATCATTACTCACAACCCAAATAAAGGGCAGCTGAATAATTAGTTCTCTTAAAAGGGGTATACTTAACATTGGAGGAGGACCAATCAGATGATCCATAGCTCTGTCCCTCACTCAGACTGTTGCCTAATGCCCCTTTCCAATCAAAAGTCCTGAAAACTCTGTATCTGAGGATCTAAAGGCAAAAAGGCAAGCCCCAACTCTCTATTAGTTGTGAAAAATCTAGGGAACACCTGGGCATTCTGCATCACTGGCATCGGTAGGGGGAAGGTAGACATGATGGCCCACCGTAACTCTCCCATCATACTAGGAACCATCATCCCGAGTAGGAGAGTCTTCATCACCCACTTGGCCTCCATCCTTCTTATTCTGGAGTTGTGAAGGAGCTCTTCGAGTGAGTCTTTCAGGGATCCACAGGGGGTTTTCTTCCTCCTGTGGAAAAACACACACAGCTCCCCTGGATCTTATAAGAATAGGATCCGGGCCTTTCCAGAGATCAGTCAAGACATCTTTCCATTTTACCATTTCTTTTGGCCTATCAGGCTCTAAACTGTGGCGATCGGCCGCAGTGTGGCCTTGGGCATCAGAGTTCAAGAAATTAAGGGTAAAAAGTGCCATGGATACAGCAACTCTTGGTACCGAGGGTAGAACATCCTCAATACTCCCCTTTTGTTTAATCAGATATGATTTGAGTGTACGATGGGCACGTTCCACAATGCCCTGTCCTTGAGGGTTATAAGGTAGGCCAGTTAGATGGGTAACATCCATTTACCGACAAAACTGTCGGAATTTTTGAGAGGTATATGCTGGTCCATTGTCTGTTTTTAAAATTCTGGGTTTTCCCCAAGCACTCCAGGCCTCAAGGCAATGTTGAATCACATATGAGGCCTTTTCCCCTGTTAGGGGTGTGGCGAACATTACGCCAGAACAGGTGTCAACAGAAACATGAACATATTGAAGCCTTCCAAAAGAGGGAATATGAGTAACATCCATCTGCCACATCTGCAATGGTCTAATGCCACGTGGGTTTATTCCCATGTGGGGAGTAGGTAAGAATTCGCAGCAATTCTGGCATTGAGTAACAATTTCCCTAGCCTCTTTCCTGGATAGAGCAAAACGACGGCGCAAGGTCTCAGCCGTCACATGAAAGCGCTTATGGAATTCTTTTGCTGCTTGTGCATGGGTAGACAAGGCAGCGGCCACCAGCTTTGTAGCCTTGTCCGCTAAGTCATTCCCTAAGGACATGGGACCTGGGAGTCCAGAATGTGCTCGGACATGGGTAATGAAAACAGGAAATCTCCTATTTAACAAGGCAGCTTGTATCTTTTGAAAGATGTTAGCAACTCTGCTGGAGGATCTTATTATTCCAGCTATCTCAAGGAGATTAACTGCATTAACCACATAAGAGGAATCTGATACAATATTGAGGGGTCCTGGAAAAGCCTCAAGAACCTCCAGTACTATCAGACATTCTACAACTTGAGGTGAAGTTTCATTATATTGTTTAGATATAACCCTATCCTTGACCACATAAGCTCCCATACCAGTTTTTGATCCATCAGTGTACACCACAGTCCCATCTGGGAGTGGGTCTTTAGCTGTCACTTGTGGAAACACTATAGCCTGGTTTAGGGCAAACTGTAAAATTGGATGCTTTGGAAAATGATTATCAATTTGTCCTGAAAAGGAAGTAACTAAAACTGCCCAATCACTAGATGTGGCTGCCAAGGTCTGAACTTGTGCAGCAGTATAAGGCACAATCAAGGAATCAGGATCCCTGCCAAAATGTGTAACAGCTGCTTTTATTCCGCGAAGCGCGAGCTGTGCAACAGCATCAGGGTACCAGTCAATAATCTTAGCAGGGGAAGCATTTGGATGAATCCAAAGTAATGGTCCATGTTGCCACAGGACTGCAGTTGGCAATTGAGCTGTCTTAAAAACACACAGATTAAAAGGTAGTGACTCCTCAATACGTTGTAATTGTGCTTCCTGTAAGGCCTCTTCCACCATCTGTAAGGCTCGGTGGGCGGCAGGGGTAAATTTTCTGGGTGAGGAGATATGAGGCTCACCCTCCAGGAGATCGAAGAGGGGTTTTAGATCAGCAGATGGAATTTTTAAAAAGGGCCTCAACCAATTTATATCTCCCAGAAGTTTCTGAAAATCATTTAATGTTTGTAAGTGGTCTTTGCGAATTTCTATTTTCTGAGGAACTATATTTTTGGGAGTAATCATTGAGCCCAAAAAGAGGCCTGTATCTGCAATTTGAACCTTTTCTGAGGCAATCTCTAATCCCCACTGTTTTAATTCAGCCACCAGCATGGGGAAAGCCTTTTGTAAAACATCTAACTCTTTGTGACAAATAAGAATATCGTCCATATAATGGATCATGATTAAAGATGTAAATTGCTTCCTAATTGGCTCCAAAGCCTCCTGCACATACAGCTGACATATTGTTGGGCTATTGGCCATGCCTTGCGGCAGTACCTTCCACTGAAATCTCTTGTCTGGTTCCATATGATTAAGAGAAGGGATAGTGAAGGCAAACCTTGGTCTATCCCGTGGGTAAAGTGGAATAGAGAAGAAACAATCCTTAATATCTATAATAATAAGCTTCCAATCTTGAGGAAGTGCAGAAAGCAAAGGAAGGCCTCTTTGAACAGGGCCAAAAAGATGCATCTGATTGTTAATGGCCCGCAGGTCATGGAGTAATCTCCACTTCCCAGATTTCTTCTTAATAACAAAAATTGGTGTATTCCATGGGGAGGTAGAAGGCTCTAGATGCCCCAGCCGTTCCTGTTCTTGCACTAATCTTGTGACAGCCTCTAATTTTTCAGAGGATAGAGGCCATTGAGAGACCCATAACGGCTCCTCTGTTTTCCATGGTATGGGTCGTGAAGCCTCAACGGCCCCTAAATAAAACCCAGTCCTTTTCTACCCCGATTTCCGTGTTGCGTAATGGGTTTTATTCTGCCTTGTTCTTGCCTACCCAAGCCTCTACCCTTTGTATACCCCATCTTTGCCATAATGGCTGATGCCTGGGGGGAGTATTCATTAGTTAGGGTCATGCCCATGGCTTGTAACACATCCCGTCCCCATAAATTTACAGGGAGTGGCAACACATAGGGGGTAAAACATCCCTGTTTGCCCTCAGCATTCCGCCAGGTTAAGGCTGAGGCACTGATGGCAGGAGAGGACTGGTATCCAAGACCTTGTAGAGAATGAGATGAAACAACAGTGGGCCAAGACTTCGGCCACCAATGGAGTGAAATAATGCTTTTGTCTGCTCCCGTATCCATTATCCCTTCAAATTCTTTTCCATTAATTAACAATTTTATTGTAGGTCTCTCATTTAGGGGTATAGCCAGATAGGCTGAATCACTTCCAGAAGATCCCATAGCCCTTTTTTGTAAAGTGTAGGTTTCTCCATCCCCGAGGGAGGGCAGCAACACCAGTTGTGCAATTCTATCTCCCTGCTTTATAGAAAATACACCCCGAGGGCTAGAACAGAGAACTTGAATCTCCTCTTTATGATACGGGTCAACAATTCCAGGATATATAATGAGTCCCTGTAAAGTTAAGGAGCCACGGCCCAGAATAAGCCCAATGGTGGCAGGGGGCAAAGGTCCAGGGGAATGGACTGGGACCGGTTGAACATTCATTTGGGGCATGAGTAAGAAGTCGGAGGCGGCACGCAAGTCCATTCCGGGGGTTCCTCGGAAGCCTCTACTTCCTCTTGATTGCTTTTCTGAAATTGGTTCCCATATTTCTGAGGGCCCTGGGACCACGGGCCCCGTGACCCGTTTTTTGATTGGGGTACCTTGGGTTCTTCAATAGGGGGCAGAAGCCTCCCTTTTACATCCCGGACTGACCTGCATTCGCTAGCCCTATGATAACCTTTACCACAACGATGGCAAAGCTTCGATTCTCTTGTTCTTTCAGGGGCTTGACAATCTTTCTTAAGGTGCCCCATTCTCCCACAATTAAAACAAGCTTTTCGACTAGATAAATCTCTACGCCTGTGCGTTTGTAAAATGGCGGCAGCTAGTCCTGCATTGGTTAGGGGTCCCCCCAGCTCCCTGCACACTCTGAGCCAATCTTGTAAACCTTTGCTTTTGCGAGGGGCGATAGCCGCCGACATTCCTGGGTTGCTTGTTCATAGACAAGTTGCTCAATCAGGGGCATAGCTTGTTCTGAATCACCAAAGATGCGACTGGCGGCCTCTGTCATTCTGGCCACAAAGTCTGAAAATGGCTCTTGGGGTCCTTGGACAATCTTTGTAAGGTGTCCACTGGACTCTCCCCTTTTGTGAGGGCCTTCCATGCTTTAATAGCGGCGGCCGACACCTGACCATAGACACCCCAGATGTAGTTGGTTTGATTAAGGGCATGTTGACCCTGACCTGTCAGCATTTCAAATGTCCACTGCCTCTGATTCTCATCTTCAGCCGTGGCATTAACTCTAGCTTGTGCCTGGGCTGCATCATACCAGAGAGCTTTCCATTCCATGTATTGTCCCATGTTGGGAAGCACTGCTTTCACTGTCGTCTGCCAGTCAGTGGGAGTCATGGCAAAATTAGCAAGCCTTTCCACCTGTAATGTGGTAAAGTTAGCATTGACCCCATAATTACGAACGGATTCGGCCAATTCTTTGATTTGATTGTAATCTACAGGGGTATGTACTCTTCCGCCTTCCGCATTCTCGAATACTGGAAAAGCTACTTGTATTTTTCTCCGTTCCTCTAAAGGTAAAAAGGAGTCAGTACCAGTATTCAGCCGAAGCTCATACTGCGGAGGCGCTGAGGGGCGTGAGCCCGCCGGATTTATAGGCGGTGGTCTCACATTCATTTTTGTTTTCAGTGGCCGGTGTCTATCAGGGTGATATCTTTCTTCCTCATACCGTGCCACCTCCTCCTCTAGACCACCTTCTTCGCTAGAATACAGAGTGTCAGAATCAGAATTATCTAGCTCCAAGGCTTCTAGCTCTACTGTAGGGTATAGACTAGATTCTGGCTTTTTCTTTTTCTTAGATTTGTTAGGGGGTGAATGATCACTCCCTTCTTTCTCTCCCCTTTCTTAACTTCTTGGGGAGGGCCTTTTTTCTTAGACATGTCTTTCCTTTTGCGAGCTCCCATTCTCTCACTCCGTTCAGTTTCTGACATGCTATCCTGAACTTCCTCTAAGGTTCCCTGACTTTCTATTATAGCAGGGTGACAGGCCTCATCCTCCAAGCAGTTTTTAACTAGCTTCCAAATGGCTTTGGTACCTAAGTGGAGATCTCCTTCTGCATGCTTCCTGTCTAGTTCTTTACCTAGCTTGTTCCATGAGGCCACAGTGAGGGACCCGGAACAAGCATACCATGGTGCCACTCTATCTACCTCCTTCACAAAATTTTGAAGTGTTCGTGGTGCAATTTTAAGATCTCTTTGTTTTAGCACAGTCTGTAGGGCAGTAACCACTGACTGTGACAACCCCATCGCGCTAGCGGCTTATCTAAAAACGGCGCTCAACTCCGTTACCAGACTGACAGCACCAGACTGACAGCACCAGACTGACAGCACCAGACTGACAGCACCAGACTGACAGCACCAGACTGACAGCACCAGACTGACAGCACTGTTCTGTCAGCACCAGCCACGATGAAGGAGAAGGACAAACAGGACTAGCACCAAAGCCTCCACTGACCCGTCCCACGGTGATGACAAACTAAGGCCAAAGTCGAGAAAGGGGGTGTTCAGGATAAAGCATACCTCTCTGAACTTACGTCCCTGCAGTTCTGAATCCGCCCCGTCTTCCGAGGGGTCTCCCGCGGCGCCGGCGATGTTGAAGAGTTCCCGGGTTTCGGCACCAGATGTCCTGCGCTACCGTCTCGCCAGCATGAACGACGCAGAACACTCGGATCCTTCTGCAGTAAAGCTTTAATGCATCTTGAGAGATAGATGATCAGCTTCTTAGAGGGAGACCCCAAGCTAAGAAACCCAGCCCCTTATATAAGCCTAGGAGCTCCGAGTGAGACGTGTAGAGCCGGGATTGGTGGTTTGCACATCACCCCAGATGACGCCACGGGAGAGGCACAGCTTAAACGGTTAACTCCAACTGACAGCAGATGTCAGCGCCATCTTCTAACGGTTAACTCCAACTGACAGCAGATGTCAGCGCCATCTTCTAACGGCAATAGCGATAGCGAGGGCGGCTCCTCACAACTTGACCTTCGATATGACAATGGGTATAGAGATTTTTTAAAGTGCCTAAATGGTTCCAAATTAAACTCTTCCTTGATTTTTGTGAGGACATTGCTCACATTAGCATTAGCCTGTCTCAGTGACTCGATAATGTATGTATGACCCATGTATTTTTTTTTGTTTTCCTTAGAAAACAACAGCACTGTTGTGACTACATCCCAGTCCTTCTGTAGACTGAGATGACAATCTCTGAGATGATTGTGGATGTAGCGGCTCATTTGACTTAATAAGAATTAAGATGTTTTAAAACAATAGTGAGTCATGAAAGGTACCTGTTAAGCATATTTGAGGGGCTACCCTATCACTTCTGCAGATAGTGTGCCTTGACCAAATGTTGTATATAAGGATGATTTCAGATGTATAAATTACATGAGATATTTGCAGAGCCACCATGCCTGACCTGTATGAATTGGTCTCTGACTTTCCTCCAGAGAACACAAGCCTTTGGGAGGGTATACAGAATGTGAGGCTAAAACTTAATAGAGGGAATAGTCAGCTATTATACCTTAGTTAGCACATATAATTAGAACCTCTGTGGACACTGAGACACAGGGAATGTGGGCGAATATTTTCGTGGGAGTTATGATGCGTGGACTGGAGTTTCCATCCTCTCCCAAGGCAAACCAGTGGATCCTGGCCAGCAGGTCTGCTGCAGCAGAGCTCAAAGCCAATGATACGTTTTCCCATGTGATATCAAAGCACTGGTAGGTTCTGTCTTCTATTTATATAACCAACAAAAAGAAACTATTTTAGAGAAAACAGGCAAAGAAGGGAGCTGAGGGTAGCAATTTCTTAGCCTGCTCTGTAATTTAGTCTGGTGTTCTCTGTTGAAGGAGAAAAGCATCCCCGTGTTAACAGACAGTAGAGGATGGGAGACAGAAAGATTGAACAGTCTGGCCCTGGTCCCAGATTTCTGAATGTACTAGGTAGGAAGAAAAAACTTTTGACCTTTCTTTTTCATTTTAGCATCATACAAATATATTGGTTACTTATGGAAAAACATGCACAATTAAAATATAAGATAAATCAACAGATGGATAGATGGATGAATGGATACAATGGACAGCGGTGCAGTAACAAACTGAGAAGAAATGAGAGATCGCAGTTTGGAAAGCATATTGGTCTGTTTTCTGTTGGTGTAGCAACATATCTGAAACTGGATAATTTATGAAGAAGTTGCTATAACTCACGCTTTTAGAAGTCTGCGCACTTCTGGTTGTCTCTAGGACCACTCTCCTAGGCTGTGGATCGTATCATAGCACAGTGGATCGTATCATGGTGGGAACCCAAGTGAAGGGAGGGATCACATAAAGCCAAAGTGACTCAGGGGCCAGGTTTTCCTTCTTTCTATTTAAAATAAAGCTAACTTTCCCCTAAGTAACCTATTCCATAAGAGCAGCATTAGCTCCTTCTAGGAGAAGTGCCCCCTTATCTCTAAATGTCCCACCACTTCAGCACCGCCACCTTAAGGCACAAGTTCCCAGAGCATGAATGTTTGGGTGTTACCAGGAAACTGGTGGAGCCCCACATTGGGTGCAGTATGTTAATAGGGAAGTTGGAGTTCCCTGTTTCACATTTCAGTCTCAAGAATGTAAAAGCAGACTCAGGAGGAAGATCGAGGATTTTTTTTGTTAGTTTAATAGAAAAACAACAGGGCAGGCAAGCTGTATATCTTAGAAGAGATGAAGCCTAGCCGCTTTGTAAGCAGCAACATGGTAGAGAAGCAGTCACGTGGTCAAAAGGAGGGGCAATTTCAGAGGAAAAGTGAGGAAACTAAGAGTTAGGGAAAGCATGATTAAGAAATGAATAGATCTCTTTCCATCAGTTGCTGGATGAAGCCTCTCTGATATCAATTGGGCTAGACACCAATCTATATATCATTAGGAATCAGCTCTTTGACATTATTTTCTGCTAGTCGTGTTTGGGTCTATCCTAGATCTCTGGGTTATCCCGTTTCTGGGTCCTGGTCCTCAGGGGTGAGAGCCCTCTCATGGTATGGGCTTTGAGCTGGGCCAGTCATCTTTGGTCACTCCCACGATTTCTGCACCATCTTTACCCCAGCATATCTTGTAAGCAGAACAAATTGCAGGTCGAGGGTTTGTGGCTGGGTTGGTATACCATTTAGGTGGAGCTCGGGGAATCCTGCAGAAGAGGGGGAGGAAAGATTGTAGGAGCCAGTGTATAGTCAAGGGCACCACAAGAAAACTCACAGAATCAAATGCCCTGGGCTCATAGGGGCCCACAGAGACTCAACCAACAACCAGGGGGCCCTCTACATATTTGTGACGGTTGTGTAGGTTGATCCTTTTGTGGGACTCTTAACAGTGGGATCAGGGCCTGTCTCTGACTCTGTTGACTGCTTTTGGGGCCCTATTCCTCATACTAGGTTGCCTTGTCCAGCCTTAATATGAGAGGATGTGCCTAGTCTTAACTGCAACTTGATATACCATGTCTTATCGATATCCACGGGAGGCCCGCCCTTTTCTGAAGAAAAACAGGAGGAGTGGATGTGGGGGAAGAAGAGAGAAGGTTGGGGGAGGGAAAGGGAGGAGAGGAAGGAGGGGAAACTTTGGTCAACTTATAAAAACAACAATAAAAAATAAATAAACAAAACAAGAAATGAATAAAGTAAACAGGTTCTTCATTGCTCTGTGATAGAAGCTCTAAAAGTGACTGCACTGGGGGGGGAGTATATTATCTCATTAAACAGATAATTATTCCTTCCATCTCAGCACAGCAGCCTTCCTGAGGTACTCTAGTGGCCAGATGATTGACAGTCTCAGAAGGATTAACAGTTAAGTGAAAGACAACAGTATGTAATGTTCAGAGCCAATGGAAATGTCATGTCTATCTGTACACAGTCAGAGGTAGATTCCATTAAGGCTCCTATAACGTTCCTGACTTAAGAGTGGGAACCCTAAAATTATTTAGGAAATGTGCTGAAATTGGGGACAAGCCCCCATTTAAATCGTAGCATAGTTCTTTGCTGCTGTCCTGTCTCTTAGTTTCAGAACCTTTCCTTCAACAGTGCTATCCACATGGAAATCACCAACAAATTTCTTTTTTCTTTTTTTCGAGACAGGGTTTCTCTGTATTATTTTGGAGGCTGTCCTGGAACTCGATCGGTAGACCAGGCTGGTCTCGAACTCACAGAGATCCACCTGCCTCTGCCTCCCGAGTGCTGGGAGTAAAGGCGTGCGCCACCACCGCCTGGCACCAACAGATTTCTAACTGGCACCCTCATAGGAATGACTGTTCAGCATCTATCCCCAACCCTTAGCAGCGTCCAGAAACAGAAAAACTACATTTTCCAGATTCCCTTGCAGCTGTGTGATTTAAGTTCCAACAGTTAGATTTGGTCATGTAAAGCAAATTCAGAACCTGTTTATTGAAGCGGGGCATGTCATGGTAAGAAGCTTCCATTTGTAGGTACAAGTTGCAACAGGTCCTGAGTAATTCCAAAGCAGTGTCTTCCCTCATCCCCAGATTACATCTGCAGGCAGTAATGCTGAAGCCAGATGATTTGCTCCCTAATTTGCTTACACAACTCCTGCCCGAGGGAAGAGACTTGCTATTAGGAGAACTGAGTTAGCATGTGTGGTGTCTATCTGCTGTATGCTAGGCCCAGATGGGCTAGTTTCTTTCTCAACAGTCCTATTCAGAGCAGGAGTCATCCTCACATTACCTGAGGCTTTTCTTCTTGTCTATAACCCCCTATTAGTTAGCTGAACCCCTGAGGTGAATTGCAGATAGAATTCTGTCTTACCTCCCTCCCAGAAGGCATCTGGGCTTTCCATGCAATCCCTGTAGCCCTCTGTACTTATGCAAACCTGACAATTCTGCCTTTCAGCTTTATTTTTAGTTATGTGCATGTTGTGGTAGGGTTTTGACATTTTGTCTGCAGAAGGTAGTGTGGGATCCCCCAGGGAGCTGGGGTTTTAGGTGGCTGTCAGTCACTTGATGTGGTACTGGGAATTGAACTCAGGTCCTCTGGAAGAGAGGTAGATGTGCTTACCACTGAGCCTTATCTCCAGCCCTCTCCTTTGTTTAGCTGGAGAATTTACCTCCCCAAAATGCTCCTGTGTGCAGTATGGTGCTGTGACCTGCACATAAACACTTGGAATCCATCTCATGTCTACTTGTCAATCTGGGCACCCTGGCACTGGAATGTAGGTGTATGTTCCTGAAGGAAGGCGTGCCTTCAAAAATCCTCCATGAGGCCAAGCATCGCGATGCATGCCTGTAATGTCAGCACTGGAGAAGTTGAAACAGGAAGAGCACAGAATTGAGGCCAACCTGGACTGCCCGGTGATTTCTTTCACAAAATCACTGTTGTGTTTTTGTTTTTGTTTATTTGTTACAAAAAGGGAGAGTCCTCACTAAGGACTCACAGGAAAGCCCTACTTCCAGGTAATGGGACAGTGAGAAGAGGCTGGAAAGCAGCCAATGTCAAAGTCTCCTGGCACCCAGAAGGGTGTGCCTTCCAATTGCTTCCAAACCACAGCGGGCACCAATGTGTGTGGAGCTGCCGGCCCGGGCTCTCCCAGTTCTGCATGAGACAGCAGTTTGCCTTCTTATTACCAAACCACCCAGAAAGGCTAAGATAGCAGCAGCCCTCTTAGTCCTGCCCCTGCCAAGCACTCGCAAGCTGTGAACTGTGGGAAACGAATTCTGCAATTATCTCTTGGACCTCGACAACTGCTTAAGAAAAATATACCTCATCTCAAAACAAGATGTGGGGTGAGAAGAGGAGGGGGACAAAAGGAGGAGACAAAGTCCTCTGGGGACACAAACCACGAGTTTCCCTTCCACAGTGACTAACAGCAGTTGGGATTTTGTCCCTTACTCAAGGAACATGTTGAACAAGTGGAACACTGGCCCAGGTTGTTTGTAGAAACAGCTTAAAGGTACCAGGCCCTCCTGCTGTAATAGCAGCCCAGGCCATGATTTCTTCTTTTCCTGATCCCATCCACAAAGAACAGATACCATTAAGGCAAGAGATAGTGCTACAGGCCAGACTAGCAGCATTCGGGAGGTGGAACCAGGAGGACCGAAAGTTCAAGACCATCTTCTATAACATAGTGAATTCAGGTTCAAAGATAGCTTCAGCCACGTGAGACCCTGCCTCAACAAATACACAAACAGAACTGCAAACAAAGGCAATTCTTGAGCAGGAGCTTTGCTGGGTACTAAGGGCCTTGCTACTCACTGCACACAACCTGCAGGAGAGAAGTGAAGAGAAGCGTGTGTTGCCGGTAGTACAGGCCTAGCGTCTGTGCGAACTGAGGCAAGAACAGGGGTTATACACATACGAATGGTGGGTAAAAAGGCAGAATTCAGTTTAGTTTGCTTTTTTGAGACAGGGTCTCATTATGAAGTCCAGGCTGGCCCTGTATTCCCAATCTTCCAGCCCCAGTCTCCCGAGTGCTAGGATTGCAGGCATGGGCCACTCACAGTCACCTTGAAGGAAGTTCAGTCTCAAATATGAGTCATGAAAACCATGTTTTTAAAAAGCACCAGGGCCTGGTATACAGAGCACATTCCAGGACAGCCTCCAAAACAACACAGAGAAATCCTTTCTCAAAAAAACAAACAAAAAAAACCTTCTAATGATCAAAATATACTATGTGGAAGCACTTAAAAAAAACTTTTGACCTGCTTACTAAGTACTTACAAAATCACAACATATTAACCCACACATAAAAAAAAAGCACCAGGGCCATTTGGGTGGCAGAGGCAGGCAGATCTCTGGATCTCTGTGAGTTCAAGGCCAGGCTGAACCGACAGCCTCCAAAACAATACAGAGAAACCTTGTCTCGTAACCCCCCCCCAAAAAAGCACCACGGCTCATTTTGTAAAACGTTTGCTATGTGAAAGCAAAAGACTTGAGTCTGAACCCCAGAACCTCTATGAAAAACGTAGGTGTGGAGGTCAGGTGGTGGCGCACGCCTTTAATCCCAGCACGCAGGAGGCAGAGGCAGGCGGGTCTCTGTGAGTTCATGGACAGCCTGGTCTACAGAGAGAGTTTCAGGACAGCTAGGGCTACATAGAGAAACCCTGTCTCGGAAAAAAAAGGTGGGTGTCGAGGTGTGGCGGGATATGCTTGAGTGGTGTATGCTTGTGCAGAGGTGTGGTTGTATAAGCTTGTGATCCCAGAACAAGGCAAGCAGAAACAAGAGGATCTCTGTGGCTCACTGGACAGCCTGCCCAGCCTAACTAGTGAGGCCCAGGTCCTAGTGAGAGATGTCAAAGAGCAAGATGGGTGGCTCCTGAAGAGGGACACCCAAAGATGTCTACTGGCATCCATCTGTATGCATGCATACACACATACAGAGAGAGAAGTGGGAGGGGGGAGGGGGAGGGGAGGAGGAAAAGAAGGAAGGAAGGGAGGGAGGGACGGAGGAAGGAAGGAAGGAAAGAGGAAGAGAAAAGCAAGACATCCAAAGAAACTCAAGCCTCTCCCCTCAAATGGAAACTTAGTACCATGCTGGTGTAGCCTAGCTCATACTCCAACAGTGAAGGGACCACATTTTTGGCCTTGATGGACTGTAGACATTACAGAGAAGGCCTCACATAGTGCCTTTCTTCTTATGTAGGCTTCTAACTTGTCACCTGGAGCTTCCCAGCAGGAATGAGCTGCACTTGGCCACAGTGATATCTTGCAAAAAAACACACCCAACCTGGTGGTGGTGGCGCACGCCTTTAACCCCAGCACTCAGAAGGCAGAGGCAGGGGGATCTCTGTGAGTTGGAGGCCAGTCTGGTCTGCAAAGCTACACAGAGAAACCCTGACTCAAAAAATCAAAACAACAACAAAAACAAATAAAACACTCCCCTAAGTGGCTTCTTTTCTCTTCCTTGTCTTGCTTACCTACTTCCCTGCCAATATTTCCATAGATCTCCCAAATAAACTCTCAACTTAGGATGTTTGTAGCAGTTTCTACTTCCAGGAGAACTCAAGCTAAGATATCCTCCAACATTGATCCATTTTATTAAAACCGGTTCTCTTCCCTTGCTGAATGGATCTAACTTTCCAGCCAGGTGTGTCTAGCCTGTAATACCTGGGACACATGCTATCAAGGATAGCCCAGCAAAAATTTTTGCAAACATGTATCTAAACATTATAAGATTTTTTGTAACTCAATTGTATATTCTTAAGCATAAACTTTATAGATGTCAATATTATATCACATTAGCAAAAAATATTGGGCATGTCTGCTAGGCCCTTGCATATAACCAAGGCATTTGATACAAAATGTATTTAAGTTTAAAAATCCTTTTAGATCTTGAGGAGCTTTCCAAGATCTTTGAATTTATCATATTAGATATTTGCTCTGGTACTGGAATCATACCTGGGTCATGGCAAGTATATTGGTCACTTTTCTGTTGTTATGATAAAATACTATGACCAAGGCAACTTAGAGAGGGAAGAGTTTATTTGGGCTTGTGGTCGCAAAAGGCTGAAGTCTCTCATGGTGTGGAAGCACGATTGCAGGCAATAATCATAGTGGTCAGAGCAGGACACTGAGAGCTCACACACTCAACTGCCAGCACAAAGCAAAGAGGAGGAAGTGTAAGCGGCATGAGGCTTTTGACCCCAAAGCCTCCCCCTTCCTCTAACAAGTCTGTTTTCCCACCCCCCAGACAGGGATACCAACTGAGGATCAAGTGTTCAAATGCCCAAGACTGGAGAGATGCAACTATATGCCTTTTAAAGAAATGAAATAGCAGTTTATTCTAATACAAACTGATGTATATGTATATACTTTTATTTTATTTTCTAACATGTAAAGGTTTATGTTTTCACTGTCATCTATATTCATTCCTGTTAGACATCATTATCTTTTTGTTTTTTAGGCAAGGCCTCAGTATATAGTTGAGACTTTGCAATCTGCCTGGTCAGCCTCCCAAGAGTTGGATTATAGATACAAACCACTATGTCAAACTAGATATCACTATCTTTAAAAAATATCTTAGATTTACTTATTGTATTATAAGTATGACTGTTTTGCCTGCATGTTTATTTATGGGAGAGAAGTTTATCCCCCTCTTCCATAAATATATATAATATATATATTACATATATAATTGATGTTTGCCCTGTGAAAGGCTACTGAAGGTGAATAAGCACCTGTGTGTGAGGAGCTTAGGATCTGGAAAGTAAGAAATGCATCACAGTAAGAAATCAAGGCAACGTTACAGCAGTAAGAAAAAGGTAATTCAGTGATAGAGCAATTGCCTAACATGTACAAGCTCCAGGTCCCATAACCACAACCTACATTACAAAAAAAGTTCCCAAGCATTAAACCTGTTTGAAAAATACAACTAAACAGAATAAATGCCAAGTTGAAACAAAACGGTGATGATAGCATCTATCCTTATATGACACCTTCTTTCATTGAATTACTTTTCTTGATGAAAAAGGCAAGGTTTTGTTCTCCCTACTCCCTTTTGTTAATCTATTCTTTTAATGTCCAAAATATTAAGAATTATTAGCAAGAAAAAGTGCTATTTAATTTTGTTTATTGTCCCCAAAAGTGTACTGAATTGGATATTGGACAGTTCTATTTTGGTGTGACAATAGCATCAAAGGTAATTTTTTAATGGAAAGAATGGGAGTGGAGAGCTGGCTCAATTGTTAAGAGCTCTTGCTCTTGCAGGGGACCCAGGTTCAATGACTAGCACCCACATGGCAGCTCACAATCATTTGTAACTCCAATTTCAGGGGATCTGATGCCCTCTTATGGGTTCTGCAGGCATCCGACAGTTACATGGTACACAGATACACATGCAGACAAATGCTCATAGATACAAAATAAAAGTTTAAGTGAATCACAAATAGGGATTCTTTTATTAATGATATGTTTTAAGATTTTATAAAAATTATCTGTAATACGGTGTTGGAAAGACAGCTCATAGTACTTCTATAGGACTGAAGTTCTGTTCCCAGCACCCTCACAGGAAGGCTTAACAACTTCCTGTAATCTCTGCTCCAAGGAGGTCTAAACCCTCTGACCTTTGCCATCACTGTGTCACATGGACAGGCCTCCCCTACATACACAGAGTTAAAAGTAAAATAAATCTTTAAAAAATTCTCTACAGTTGGGTGGTGGTGATGCATACCTTTAATCCCAGCAGAGGCAGGCAGATTTCTGAGCTTGAGGCCAGCCTGGTCTACAGAGCAGGTTCCAGGACAGCCAGGGTCACACAGGGAAACCCTGTATCAAAAACACCAAAAACAAAAACGAAACACTTTCAATTTTTACTTTTATTACTGGGTTACATAGGGCCATTTTTGAGCATCCCTCCACCCATGCCCTGCTATCCTTCCCTTTTTCTCCCTTTCCTCCTCCATTATTCCTTTTGTTCTCCCACATACTTGCATTTCTACATTCATGCCATCTGTACATGGTTTTATGTATCCACATAAAAATATCAAACCCACAAAGGAGAGACAAGGACTCACTAAGTAGCCCAGGCTGGTTTTTATCTCGCAAATGCTGAACTTACAGGCCTGCCTCACCCCATATGTCTCCGATCTCTTTTTTAACTTTAAATCATAGATTCTAAATGAGAGGTGATTACATTTAAGGTTGAGAGAATTTTAGAAATCTATGATGGCATTAAGAAATAATGGCAGGATTTTTGGCATTTAAAGTGTCAGACCTAGAATAGGACATCATCCTGGGTTCTGAATGACCTCTGAATTGCCTACTAAACTTTCACACAATTGACAATAAGCACCTAGTATTCCACCAACACAGGGACCATATAAATTTAAGGATGCTTTTATTTTCTTTTGGTTAAATTTTTCAAGAGTTGTTCAGCATGTCAAGAAATCTCAATAATGTGGGCAGTCATGTTTTGTGATCAGAATTGCCACCGAGGCCACCTGCGTCAGTCTACATCTTTAGCTGTCACTTACCGTGACGCTATGATAAAGCAGCAGAATACTTTTATTATGTTTTCTGGTGTTGCCGTGCCTGAAGGTTTGCACTGGGAAATGCATGTTATTTTATTAGACGTTTCTTTTATTTCTCCTTTCTACTAAACATTATACAATTTATTACAACTATGTACAGAAGTATATGGTATCCCCTGAACGTTTTATTTCAAGAAAGTAGAGGAGGCTACTGAATGCATTATAAAGAGATTGTCGGGTCTGAGACTGCTGTTCCAAATAACTAATCCTTAACATATGATAATACCCTTTCCTGTCCCAAAGCACTTAGTCTGTCTTCCTACTATGTGATATGAGAGTGATTATCATATTCACCCGGCTTCAAAACTAAAAAGATTGTTCAACCCTGTCTTAGTCTCAACCATCTGTGGTCTACAATAACAATTTCATCCATTTTCTTGATAACAATGCTGACAGCTTTGTCGTTTGTTCTCTGGAATATTTGATGCCCTCTTAGAAAAGAACATAATCAAAAAGGCCAGTGAATCAATCTTGAAGGGAGTTTCACAATGAAGTGAATCTAAGTTGCCTTGAGTTTAGAATTTTCCCTGGAGGAACTTGGAAGCAAGCATTAACAAGCACACCTATTTAGTGTTATGCTATACAACGTGCTGGCAATAAACACCTCAGTAGGAAAATAAGCAGTTATTGTGATGCATACAGTAACAAAAATAAATATATAGTTTGGGCTGGATTCAAATATGAACCTACAGATCATGTTGTCAACACAGTCAAAAAGAAAAAAGAATGTATCATCAGTGAGCAAACCTGTAATAAACATGCAGCAAGCCTGACCTTTGGCAAGATTGCAGAGTAGCTGGTGTTTGTTTCTAGAACTTCCATCTTTCTCTGGTGGCCTTTTTACCCCTCACAACTGCAAGCCAGAGTCCCTCAGTCAACATGGAATTAGCGAGCCATTTTGAGATGAGAGACAGAGATAGGAGAATGGCCTGGCAGCTTACAGGACAGCAAACCTATAATACACAGCTTCAGATACAAGAAAGAACCTCCCTCCAAAACAAGATAGAAGGAGATAACTGACTCCTGAAAAGTTGTCACACAAACATCATAGGCAGACAGACAGACAGACAGACACACATACACACACACACACACAATAATAATAAAACAAACAAAAACTCCGACATAAGTTCTTGTTTGGGGAAACAAATTTCTAAACCAACTGCCTTTCTCATTAATCAAAGCAAAAGTACCTAAGACTCATTAGAGGCAATTGAGGGAATTGAGGGCCTCATCACACAATTTCTGGGAGCCCTCCAGTTACTTCTGAGTTCCTAGAAGCCATGGTCAGGCCAGAACAATGAAAAGTCTGGGGTTATTTTTTAAGTAACAAATTTAACTGGAAGTATATAATGAGGATTAAGTAATTAAGAAGGCGATTCTAGGTTAAGTTTTATACTATCTGTTTTAAGAGTTTATTTTAAAAGCAAAAGAATGCCAGATGTGGTAATGCATGCCTATAATCTCAGTCTTCACAAGGCTGAGGCAGGAGGATTGCTAAGTGTTTGTGGTGAGTCAGGGCTATGTAGGGAATTACAGGCCACCCTAGGCTACATAGCAAGACCCTATCTCAAAAAGAATCAGAATGTTGCATTTAAAGGCAAATGACCTTTAAGCATTTTGCTTTTGGAACAGACTTAAAACATCAAGACATTGTAGTAGTTATTT
The DNA here is from genome assembly GCF_017639785.1 of Mesocricetus auratus. Classification (NCBI taxonomy): domain Eukaryota; kingdom Metazoa; phylum Chordata; class Mammalia; order Rodentia; family Cricetidae; genus Mesocricetus; species Mesocricetus auratus. Next base: position 40,756,007 of record NW_024429188.1, on the reverse strand, counting down.
GTCTCTGTGCTGTGGCAAAATACCTGACAAGCACAACTGAAGGGAAGAAAGGTTTATTTTGGTTTACAGTGCAGGGGATAGGGGTCTATTATGGCAGGAAAAGGAGTTTCCCTGTCACAACTGCAGCTCCAGTCAGGAAGCAGAGAGCAATGAATGCTGACGCTCATCTGTCTTTCTCTCTCTCTCTTTTTTAACGCAGTTCAGAGCCCCAGCCCATGGAATAGAGAAAGCCCAGAATACCCAGAAATTGGCAAGCTCTGGGGGGGGGGCAAGGGTTAAAGGTTTGAGGATTGGTTACTGAAAGGGGAGTATATGCAGTGAAAGCCACATTTGTCTCTGCCTCCACAGAAATCTAGAATGTGTCTGTTGGGAGCTAGAGTCATTCCCAGTTACTATACTTAGTGTTATCAGAAGTGACAACTGCCAGGGAAGTGTATACGGCGATTGTGACATGAAACTAGCATGTTCCTAGGGCTGACTGTTCCTGTTGATGCTAATTTGAGGTTGCTGCCCATTGTGCTCCACAGGTAGTATTTGGAGGATCAGAGTACTTTAATAGTCATGCTGACTAAATGAAGGTTTTTTTTTTTTGAGACAGGGTTTCTCTGTAGCTTTGGAGGCTGTCCTGGAACTAGCTCTTGTAGACCAGAATGTTCTCGAACTCATGAAGATACGCCCGACTCTGCCTCCCGAGTTCTGTGATTAAAGACATGCACCACCACCACCGGCCTAAATGGAGTTTTTAAATTGCAAGTTGTTTGCATAGTGAACTCCCTTTGTCGAAAGTAGTGCACTTTCTGAACATTGCCCAACAAATTATAAATGTACCATCTGAAATGGTTCAACTACAGTTTCTTGATAAAATTTCTCCAGTCTAAGACACTTTGTGTCTACTCCCCTAGCAGTGTCTCAAGAGAGTGGTGGCTTAGACAGGGCACTCGGGGGCTATGAAGTTCACTTCAGCTGCTTGATGGGGTCTCATTCCCTTTCTGTGACTCTGCTTTCCTGTCTTAATGCATTTTCTGTTGCTATGACAAATGACCCAAGTCTAGGTAAATTAGAAAAAATGGAAGTTTAATATGCTACAGTCTGGAGGCTAGCAAGTTCAAGAACATGGTGCTGGCGTCTGTTCAGTATCTGGAAGGTGAAAGGACAAGTGGGCATGTGTACCTGAGGAACAGGCAAAACCTGGAGGATAGCCTTGGTTCATAACAGCCCACTCTCCATGTACCTAATCTAATTCTTCAAAAAATGAGAACTCATTCCCATAAGAATCAACCCAGAAGACCAAGCAGCAGATATGGACTCATACAGGCTGCCTGGGGTAGTTTGCCCTGGGTGGTCGGGAAGAAGCTATGGGCCAGCATGTGTGCCATTATGGTGAGTAAATGCTAGAAGGGGTATGCGAGGGGAAGAAAGAGGCAGAGAGGTTCATGTCCTGTGGAGAGAGCTATAGGCAAGAAGGTGGTGAGGAAAATGCTGGTGTTGGAGGCCCAGTTGCCATCTGGGGCCATGGTGATGTCTGCTCCTGGACTGCTGCTGGGGGCCATATCTGGGTCCATGACTCAGCTGCAGATTTGCCCATGCCTCCTGTTACCATTGAAGGCTGTGAAGATGCCAGAGGCTTGGGCTGCCACATGTGGACACATTGGTTCCCGAGAGCCATGCCAAGGCAGAGGCCATCCTGATCTGAGTGGCCTGGGCTACCACCTGGGGCCAAGGAGATGTCTGGACTTGAGCTTAGGTCAAGGGCTATGTCTGGGTCCATAGTCCTACTGCGGCCAGTGTCTGTGTTGATTCCAAGGTGCCTGTTGCCACTGAGGCCATTTTGGTGTCCAAGGGCCACCCTGCAGCCAGGGTGATGCCAATCTGAGTGGCCTGTGCTGCCAGCTGAGGCCATGGTGGCATCCAGACCCAGGCTGCTGCTGAGGACCATGTCTGGGTCTGTGGTCCTACTGCAGCTGGGGCCTGTGTTGTTATGTATAGCCCGTGTTACCACCAAAGGCCACAAGGGTGTCTTGGCTCTGGCCTTCTACCTGTGTCCATGTTGGTGACCAAAGGATGTGCCATCGCTGGGGCTATGGTGGTGTCTGGGCCTGCACTGTCACATGTGGTCAAGGTGTGAGCAGGCTTAAGCTGCTGCTGGGGCCCATGTCCAGCTCTGTGGCCCTACTGCAGCCAGGGTCTGTGTCGATGTCAGTGAGTCCTATTACCATTGAAGGCTGTGTAGATGCCTGGCATGTGACCCAACACTGGAGGCCATATTGGTACCTGAGGGACATCCTGCCATCAAGGCCATACACATTGGGGTAGACAGCACTGCCACCTGGGGCCATGGTGGTGTCTGGGCCCAGGATACAGCCAGGAACCATATCTGCATCCTTGACCCTACTGCAGGCTGGGTCTGTGCTGATATCCATGGCTCCTGGTACTGTTGAAGACCAAGATACTGTTGAAGGCCAAGCAGACGCACCATCACATGGCCTCGAGTCCAAGGCTAAATAAAGTGGAAAAAAGAAGAAAGCAAGCATTCATCTACCTTTCCTTCTTGACTGTGGGAGCAATGTGACCAGATGTGTCAAATTCCTGCCATATTGGGTTGATTACATGCCCTCAGACCAGTGCTTCTCAACCTTCTTGATGCTGTGACCCTTTAATACAGTTCCTCATGTCGTTGTGAGCACTAACCATAAAATTATTTTCATTGCTACTTCATAATTGTAATTTTGCTACTGTCATGAATCATAATAAAAATATCTATATTTTCCAATGGTCTTAGCTGCTCCCTGTGAAAGGGTCATTTGACCCCCAGGTTGAGAACTGCTGCCTCAGACTGTGACTCAAAATAGGTCTTTCTTCACTCGCGTATGTTGACTTTGTCAGGTGTTGTCACAGCAGTGGGAAAAGCAAGTGCAATAGGAGCAGAGCTACCATCTTCAGCACATCTGACAGACATTAGCGAGAGTGGTGTCTTCAGGAAAAGCAGCAGAGCTGAGGAAGTGTGCACATGTGCACAAACCCCATAAAGAATATGTGTACACACACACACACACACACACACACACACACACACGCACACACACACACACACACGCACGCACGCACACACTCTCTCTCTCTCTCTCTCTCTCTCCATCTGGGCTACTATGATAGAATACCATTGACTGCATGGCTTGTAAAGAACAGAAATTCACTTCTCATAGTTCAGGAGATTACAAGGCCAAGATCAGTCTGTTTGGAGAGGCCTGCTTTTTCACAGCCAGAACCTCCTTGTAGGGTCCACTCCACTCGTGTTGAAGGGAAAATGGTAGCTGTCGAGAGTCTTTTTTACATGAGCACTAATCACAATCATGAGAGTCCAGACTCTGTATCACGCTGCAGGTGGAGAATTCAGCATATGTATTTGGGGCAGGGCTCAAACATTCAGACTACAGACTACAGCAGCATGCCTCCCTGTAGATTTGTCTTTTCCAGACCATCCCATCACTGATTTTTCTGAGCTCTCTATTTCATGCTTGCTACCGTGTCGGCCAGGCCTTGGTTATTCTAACTTGAATTGTGAATTCACTTGTTCTTTTGCTGTCTCTTCTCATTCTCTTGGTATCAGTGGAGAGACTTTGAATCTCCAGGGAGTACGAGTTAATACAATTTTCACTGCAATTATTTCTTGCACAGTGAAAACACAGCAGCTATTCACTGTGTACCTGGCCACACCAGTGCAGACAAAGGACAATAAGATGGTAGGTATTACAGAGAAGTGTAATAAAGGTGACAGGTAAGTCTCCTAGCTGGGAAAAGCCAGGAAGGCTGCCAGGAAAACCCTGGGTTAAAGGTAAGGGATATAGACAGTGCTGCTTTTTTTGCACTGAAATTCAGCTTGTGCTTTGTCGAAATGGAGTTTGTTGACCATGCCTATGAAATACACACAGGAGTAAAACTTCTGTGCTAGGGGTGACATAATGTCAGAATGGGAGCAGGTACAGCTTGGGTTATGCTGCCAAACAAAACTTACCCGAGACCGAGGTGACTTTCTCACTGCAACCAGTGATAAGGGAAGTGCTTAGAAGAAAAAAACAACCAACCAAACCAAACCAAAACAGGGCTAAACAAAAACCCACAGTGAAAGAACGAAGCCATTCTGAGGGAAAGGAAGAAAGGGTCTGTACAACACGCTATGCAAGGAGAAACAGAATAGAAGCCTGACCTGTATCCTAAGACTGCTTTGTGTCGGTGAAAAGAACTGGAGTAATTGCAGAGTAATACCAGAGCTGCCACTCGGCTTTGAATAATGTCTTCAGCACAGACATAGCTTTTATTTGTACATTTTGCAGCAGGCGTTTCATCCTCCTCTTACTATTTTCTTCTCTTTTGTGTTTGGAAATCAGTCCCTCAAATAAAATAAAATACCTTCTTATTCCCTGGGACATTACTTGTCCTAATTCTCCCCCTTAGGATCTGTTGAATAAGTTAGTGAGTGCCTAAGGAACAGTAGCCTCAAGTGACAATGCTGACATCAGTAAATAATTTATTATTGCAGTCAATGCTCCTCTAATGGACCCACAGTCTCCTTTTCAGAGGTCAGCTCAAGTCCAACCTTCTCACTTTACAGGTGAGGAAAGGTGGAGGAACCGTCTCAAACTGAGAGCCAGTGTGGCAGATCTGAAAGGGACACTTCAAGGTCAGATGTTTGTCTACACTCTAGTAAAACAACAGCAGTGCCCCCCCAAAACTGAACTATGACTGACAGCTGGAGAGGACTCTCTTCAGACCTCACACTAAACTCATAATAATTACTCCAACATCCCATTTCCACATGAGAAGACTGAGGCTCCAAGAAGTTAGACAACCTGTCTATTACCACAGCATCAGTAAATGATTCAACTGCCTAACCTTGTAGGATGATCATGCATGGAGTATGCGCATCTAGGGCTCATCCTACTCCCCAGTTAGGACAGGTGATGACTGACTTGTGGCCTATGGCATACCCAAAGGTCCATCCAACCAAAATTATCCACCTGACTGCGTTGTTGCAGTGGTTAGCAGTTGCACCCAGAATCACTGCTAGAAAAAAGGAAGTCTTGTGCCAATGAGGCACTGAAAAGTTGTCTCTTTTTGAGAAGTGGTGACAATGGGCACTGAAAAGCTATCTCGCTTTGAAAAGTGGGAAGGGAAATTACCAGGAGCAATAGGATGACTCAATAAAATGAAATGTTACAATGAAAACACATACTGTACAGCTCAGAATTGTTTATAGAATGAGGTCGGGGAAGATAGCTCAGTCAGTAAAGAGCTTGCCTTGCAGGCATGAGGGCCTGAGCTTGATCTCCCAGAACCCACATAAAAAAGCCTGGTATGGTGATGAAGACTTGGAACCCCAGCACTGGGGAGGTGGAAACAGGTAGGTCTCTAGAGATTGCTAACCAGAAAGCCTGGCCTATTTGGTGCCTTTTAGTCACATGAGAGAATATATATAAATATAAATATATATTTATTTATGGTGAATGACACTTGAGGAACACCTCTGTGTGCTCATCTCTATGTGTGCCCACACACACAAAATTGTAGAATGAGTGTATCTGTATCTTCATTGAGCTATGATGTTTATAAAACTTGATCACCATTCATTTATAGACCTGGATCAGTTTGCCATGACTGTATTAATTGAGAAATGAGGCCATAGCTACATAGAATTGATTCAGTAATGATCCTGGGCTTGGGATACACAGGTCCATACCTGGCCTGCTTAAAAAATGTGTGTGTGTGTGTGTGTGTGTTCTTAGAGGCCAGAAGAAGGTGTTGGGTCCCTAGGATAGGAGTTATAGGAGGTTGTGAGACACTTAATATGGGACTAGGAACAAAACTCTGGTCGTCTGTATCCTAACTGCTGGGCCAACTCTCCAGTGCCTGGCCTACTCCTAAAATGAATGAATGTAGCCTTCCTTCCTTCTTTTCTTTCTTTCTTTCTTTCTTTCTTTCTTTCTTTCTTTTTTTCTTTCTTTCTTTCTTTCTTTCTTTCTTTCTTTCTTTCTTTCTTTCTTTCTTTCTTTCTGAGACAGTGTTTCTCTGAATGTCCTGGATGTCCTGGAACTCACTCTATAGACAAGGTTGGCCTCAAACTCAGATGTTGTGTACTATTTTGAACCCACTCTGACACTCCTGAGACTAACAGTAAAGTTTACCTTGAATCAGAGGGCAGAGCTAGCTTCTAGCTGGCCAGGTTCAGCCATAGAGCTTTTGAAGGACCCAGAACATGTAGAGAGATACAGGAAGTAGTAGGGAGGAGAATAGAAGGATTCGTGGATATTTGGATCAAGGATCAAGGGAGAGAAGTCACTGGTTGCTTCTCTGCCACCTCTCTGATCAATCAGGTTTTAACCCCATATCTGACTCCTGAGTTTTTATTAATAATTGAATAATTTATATAATAGTTATATTAAGAGATCTGCCCGCTTATGCCTCCCAAGTGCTGGGACCAAAGGCATACATCATCTGTCTCCAGTGTGAAGTTCAATTTGAATGGCCATGTTGGTCAGGATAGGAGAGGAGGCAGCACAAATTAGATGGATAAAGATATCATTAGGCTTACCAGTATAGGGCATGCCGGGAGTGATCATTGGAATATAGGACCTCTTGTAAATATTGCCAGCTGTGGAAGGTCCTAAATAAGGATAGCATAATAAAAGCCATCTTTTTATTCCTACTGTATTCTTAGAGACTAACACAGTTAGGTTTCTATTTCTCTGTGTCTGCTTGTACAGCACACTTTCAAGGCCTGCAATCCAGGCTCTCCCACCCTTCTGCCACCTGGCCTGCAGTCCAGACTCCCCCAGCCACAGACTTGTGTCCTTGGAACATATTCTGCCAAGACCAAGCTCCCTGCTTCAAAGCAATAGCCTCTCCCACCTAACCACACCCCTGCTCTGCCAAGCTTCCTGCTTCAACCACTATAAGAATCCTTGTGAGAAAATAAAAAGTTGCAGCTTGATCAGAGAGCCTGTCTTGCTGTCCATTCTTTG